>NC_046661.1:111245120-111246193 GCF_010883055.1 Belonocnema kinseyi | reverse complement strand
TGCGCTTTTCGGAAAAATCATCAAGAATAAAAAGTTCTTGTAATCAGCCAAGGAATACGCCGGAATTTTTTCGAAGCGTTTTGAGCAAAATTTTGGATTTTGCAACGTTTGCTCAAAACGCTTTGAAAAAATTCACGCGTATTCCTTGGCTGATTACAAGAACTTTTTATTCTTGATGATTTTTCCGAAAAGCGCATCGTTTATTGTAAAAAAATTCATGAATGTTTTCACAAAAGTTTTGCCATTAAGACGCCATTTTGAAAATACTAAAACGAAAAATCGATCTTTGAACCATGGATTCTCAAAGTTAAGACATTTATTCCACTCGTTAGTGAGATTCCAGGTTAATTACAGACTCGAAAAGCTTTGGAAAATGGTTCACAAAAAAATAGGCACGAAAAATCACGTTTTTTTTTGTTTAAACTGCATTTTGGGATAATAAATAAATTTTTTGAGGAATTTCATTGGCACCGTCGGAAAGAGGAGATCTTAAGCAATAAAAAAATATGTGCCTCAATTTTTTCTAGTGTCGAATAGTCTTAGTTATTGGCCGTTGAAAAGCAGTGTACCGGTAGTGGCATTTTGGCCGTTTAAGGGTTAATAAGACAATTATAGAAATAATTATGCGAATTGAGAAACATTTGTGATTTTTAATATTCCTGTGCGATTAAAACTCAATGTCATCATCAAGGATCCCCATTTTGAACAATATTAGGTTATGATCGTAATTTTATATCCGAAATATAAATTTTAATAAAAAATTATTACATTTCAAAGATTACATTTTTTTAATAATTTAAGTTTTTCGCTTTTTATCGTTTTTTTGCCAAATTAACATTTTTAAACAAAAACCGCTAGATTTTAAATAATCATAATTATTTATCAATCGGTATTTCAAAACAAAAATCATTAAAATTATATAGCTTAAATAAGATTTTCAATTTTTGAACATTTTCAAGTTATATAAACGATTTGGGACTATTAATTATTTACGTAAGGGTCTCAAGGGGAGGGTAGGGGATTTAAAAAATCTCTACACGAACCTATCTCTGTGTGATGGGGGGGGGGGGGGG
>NC_046661.1:111242854-111245091 GCF_010883055.1 Belonocnema kinseyi | reverse complement strand
AAAAGTAATTCTTACGCAATATTTTACATTGCCGAGGGTAAAGCACTCAGTATAAACCTCGCGGTAGCTGGTTACGTGGCATTTCACCCGAAGAAAAATGTCCGTAATACAGTAATGTCTAAATAATTATCTTTTATGAAATAAAAATATTTGATTTATGTAAAATTATGAGTTTTAGTGTAAACTGATCCTTTTCTAACGACATTTAAGCATGAAGGAAGGGGGGGGGTCAGAAAGGACTAAAATAGTCTTTAAGTATAAATAATGAATAGCCCCTTTTCGCAAAAAATCGGAAATTACTGATGTTTTTATTTTAAAAATTATTAGATTTTAAAGCATATTTCCATATTTTTATCAAAATTAGGTTATTTAAGTTATTTGCCTGAAATTGGTAGTTTTTAAACAAAAACATTTGATTTAAATTCAAAGATTTGCGTTTAAAATAATAAAATTTACAACCTTCAACAATTTCGGATTGTTTTCATTTTTTTCTTCATGATTTGATATTTTTATTTAAACATCTCTAGATTTCAAAGAAGATGTATAATTTTAGAACAATTCTAGATTACGCTGGCCTTTTACATCGCAAATTGGTATTTTCAAAGAAAAATCATCATTATTCGAACACGATTTGAAATATTTTTACAATTTTTAACAAATTTTCTTCCGCAATTGGTATATTTAACTTACAAAATTGTTTATTTAAAATATTTAAAAGAAGATTCATACATTTTAAACAATTTTGGGTTATGTTCACGTTTAAGAATGGAAATTGGTATTTTTATTGAAAAATCCTTACATGTCAAAGAAGACTAAATATTTTTGTACAATAATTCTAGATAAAGGCTAGCCGTTTTTAGTGGAAATATCGATATAGATTTCAAAGAAGACTTACAATTTCTAAACAATTTAAAGGTATGTTAAAATTTTTCACCAGAAATCGGTTATTTTCAACAACAAACATTAGGTTTAACACTTCATTTAGAATCTTAAAAAAAAATTTGGTTATGTTATGTTGGTGCATTACATCTAAAATTTCTATTGTTAATAAAAATCATAAGATCTTAAAGATTGCGTGGTGTGAATGTCAGATTTTTTTATAAAATTAACTTTCCTAAGTCCTAAGTAACTTTCCTAAGATAAGTTGAAGTTGAGATACCAAATTCTTGAATTCAAAAAAACTTCTCTCGTATGTTCCGATGGTAGTGCATATACTTTTTAGAAATGTTATATTTTTATTTGTGAATATCATACAGTTTGTAGCATTTAAATATTAGTTTTTGCGTCACATCATTAAATTTCGAGGTCAGTAGCACGCGTCGACTTCTTTCAAGCGTGACTTACACGCAAGTGTTGTGTATATTTACATTGTAATACATTCTTTAATTTTTACAACAAACAACTCCTGTGGAGAATACTTGTATGACTAAAGACGCGGGGCGTATGCAACCAGGCGATGATAAAACGACCGGTAATTATATATACATATGCATTATACATATATTTGCGAGAATGACCAATATATGCAACGTGTGACCGGTTGCGTACGATTGTGAATCCCGAGGCTCATTCTTTGACTATTATACACCTCGTGAGAGCGATTGTAACCGCGACCTATATTTACCGTTATCTACTTATTCATTAATATTCTTCAGGCTGACTACACTTTTCTTCTAAACCTAATTACATAATTTTTGCTAGCAATTAAACGCTTCTCTCAATTTAAAGATTAGCAGAGCTATTTGTTGCGACCATCTTCCTAGCTATTTTTAATAATTATTTCCAGATATTTCTGGTTATAGTCCTAGAGAAAAGTATTGAATATTTCGAGCCGGCACTCATTTAATTTATTATACTTTCTGCCGGTCTCTCTGTGTCACGTATTTCATTTCATGTTTTTCTTCCATAGTGTAAGCAACGGAGAGTTTTCAAAGGCTTTGAGATATGCGAATCGGTACGGGTACATGCCCTGTTGCCATGCCAGGCCCAGGGCGGCGAGGAATTGGTCATCGAAACCTCAGTTCGTTTCCGTCTCTCAAACTATGTGAACCTCGCTCCCATTATTCTTGATTAAAAGTGTTTTTTTAGTTATTTAATCTTCAGAGTTTAATTATTTATGCGCCTTATTCCCCCTCACTATTATATACTAAAATCTACAAAAATTATTGAACCAAATAATCGGCACAATTTTAATATTAAAAATTAGAGATATTCAAACATTAACGCCGAGATTTTGA
>NC_046661.1:111241515-111242754 GCF_010883055.1 Belonocnema kinseyi | reverse complement strand
CGATTATCTTATTTTGGAAATCTATTCGCACATCCGGTTTCTGTAGGTTCTCAATTTTGATTCGCGTTTGTTTTGCTTTCTTGGGTCTCTTTTTTCTCCAAGTTAATTTTTGAGATCAGAAGGTAATGATCAGTATTGCATTCAGGAGCCCTCATGACCCTTGTATCTTTGACTAACTCTCTAAGTCTTTCATTCGCAACAACAAAGTCAATTATACTGCGGCTATTTCCTTTAGACCAGGTGTACATGTGGATCATTTTATGCCTAAACCAAGTATTTGTAATAAACAGACCCCTTTCTAAGCATAGACCAACTAATTTATTTCCGTTATAGTTTGTTCTTGGATCCCCAAAATTACCTAATACTCTTTCTGTATCCTGATTTTGGATGCCCACCCAACCGTTCATGTCTCCTAGTAGAATTGTTCTTTCCCCATGTTCGCAGATGTTTATTGTGTCATTTATAGTGTCCCAGAAGGCGTCTTTTACTTCTCTCGGATCACTATCAACCGGCGCGGCGCGTAGCATGCTATAATAAATAGTCTTCTGATTCCTACTTTCATTCTAGCCCACAGCAGTCTGGGAGACACGAAGCCATGGTCTCCGAGATGCTGCTTTGCTCTTTCATTCAAAATGAGACCTACTCCTTGTTTACCATGTGATTCACAGTCTACTCCTGACCATATTTCAAATCCGCCTTTCAACACGCCGTTTTTTATGTCTTTAGTTTCGCATCCCTTTTTCTTTGGTTCGGGTACGCATAAAATATCTAGTTTCTTCACGTCCATAGTTTCACGCAATTCTTTTACCTTGAGATCATTTACTCCCCTAGTATTCTAAACACCCAGTCTCCATTCGTCACCTGAAACATGACCTTTAGATTTTCCGTGTGCATGCCTTTTGTCATTAAAAGTTCCAGTCCTTTCCGAGGCTATTTTGTAGTTTGTATTATTCATTGTTTAGATTATACGCCCAACTAACAACTTTATGCAATAAGTTTATTTTCTGAGTCGAAATCATGTCAAAGTTAAGTATCAAATCGTCATTTGGTGGAGATTGTAGTTCTAACGTCAGTCCCACCAAAAACTTCAGTTAATAAGGGAGGGTTGGGAGAGCGGGGGAAGTAGAACTGGAACCGAGAGAGTCGTCTTGAGTTTGCGTTTTTGTTTTCATGCTGAGAAGGTCACCAGCCTTCAGCAGCGTTGTGATATATGGAAGTTAGTATCTGGCCGTCTTCTCA
>NC_046661.1:111224645-111241415 GCF_010883055.1 Belonocnema kinseyi | reverse complement strand
TATAAAAAAATGAAAGGAAACAAAAGTACAGAAATTGTTAGCATGAGAAATAGTAGGGGGGAAATGGTATATGATGCAGATGGAATACTAGAGGCTTTCAGACACTATTTTAGGAGACAATTCGGAGATGAAGCTATAGGGCACCACAACTGCGATGTTGAACACGATGCGTTGGAAAACTCTATTGAAAAAGTCTGTGTCACTGAGGTTAGGGATATAATTAAGAACTTGAAAAACGGTAAGGCTGCCGGGGTAGACGGTATTAACGCTGAAATGCTTAAACACGGTGGCGGGTACATACCACATAGTGTTTGCGAATTGATAAATTTATGTTTCGAGATGGGAGACGTTCCAGACGATTGGAAAGAAGCGATTATCGTACCAATATACAAGAGAAAGGGAGATAAAAGTGAGTGCAATAATTACAGAGGGATGAGCTTATTAAGCACCGTGAGTAAAATATATTCAAAAATATTTATTCGTAGGGTAATGAAAATAACAGAAACAAAGATTTAGGAAGTCCAAAGTGGGTTTATGCCAGGAAGGTCATGTACGGATCAAATATTTAGCTTAAGGCAAATAAAAGAAAAAAGTTTGAGAGTAGGAAAAGAAGTTTTCTGCGCATTTGTTGACCTAGAAAAAGCTTTTGACAAGGTACATAGAAGTAAAGTTTGGGAAGTCCTGAAAGAGTATGGATTCAATGGATGGATCCTACAAGCTATAAACACAATATATACAGGTAGCAAAGCAAGTGTAAGAGTGAATGGGAAACTGAGTGACTGTTTCGATATTATTCAAGGAGTTAGACAAGGATGCATTATGTCGTCATGGTTATTTATATTATTTATGGACAAGTGTTTAAGAATGACTCTCTGCGACGAAGAGGGTGTGGATCTCGAAACAGTAAAGGTACGTGGGTTAGCTTTCGCAGATGATAAGGTTGTTATGGCAGAGTCTATCGAAGACTTACAAAGAATGTTGAATAAACTAGATGCAAGCATGAAGAGCATGAGCCTCAAAATTAACGCAAATAAAACAAAAACTATGGTGTTCGAAGCAAGGAGTGAGAAAATGCTATGCAATATTTTATTAAATGACGAGAGAATTGAACAAGTTCATAAGTTCGTATACCTTGGTAGCTTATTTACTAAGGACGGGAAGATAGATGAGGAATTAGATAGAAGAATAAATGAAGGGAAGAAGGTTATTGGTTATTGGTAGAGTATGGCGGCAAATAGTTAATAAAAAGAGTGTCAGTAGAGTGAATGACGCCTGAAACAAAGACCTTGGCTATTAATGGACCCAAGTGGGGAACCTTACATAACGACCTCGTGCGGTTCTTCGCTTGGGGTGATTGCTAGAGAGATTGATCAGCAACCTGGGTCGGAGCAGTGTTGCGGAACGAACGTGTTATTTACTTAAATAACACGAGAATTCTGGATCAATCTGAAAAATCGCTATCCCTTCCACACACTACTCCTTTCCCCTGCCGAGTGAGTCACGCCTACCCCGAAAGGGAAATGGCTTAATGGTGTAATAATAATAAAAAAAAAGTATCGAATTTTTTAAAGACTTCGACCCTACACCTCATAAAAACATTACATTATGCTTAAAGGAGGCTACGGAGGTATGTCAGGAGAGAAAAGTGTGTTGACAAATAGTTTATAAAAAGAGTGTCAGTGGAGTGAATTAAAGTAAATATAAAAATACCTCGAAATGGAAATAACTTAATGGTATATATTATATACCAACCAAATTATATTCAATTATACTCAATTTTATTTAAACTATATTCAACCAAATGGACAAATTTTTAAGACAGAAAGGAGATTTTTATTTAAAAGAAAACTTAAATTTTCAACAAAAAAGTTTATTTTCAAACAAGAGAGATGAATTAAAAAAAAAACTTCTCTACAAAACGAACGTACAACAAAACAGTTGTATTTGCGATGAAAAAAGGGGAAGTTTTTAGAAAAAAAGAGGAATTCTTTTTAAAAAATGGGAAGACGGGAATCGGGAAAAGAGCGTGAATTCTGGTGAATGTATGTGTAAAAATGGTACCATTTATATATGAAGTTAAATACACTGGAAATCGGATTGAATGAGTTCTGATTTACTACTTCCAAGAATTGTTGCCACAGCGGTTTCGAGCTGAGAGTGGAGCTCGAGCCCCAAGCGTGAAACATCAGCAGCGTAGCTACAAAGGGACAATGAGCGGTAACAATCATGTATTCTAATTTGATATGTTTCAAACGCCACTGGATGTTTACGCTAGCATGGTTTGAATATACCACTGAAAGCAATTAACAAGTATTCATTAATTAACAAGTATTATAAACAAGGATAAGTACTTTCCTAATGGTACAACTTTTTAGGAATGTAATCGTTTTAAATTGGCAAGCTTTCATAAATAGTTACAGAAAATTCTAAATTATATCAATTCTCACTATCAAATATTAGAATAAAGTAATCCCACACAATTTCTAAATTGTCTCAAATTTTTTAAAATACCTTGAAAAATATGAAAACTTAAAAAAAAAATGGTTACTCTCTTGAAATGGCGTAAATACTATTCTATCCAATCTAGTAAAGAAGTTTGAGCAAATATTTTTAAAGCCATAGTGAAAAAATAGTTTGTCAGTGAGCGATTTGAGAATATAGTGGCCTCTGTGCACTTCATTTAAATAATTGCACGTCACTGAATCGAATTCCGGGACTGCAATAGATATTATTTTTGGATCCTATTTTTCGATTCAGGAAAGATTATCATAGTTTGAAACTCGGAGGGTGAAACGTTAATTCCTTCCCCAAACTGCATTTCAGCAATGTCATTGTCAAAGAAGCATCGATTGGGGTTTTCGGATGATGTTGGTGCCTCGTCTTTCCACTTTATGAAAGGTAATACATACTAATAGTCGTAGGTTTTTACTTAGTTGGGGTTCGTTGGTTCATTTGGAACTTGAAACGGCTGGACTATTGATCATCAATAATAAATACACTGAAATGAACATTTCTAGCTTTCTGGTCAGAATCAGAGAAGGCCCACATGGAGGATACGAAAATATACATCAATTTTCAAAGAGCAGAATCTTTTGTAAACGAAATTATTTATTTCAATGAAAAAAGAGGGCTTGTCTACTATTAAAGATGAATTTTCAACCAAAAAGAAGGAATTTTTAAAAAAATAGTTCAGTTTTGAAGAAATTGTAGAATTTTCGACCTACAACGTTGAATTTTCAATGAAATGGTTGAATTTTTAACCAAAAAAGAATAAACACTTACCCAAAAAAATTTGAATTTTCATTAAAATAATTGATATTTTAGAAGATAGTTGACGACGAATTTATAATAAAAAAGGACGAATTTTCTGACCAAATAGAGAATTTTTTAATGACACAGTTGAATTATCCATAGAAATTACTTTTTAACAATATACTTTAATTTTCAGTAAATTAATTGAATTTTTAACTAAATGCTGAAATTTTTTACCTGAGAAGAGAAGTTTTCATTGAAATATTCAAATTTTCAAACAAAAAAGATTAAATTTTAACAAACAACAGTTGAACATTTTCTACAAGAACCTGAATTTAAATATATATATATATATATATAAAACAGTTTATGTTTCAAGCTAAACCCCATTTTTTACGAAATAGTTAAATTTTTAACCAAATAATTTAATATTCAACCTAAGAAAATGAATTATCAACAAAAAAACAACGGATTTTTAACAAAATACGTGAGTTTTCAAACAAATAGTTGAATTTTTACCTAAAAATGATACATTTTTAATCAAAAATGGAAAAGTTAAAATTTAGTAAAAAATCATTTAATTTTCATCCAAAGAGATGAATTTTTAACTAAAATGATTAAGCTTCAAACAAAAAAAAACACAGTTTTAACAAATAAAGATTTTTCCGTCAAAAAAGAAAAAAAAATGCTGCTATAATTGTTGAACTTTCTAGCCAAAAGACGAATTATTTGTATAAAGTTGAATTTTCAACTAGACATATGAATTTTCAACTAAAAAACATCAATTTAAAAAAATGGAAGTTCCATTTTCAGTTACAAAAGTGAATTCCAACAAAAGAACGAATTTTCAAACAAAAAATATCAATTTTCAAATAAAATAGTTGAATTCTCATCCAAAGAAGATTGATTTTTAACCAAACAGTTGAATACTTAGCCAACAAATATTAAATTTCTACCAAAAGAGGTGAATTTTTAAACCTTAACGACAAGTTTTTAAACAAGTAGTTGAGTTTTCAATACTATAAAATAGATTTAAACAAAAAGATAAATTTCTACCAACATAATTAAATTTTCAATACAAATATACATTTTTTTAAAATTTCATTCATTTTTAATGTTCTTCAATTGTTATAAACTAACTAAGCGTCCGATCAAAAAACACAAAAACACTTTGGGATATTTCGAAGACGAATACCAAAGATGTTCTTGGTTTTTCGATAGGATATTTAGTTTGTTTATAATAATTTTAAAATATTAAAAAATAATATAACTATTTAAAAAATGAGTTCAAAAACAAAAACGGCGCACCTAGATATTTTGGAGACAAATTCAAAAGTGTTTTTGGTTTTTCGATCGAGTGCTTACCTTATTTATAATTAATTACAAAAGTTTAAAATCCATATCTTTTTGCAAAGTTTGAAATTATTAACAAATAATTTAATATTTTAAACAATGAGTTCTAAACAAAGGTCTAGATATTTCGGAGACGACTCTAAAGGTGTTTTTGATTTTTTATCTGAATTCAGGGTTGTGAAGAAAAACTTCATGGTTGCACATTTTTGTGGATTCTATGGAACGTATGTAGAGTTGGGGACCCTCTATAAATCTCGTGGCGCAGGAAGGGGTGTTGAGGGTCCATCACGTTTTGTCACGTTCGTGAGGGAGGGTATTTGGAAATGACACATGCTAAAGTAAATCGAATGAAATTGCTTATTTAAAAAAAAAATTCTTAAATTCTTTCTTTCATTTGAATATTATTAACAATAATATTCAAATGGAAAAAAAATGTTTTGCCTTCCCAACAAGAACGGGTGGGGTGGGGGCACTTCGTCACATGACACTTCGGGGGAGTCTACACATCGGTTATGAGATTTTTGGATGGCCCCTTGCGTGTACTTTGTTATTTGAGTCAATTCTGTGGAATTAGAGGTTAAAATGTTTGGATTGTTTTTGGGATTCTGTAGAAAGTATGTTGTATCGTGTTGAATTTGTGTAGATTCTATGGATTTGATACGGAATTACGCGTAATTTGAGGTCAGAGCAATTTGGGTGGAATTCGAGTTGGAGGCATTTGGGACATAGAAAAAAGTCTAGTTTACATTACCCATTGAAAGAAGCTCACTTTTGGGCTTGCATTAAGACTTTTTTTGTGAATTCGTACAAAATATTTAAAGATTTGTGTACAGTTATGGGTGATTTGTGTACAGTTATGTGGACTTATTTTTCATTCGAGGTGGATTAATTGGCATATTATGTGGCTTCCGTGCAATTCGAGGTGAAAGTTTGGCATTTTAGGAAGAGGTGTGTGCGATTCGAGATGTTTGTAATTTATGTGGGATACTGTGGAATTTGTGTTGAAATATGTGGAAATTGTGGAATTTATCGAGTTGAAGAGTTGAAGATTTTGTTGAGATTTAAGGGAGTTTCCAGATTTCCGACGCTACTCGTGTCGGACTGGTAAACAGCACCTGACATTTGTCCACCCTTAGCCAACTTTTTTTAAAACGTTGCAAACTTCAGCGAGGTACAATTTCCAACATTACTCACGAACGCTAGATTGCTGACAGGTTTCCAAGTGTTCCTCCAAGAATTCTCTGAAGATTCTCTGGATATTTGAGGCAGAGAAGTTTTGAATTTTTTTGGAAATATAGGTGGAAGTGAGTGAGATTTGAGACGTAAGTGTGGGAATATTGTGTGGGTTCAGTGGAATTTGAGAAGGAAGAGTTTAGAATTATGTTGTAATTCGAGATGGAGGTGCGTGGAATTTTTGTGTGATTTTGTGCAATTTGTGTCAAATTATTTCGAGGAGGATTTGCATTGAGTTTTTGTAGTTGTATCGAACTGTATGGAATATCAAAGATTTGTGTAGATGGTGTGTGAAGTTGTGTGAAATTTGCGACTACAGCTTTGCTGAGTTCGTATGACATTGTGCAGGGTTCATATCGAGTTGCGTTGAATTTGATGAATCTGTCTTCTAATATACAAAAACAGATAAAAACAGTAACCATAATTGGACTTTAAAAAATACAAGCGTTGCCCAATATAGATACTCGAAACGAGAACGTTGGAGACCAAGTCCACCTTATTTAGAGTAGAAAAATTAAATTTGTCTCGCTCAACACGAGCCTCCTCACTAAACCTCAGACTATAAACCATGGGCTTAGAAATAAAGCTAACTTAATGCGGCGCCAGGTGGCCCTTAATTGCGCTTAAAATAAGCTTGACTCAGGGACCCACATAGAAAAAAGGAGAAAAATAATGAAAAAGATGATAAAAGATAATCATTTTCATTTATAGCTCCAGTTAAAACTAAAGCTTTAACTAATTGTAAGTTCAATCGGTTTGTATAACCAGCGGCCAGAAGCGGCATTTGTAATTTAATACCCATCGGCAATGATACATGTGTAATAATACTCTACAGTCTGCAATAACTGTGAGGAGATCTGTGAGAAGATATAGAAAAAGGAATGGTCAGAGCAGTAAAACGTTACTTTACACTTTATAGTATACACTTAGAATCTTCGCATCTATGATTCCAGACTCTATCAAGAAGAAAAAAAATTATCCCCCGGGTACGCCACTGCGTGCGCAATGTGTGTAATTGTTAATATGATTCAATCAAGCGCGCTGTAAAAGCAGATGAGATAAATGAAATATAAAAATGCACATACATGCGCATTTATATATTTCATATTACACCAGTCATATTTATATTATAAAAATTTTTCACATATGTAAATTGATCGAAAGTGCTATATCCTGTGCAGAAATTTCCCCATTTTTTCCTATTTGAAATTGGGTTCCCATGGGGTCCCTATCATAATATCTTGTCTAGAAAAACCTGGTTGGCCCCTATCAAATTATCTAGTCCAGAAAAAACTGATTGGGGGCCCTATCAGAATATCTAGTATAGAAAAAACTGATGGGTGCGGAATCAGGTTCTGGTGGAGAATGTCATGCCTTGTATAGGCATGAAAAATCTATCTGTATCCTGTTTTTTTTAATTTCTCCCTTCTGAAAAATTCTAAATGTTCAGAGAAAATTACATTTTCTGGCATTGTAAAATGTTGTAAAGTAATCTAGAACGGGAAAAGAACGGAATATAACAGGAAGAACAATTTCAATCGATTAAAATGATTGATTTAAAAATTATTTTATTGATTCTCCTGTTAACAGTACTTATAGTTCACATGTACATGACGTCGTACAATAATAAATATTTAATTAGAAAAAGAGTTACAAATTTTTTGAGCTATAGCTTATGAGTATGGCTTTTTCATCGACTATCAACTTGAAGGATTAGCGTAATGGTTAAGACTCCCGACTGCTAGGCAATAGATTTAGGTATAGATGTAGGTGTTTGATACTCCGTAGCATTATAAACTAAAATAATTTTTAAACATGCAATATATGTAATCAATCTGAATAGGACCATTATTATTTAAAGTCAAAATACTCGCAATCAATTAATATTTATTTGTTGAATACCTTTTTTGTCATATCAATTAAATATTCATCAGAAAATAGAAAGGGTCTGGGCATGGCCCTACTGTTTGTCGGATGATAAAAGGGTACTCTCATGAGCGCCTGCTCAAAAGTTCTAGCTAGAACCTGTCTGAAACAGCGTTACAGATCTAGCCGGGCCCTCACCATTTTCCCCGACGAGCGCCCAATTAGAAATAGGGAAATCCATCCAGGGGCCTACTAAACCCGGATCGAAATTTCTACATGGGATAATATTAGCGTGTTTTTTTAGCAAGTTTTCTAGACATTTTTGTGTTCGAAATTTCTTAAGCTTTGAAAAATATGTTGAACGATTCAGCACTTTCTACTGATAAAAATACTTCAGAAGAAAATTCAAGAAGACCAAAGATTGAAAAATAGATAAACAACATAATTGAAAAATGCTCATGTTTGATTTTTTTTAATATATTGATATCAGTAGATAAATTTTTATTCCTTATCCTCATTAATTTTGGCTAGAGTATTCTTTTTAATACAGAACCCTGAATTGTTGAAATTGTATTTCTAAGTAAGCTAGAAAGAAATAATTTGAAAAATACAAAAATAACTATAAAAAAACATACCTTTTCTGTTTTTGTTTTCTCAGACACTTAAATTTGTTTCTAATGTATTTTTATCACTTAAAAACTCTCAGATGTTCAAAACATTTTTCAATATCGGCTAAAAAAAGAATATAGTGCAAATAGAGATTTAGAAAAAATTCACGAAAATAACAAAATGATGAAGAGAACAATATTTCAAAACACGCAATTCGCTAAAATGTAAAACCAAGTCATATAACCGTTAACTCCCAGTGCAGAAATCTCCCGATTTCGAACGTGATACCAATCTGGTTCCAAACGGTTTTCCGATTCGGGCCTGATCAATAGAACTCTGTGGTCCATGTTTGGGCCCGACCGGGCCAGACCGATTTCCTACTGAAAATCCATCTACATGCGCTCGCAGAACTAGTGCTCCTTGTTGTTTTCTAATAGTGCTGTGAATTTCGAATATTACTCGTTCATAATATTCTATAACTGATTAAAAATGTCTAAGGCCACCAGTACGCCACGTGCTGGGAGGCACTGAGCACTAGAAAGTAAACCTCGAAACCTGCGAGAGGAAAATGAAAGTATGTATGTATTTACGCTCTGCGGCTTTTTGAAACCTAATTTAATTTTATTATTATTATTCACTACGTTCAATTTATGAATTTCGACAAGCCAACAAATATGGATCAACTTGAAAATCAATTTCTTACTGACAAAACGCAGTTTTAGATTAAATTAGTATATCTACAATTCGATCAATCAAATATTATTATATGATAAAACATAGAATATGTGATACCATCGAATGTTCAATTAAAACTTTCATTCTGTATTATTAATAAATTTATTATAAAAATACATCAGACACCGTTTCATAACATGAATTTCGGAATCAAGAGAGCTAATTACTCAACTGCGTAAGCGTTGCACGCGGCATCTAATTGGTTGATATTCGCGCGCAGTTTAAAATGCTAAAAAATATTATTTTTCTCGTTTATTATAAATAATGGCATTTCAACTAATAAAAATGTTTATTAGATCGAAATTAATGAATCCAAATAAAAATAACAATTAATTGTATTCTGTAACTAATATATTAAAATAGCCAGAAATATTTTCTTCGAAAATTTTCATTTCTTATAAAAGTTTTTTTGACTATCGCTTTTTAGAAAATAAAAATAATAAAATGACTTGAATAAATGATAGCTTCTTTTTTTATGGAGAAGATTATCTACAACTAATTTTTTGAATTTCTTATAAAATAAAGCAATTGAGAGAAAATTGAATTGGTTTACAGAAAAATGGTTAATAAATCGTAAATTATAGGTCATTTTCTAAGTATTTTCGTTCTTTAAGTGACAACTTAAATTTGCTTGAAAACATTTGAAAGTGTCAAGTTTCAGGGAATCTTTTCGGCAAAAAAATAAGCTAACATTCATTAGGGTCGTATGGTTTTTTTTTATTTGCTAAGAAGTTTTATAAGCAAAACGAAATTTTGCAAAAGAAATTTGTTTTCTGAAACCTGTTCTTTACGTCCCCGTAATACTTTAATTTTGACTTGAAGCACCTTTATTGGAAATTCCAAAGATTGAGGTGATTGTCGAAAGGAGAGGACCATTCACCAGTTTCGAGTTTACTTAAATTAAATCTTCATTTGCGAAATTCATAAATAGATTATAATGAGTCTGATTGGGTACCGATCCGGAATCTCGACCTGGCCCCGGTCTGGGCGTCTGTTTCAATCGCGATCTGCCCCCGTTTTTGATTCACGATCTGGCCCGGTCTAGACCTGGACGAGACCAGATCGTAATTTCTGCTCGGGTTTCAAGTTAATTATACTTTATTAGAGGTTCCTACTTTTTTATTTATTATTTTCCATTTCTAAACTTTTGTTTTTACTACCAAAAGGAATATAATTTTCTCTGTTACACCGTTTAACATATTTTATTAAATATTTTGAAGTTTCACTAGGTTAGTTTAATCACTTGGTTCAAAATTCGACGTTTTTGTTGAAAATTGAACTACACCCAACCCTCGGTTTAGTTCCAGTGTCAGGGCTTACCTGCAAATAGCCTTTTAACTAAAGCGGGCGAATCAAAACGTAAACAAATAGGGCTGCCTGATACCTTTCCAATTAGAATATATAATATTGCGCAATATATTCGATTGAGTACTCACGCAATGCGGCCCTTCCATGGTGAAAATCGCAACCGCTCTCGACCTGCTCTTGTCAGAGGGGAACTTAAACGCGATTCGGGTGTAATAGGTTACAAATGAATCTATTTGGTTGAAAATGAAATGTTTTTAATTGAAGTAGTAGGATTTTAAAGAGAGCCTGTGATGCCTGTTACCTACATAAAGATGTTTTTGAAATATGAAACTACAAAATTGATTTATCTTTTGGGTTTAGTTTCCCGATGTTCTACAAATCTTTAAAATCAAGAAATAAATAGTTCAGGAAATATTTGAAACAGGTATCATCCAAAATAATTAATTTCAAAGCGTATTGTTTTCTAATGCCTTAAATTTCGTTTAAGGATTCTTAAAAAATGAATCGGATCTTTGTATGAAACAGGGGAAATTGCGTTGAAATTCTGGATTCTAGGTGTTTTGCAGGAGATTTTTCAGAGTTAAGGGAGGAAATGGAGAAAAGGAAAAATTGGGAATATGCAAAAAAGGGGATCAAATGTTATCTCTGTAATCAATAAATGTGTGAAAATAATTGCAAAAGTAAAAAAAAAAGATTCCTGTTGTGCTGACAATTCTGAATTTGGGGTAAAACTGCGACTTGTCTCAAGAAATTTGGCGAGCCACTGCTGAGGTCGTTGTTCCGACTTTTACTGCGAACACTCCCTCGCTTTTTTCCCATCATTTCCTCCCCTTTTACTCTCCCACTCTCACAACCTCTTTATACTGCGACTACAAAAGAAGACACACGCGTCTGCGTTTTATTCACTTCTTTTGTCGCTTGCATTCGTTTAAAAAAATCCCTCTCTGACACAGTAGGATAGACGAACAATTGTTTTTAATTCCAGCATATTTCCGGCGCTCACTCAACCGCTTTTGAATTCGTACATTCGCTCTAATTGGTTCTTTTCAAGCTGTCTGAAAATCAGAGAAATTATTCTAAGGGCGTGATATATTTGGCTTAATGCATTTGTATCATTTGATGAGCAATAATATATAAATGAATATTAAGGTACTTGGGACAAGTGTAAATTGGAATCACATTTGAGGAGGGCGAGTTTCATTGTCACAAAGGTTTATAGTCGAGGGAATGAAAACAAATTTATTATGCATTTGATTTGGACGATGCATAAAGAGGAAGATTGATCTCGAGAAACTTCAAATATTTTTGCCATTAACATCAGAAAAATATAAAAATTTATATGATACAGTAGGGTATACAAAGACAAAAGCGACTTTGTAAATGACATTTGCATTCCTTAATAGTTTTCATTGAACTTTGCATCAAATAATCTATTTTATTAGAGAAAGTGTTCTACAAACTTCATTTTGAATACTAAAGGATGAAAGATTCGCTGGAAGGGATCTAACATTTACAACATATTGAACACCCCGTTTCTTTATTATATTTTGTATTTAAGAACAAAGTTAAATTTTTTTTTAAATGAACGATCCTATTTTTTGTAATAACTTTCATTTATGTAAAACGACATTAAACCAGTAAAGCCATTCCTTATAAGTAACAACCAGCAGGTTACAACATTTGAAAAACTTTTTTAATTTTTATATTAACAAATTAATGAGTGAAAATTCTACTTCAAGCAACACAGAATCTAAAGGTATCAATTTGATATGCAACAAAATGATGCAAAATGTAACAGGCTTTTGTTTCTTTTCATTGATAGTTTGATACCTACAGATTTTTGTATCTATTGAATTGACCTATAGATTAACTTTTAATACCTCAGAATTTACGGTGAGATTAAAAATAATTGCAACTTTATTTTATATTTTTTTGTTAAGAATAGACGTAAAAAAAATTCGCAGTTACTATTTTTTACCCAAAGTAATGTTTAATCTTATAAACAAATTAAATGAACAAATGCATATCTTAGTCATTTTGCGCCTTAAAATACTTCGTTCCTTTACCCAAAAAATTGTCGGAAATAAATAATACATATGATTTGTTAATACATGACAATAATTTCTAACTATTTAAATTAATTTGATAAACAAATACAAATTTTCCTCAATGTTCAATTTTCATTTGTATTTCTTTATACTATTTATTTAAATAAATAATAAATATTATCACCTGGAAAAATTTTGCTAGTAAATATAGTCTTTTCTCAACCATTGACAGTCGATTTCGTGAAAATATGACATCCATTTGTTGACAGGTAACCAAGTTGTGAATTTTGTAGGAAAATTATTTATAAAGTATAAACAATTATTGCTGTTTAATGAAGTACTATAAGAAAAGGATCCGAAGAAAAAATCAGGTGGTTAAAAATTGATGAAAATCTGTATTTGTTTCTCAAATTTGTTCAAATAAAGAGCAAATAATTTTATTATTAATTTGTTACAGATTTGATGCGTAAGAATTTTTCAAATTCCTTGTTTAAGTGTTTTGATATGTTTATTGTATGAGATATTTTTTACATTTTAAGGAAACGCGGAAGTTTGCATTATTTTTGCAATACCTTCTGTAAAACTGGACGAAATGCCTTCATTCTGGATCATTTCATATTGAATTCTGATGATAGATTGAAATCTATTTTAGAGAAAAGTTTTGACTTATATAATTAACAATAAAAGAAATTAAGATCGGTACCATATAGTATACTGATATATGCGTAGATATAATCAAAGATCAATTATCTGAGATAGTATCATACGTGAAACTATCAGATTTTTCCCGGTTTATTCCCGGTCCGATAGATATCTTGATTCTTCAATCGGACCAAAACTGTAACCTTTAGAATAATTTGTTCATAGAAACACTTTTTTTTGCTCCATGTTATGTCGGCCTTGCCCCGGTCTAACCTAATAAGTGTTGTTGAATTAATTTCAAAACACACACACACACATATAAGAAACAGACACGCGTTCAGAAAAAGATTTGATTATGCTTTTTATATGGACAACAAAAAATTTGGTTGAAACAGGAAAATTTTTTGGTTTGTAAAATCTGATTGATTATACCAAGTCTGTTGGTTGATCCAAGCTAATATTTCAGTTGATCCAAAAGTAAAACTTTTGGTTACTCCAACTAAATATTTAGCTAGATCCAAGAAAATATGGCATTTAATTCAAATAAGTGTTTCTGATGGTCTTAGAAAAGGTTTTGGTAGATTTAACAAAAACGTGTTAGTATGGCTTACCATGGAATTATGTCATCTTGTGCGAATTACTTACTAGATTATTTAACTAATACATCTCGCAAATCTAAACAATTCTACGCCAAGCAATTTGTAATATAAGTTACGTAGAATCTTTTGTTTATTTGACTTAAAAAATCGTTCTGTTGTTTCACCAACAATTTATCACGAAATCTTAGTTAATCGGACAAATTCAATTAATCGTGTGTAATTTTCACATAATCACTTAATGCCAATCGATTCTGTTTTCGAATCACTTATTTTTATAAAATTTTATTTATGTTTTTTTTCGTGCTTCTATGAACTCTTGCACGTGCGCCGCCATCTTGGATTGAAGTATACGTAACCGTAGTCAGTGCGTATTTGCGTCCATCGCGTTCAAGATGCTGTTAACAAAATATTTTGATGGAATCAACCAAATCTTTTTCTTGATTCTAGTAAAATGCCCTCTTAAATTATTTGTTAGCTCCAACGAATAAATGATCTTGAATTAATCAAATATTTTGCAAAATCCACAGAAAGATTTAACCAAAAACTTGGATAGATTGAAGCAAATGAATTTGGTCAACTGAACAAAAATGTTGTTAATTTACCAAAAATTTTTCTGAAATTATCTACATAAATAATAAATAGTAAATATCCATGTAAGGATACGTGAAAATACGTTAGATGGTGTACGTGTAGACCTTAGATTATGTAAATACATTTCCTGCAGGCTTTCATCGTCGTGCTGCCGACTGTGGGCGAAATCACTCTTTATCCTCACGACATCGAGAATCGGCGAACACCCCATTGCACGTACACACAGATGTAAACACACCCACATAAAGATTAAAGAAACAGATATAGGTATTCACATTCATATACAATATAGATATAGGTGCATATGTGTATGTGTATTACACATAAATCAGCAAATAGATCTATATGTATACATTGTGTGGGTGGATGTCCAAAAACTGTCAGACTGGCAAATGGCGGAGGCAGACGATTCGGCAATAGTCGTGTAAACACAGCGTGTGCCTTCACCCTATCCATGCGGGTGGGTGTCAGTGCATTTTCGTGTCTGTACTTTTTTATATGTGTGGGAGAGAAAGTATAGACTAACAAAATCGAGGAAGACTCATTGAATATATAATATGTTTCGGCAATAGAGTTTTCCTGGAGTCTTTTTCTTTCTTTATTTATTTTTTGGTTGTTGTTGAAAGATTTGTTATTATCTTACTCTCTAAAATTAAATTAGTAAAAATTTTACTGATTACCAGGTAAACTCTAGTTATTTCTGCAGTTACAATTCAGTTACTCATACGTAATTGTTAAAAATATACACATCAAATTAGTAATTATTTCTACAAGTATCCCCACTATCCGAACTCGTATAATTGAGCCTTTACCATCTGTAAGATGCGAACAGTTAGTTTGTCGAAATAAAAAAAAAAAACAATTTCTTCCTCTTTAATCATGCCTTATTGAATCTTATATTGCGATGCGCCGCATACCGTTTTCATTCCCCAAAATATGTATGTCGCGCTCGTTGCTAGCTTTCTTCATATCGCTGACGTATGTATGATTTTGAAAAATAAATCAAAAAATGGGTAGAAATGGATTTAGAAGTTTATAAGGGTACAACAAATATTCAAAAGTGTTTAAAAAATTATCTAAAATTGTGAGGCTCGGTCAAAAAAAAAAACGACATTACAAAGTAATAAGAAAATCGAAAATAGGGGAAAGTGGGAGAGGAAGAATAAAACCTCATTCGACCTTAAAATTATTATTTGTTAAAATTGTTGTATAGTTTAAGTATTCAAATTTTTTGTTTTGTTGTATTGTTGGTAAAAACACATTTTGAAAAGTTACACTAATGTCACGGTGAATTAAGAATCGCGTGAAAAAGTGAAAACTTCAGGCCCCTGTATATTGACAGCCGGTTAATAAATGATCCTATGGTTTGGTGGATGTATGTAGGTCATCCAGGACTACATTCCAGCCAAGTATCAACCCGATCCAAAAAAAATTAATTTTATATGGGAACACTTGACGTATTCTGCCCCCTAGATAGATGTTTTGGGCGATGAACACGAATCTGACATCAGTTTTTCCCCAGCACGTCAGGGGTTTCCCTGAGACGCAAAAACTTCCCTAGTAAATCAACTTTTCTGGATATAAATTACCCTTGGTACTTAAACCTCAATAACCACACTGGTGTGAATTCGCACCTCGCGAAATAATAAGGTAATGATAATGTAATGTTTTTGAGACACTGTTTAACTGTTTAATAGGATTTTTAGCGAGAAACATGAATCTGAAAGTTTTAAATCGATATCTTAAAAAGTTTTCGATTTATCGATTTTTTAAACTTGTTTTTTTTAATGTACATAATTTCTTAAGTTCATCCCAAAAGGCGATTTTTGTACAAGAAAAAGGAGTTTTAATGTGGATTTGAATAAGGGAAAAGGGGCAGGGGTGTGATCTCACATTATTTCTATGACCAGCCACAGGAGTACCTTCAATATCTCGAACACTATTCGAGATATCGATTTAAAAATTGCAGATACGTATTTATCGCAAAAAACCCATCAAAATTCATATTTAGAAATTATTTTTTACAAAAAAAGTCAATAATTTTAACATAAAAAATCTATATGTAGAAAACTATTCGAGATATCGATTTAAAACTTTCAGATTCGTGTTTCTCGCAAAAAATTCTACAGGAATCCTAATATAAAACTTTTTCGCCACGGATATCGTAATCTTCCCGCAAGGTTCTAGATGGGGCCCTAACAATCGTCGGACGATAGAAGGGCACCCTCGTTAGGGCCTGACTAAAACAGAGTTACAGAATTAGTCAGACCCTCTCGACTTTTCCCGACCAGCGCCCGATTAGAAATAGGGAAAACTATACAGGGCCCTACTGAATTCCGATCGGTATTTCTACATGGAAAGTGTCTCTTCCGACTACGGCGAATATGCTAGAACCCTTGGCTATTTGCTTTGGCAACTCTAAAAGAGCCCGGTCTTTTATATACTCGGTTGGGGAAAAAGCCAAATAGAAAATTTTAAATTTGGTATAAATGCACTTTCTTAAAATTGTGCTTCGATATGCAGTTACTAGGAAA
>NC_046661.1:111222225-111224545 GCF_010883055.1 Belonocnema kinseyi | reverse complement strand
ATTAACTCGCTTTTTATTGTAAATTCAAAGATGTAGGCCTAAAATAAACACACAAAAAAAGATGTGTGTGTGTGTGTGTGTGTACTCATTCTTTTTAGTCGAGACGCCTACAATGAAATTTGTTGTTAAAGGTTCTTTTTTTGTCAAAAATTGTATTACTTGGATCAAAACTAAATCATTTTCTTCAAAATTCGACAATTCTGTCAACATTCATCCTTTTGGTTTAAAAATTCTTTTTACTCGGTAGAAAATCAATTGTTTTGATTAGGGGTGCAAATGTTTGGTTGAAAATTAATTTGTTTTAGTTGGTTGACATTTCCTTTTCAAGTGAAAATCTATTTATATTGTTGAAAATTCAACTGTTTTATCGAAAATACCTGTTTTTGGCTTTGATTCAGATTTAAATATTTCTTGAAAATTTGTGTTTGGAATGCTAGGGGAGTGAATGATCTCAAGGTAAAAGAACTTCGTGAAACTATGGACGTGAAGAAATTAGACATTTTATGTGTGTCTGAAACAAAGAAAAAGGGATGCGAAACCAAAGACATAAAAAACGGCGTGTTGAAAGGCGGATTTGAAATATGGTCAGTAGTAGACTCTGAATCACATGGTAAACAAGGAGTAGGTCTGATTGTGAATGAAAGAGCAAAGCAGCATCTCGGAGACCATGGTTTCGTGTCTCCCAGGCTGCTGTGGGCTAGAATGAAAGTAGAAATCATAAGACTATTTATCATAGCATTCTAAGCGCCCGTTGATAGTGATCCTAGAGAAGTAAAAGACGCCTTCTGGGACACTTTAAATGACACAATAAACATCTGCGAACATGGGGAAAGAATAATTCTACTAGGATACATGAACGGTTGGGTGGGCATTCAAAATCAGGATACAGAAAGAGTATTAGGTAATTTTGGGGATCCAAGAACAAACTATAACGGAGATAAATTAATTGGTATATGCTTAGAAAGGGGTCTGTTTATTACAGACACTTGGTTTAGGCATAAAATGATCCACATGTGCACCTGGTCTAAAGGAAATAGCCGCAGTATAATTGACTTTGTTGTTGCGGATGAAAGACTAAGGGAGTTAGTCAAAGATACAAGAGTCATGAGGGGTCCTGAATGCAATACTGATCATTACCTTCTGATCTCAAAAATTAACTTAGGTCGGGGATGGAGAAAAAAGAGAACCAAGAAAGCAAAACAAACGCGAATCAAAATTGAGAACCTACAGAAACCGGATGTGCGAATAGATTTCCAAAATAAGATAATCGAAAGCATAGATAGGGCAGCATGGGAGGACCGTATAAAAACCGAAGATATAGAGGGCGCCTGGACAATGTTACAAGGTATCCTTGTTAGATGTACGATCGAAGTGTGTGGTACCACAGTTGTAGGAAGAATGTCTGGTGATGCGTGGTGGAATGATGAATTTCAGGCTGCCCAAAAAGCAAAAAGAGAAGCGTACAAGAGAACTTTGAAAATCGCAGGTCTTAGCAATGAGGAAATAAGTAGACGTAGAAATGATTATAGACGCGAAACAGGATACTCAAACGATTAGTTAAAGAAAGTAAAGATACAATTAGAGCAGAAGAAGAGATAAAAATACAAAACGACTTTGAAAGAAGCAGGAAACTACTTTATAAAAAAATGAAACTAAACAAAAGTACAGAAATTGTCAACATGAGAAATAGTAGGGGGGAAATGGTATATAATGCAGACGGAATACTAGAGGCTTTCAGAATATTTTAGGAGACAATTCGGAGATGAAGCTACAGGACACCACAACTGCGATGTTGAACACGATGCGATGGAAAACTCAATTGAAAAAGCCTGTGTCACTGAGGTTAGAGATATAATTAAGAACTTGAAAAACGGTAAGGCTGCCGGGGTAGACGGTATTAACGCAGAGATGCTTAAACATGGTGGCGAGTGCATACCACATAGAGTTTGCGAATTGATAAATTTATGTTTCGAGATGGGAGACGTCCCAGACGATTGGAAAGAAGCTATTATCGTACCAATATACAAGAGAAAAGGGAGATAAAAGCGAGTGCAATAATTACAGAGGGATTAGCTTATTAAGCACCGTAAGTAAAATATATTCAAAAATACTTATTCGTAGGGTAATGAAAATAACAGAAGCAAAGATTTGGGAAGTCCAAAGTGGGTTTATGCCAGGAAGGTCATGTTCGGATCAAATATTTAGCTTAAGGCAAATTAAAGAAAAAAGTTTGAGAGTAGGAAAAAAAGTTTTCTGTGCATTTGTTGACCTAGAAAAAGCTTTTGACAAGGTAGATAGAAGTAAACTTTGGGAAGTCCTG
>NC_046661.1:111199756-111222125 GCF_010883055.1 Belonocnema kinseyi | reverse complement strand
AGCGTGCCCAGAGGTAGACCGCGGAAAGAATGGTTAGAATGTGTGAATGAGACCCTAGTTAGAAGAGACATAAGAAGTCACAGAAACACGAGAGCCTGCATGCAAAAATGCATGGACATAAAAGAAGCTAGAGAAGGAAGCCAAGACAGGAAAGTATGGCGGCAAATAGTCAATGAAAAGAGTATTAGTAGAGTGAATGACGCCTGAAACAAAAGTCCTTGACTGCTAATGGACCCAAGTGGGGAACGTTACATAACGACTTCGTGAGGTTCTTCGCTTAGGGTGATTGGTAGAGAGATTGATCAGCAACCTGGGCCGGAGCAGTGTTGCGGAACGAACGTGTTATTTACTTAAATAGGACGAGAATTCTGGATCAATCTGAAAAATCTCTATCCCTTCCACACACTACTCCTTTCCCCTACCTTAATGGTGTAATAATAATAAATGCTGATGTCATTCACTTCGAAACTGCTCAGGCAGCAAGGTGTGTGTGTGTATTTGTGTGTGTGAAGTCGGTTCCTGTGAAATTTAAAGTTTTTTTATATTTTTTTCATGTAATATTTTAAGTAATATTTTTATGCGTATACAAAAAAATAATCAAAGAAAAGAGTTCATTATTATTACAGAATGTCTGAACAACAACAATAAAGTTATAATTTTTGTAAGTATATTTACAATATAATAATATGTTAAACGAAGCATCGATTAATTCGAGTGTTCTATACAATCTATAGGCAGAAAATCCTTCATTAGGCCGTGCTATGTTTGTAAGAGATAAATAGCTTTCGCTTTCGCAGAAAAAACGGAAGATAAAGCTTACATCGATTCCAGGTGAAACATTCACCGCAACAAAAATCAAACTTGCCAGATAAACTTTACATGAATCGCAGATAATTTCCGATTTTTAACCTTGCCTAGATAATCTTTCGTCTTATAATCGCTTCATTTTTATTCGAGATGTAGCGAGAATTACGATGCCGGCGCTATCTATCGTCGTTTAACTTCATTAAATTTGAGAGAAATGGGGATTCCCATCTGTCAGTTCCTTTTTTCTAAATGGTATTAAGGGCATGCTCTTCGGTGACCACGTGACCAAACTAGTCCCCGGTTATGAACATTTTTTTTGGTGTTCACTGCGTCCACACTAATTGAGATATCGTGTTTAAACTTTGACACATAAAATAAAAAGCACTAAAAAACGTTTGTATACATCAATATATTGATAATTTTAAAGAAAGTTTATTTATAAATTGATGGAATAGGATATTACCATTCGAGTTATAGCACTTTGCAGATCATTTTTGGTTTGATGCATTTTAGATTTTTTTATTCGCTCATATTGAGCACTGACACCAATTTTATACTAAATCGTCTAAACCTTGAAAAAAATTAATATAAGCAATAAAATTTGCACCTTCGTCGTAAACCTATCATTATTTTTTGGGCATTTTTAGCGATTTCTAGTGGAGAAAAAAAGAAACTTTGAACGTCGATAAAGTCGAGATCAAGTGACTAAGTTCGTTCATGAAATTTCGGTGTAAAATGATTTTCATTTTTATGGTCCTAAAAATAAAAGATAAATTTTAAATTGGAAACATAGCAACACCAGCAATGTGCTAAAATTTACTCGTCGGAGTTCTCCAACCAACTTCCATAATTCTTGACGTTGAATCGATCAGCTGATAACTATTGTTGACAGTGAATCAACCAGCAGGACTCAGCGTCGTTCTCGTCTTGTCTTTCGCCCCCGGGCGAAATTTTATTTTTGTTCTTGGAATTGTTTCATACCAGTACAAAAAATCTACAAGAATATATAACCATTAGAAAATTTTTATTATTTTCCCAAGATGCACATTTCTCAAGATGGGACTTGGACGAATTTTCGAGTATGACATTCTAAGATGTTCCTCGATTTTTTTTAATCGAGGCATTTACTTTATCGACGTTAAAAGTTAAATTCCTAATTCCTGTAGTATTTTACTCAAAAACTTTCTTCGTAATTATGAACATTTTGATATATACAAACGTTCCTTAGTGCTTTCGGTATAACTTCCTAAATCCTGAACACGATATCTCAATCCGTTTGGACGTAGTGGGGACCGAAAATAATGAAAATCATTTCATTCTCCACACAAAAATTTTATGAATAAACTTAGTCACGTGATCTCGACTTTATCGACGGTCAAAGTTTCTTTTTCTCTCCGCTAGAAATCGCTAAAAATGTTCCAAATATAACTCGAATGGTAATATCCTTTTTCATCGATTTATAAATAAACTTTCTTTAAAACTATAAACACATTGATGTATACAAATGTTCTTTAGTGCTTTTCATTTAATCTGTCAAATTTTAAACACGATATCTCAATCCGTGTGGACATAGTGAACACCAAAAACAATGCTCATATCCGGGGACTAGTTTGGTCACGTGGTCACGAAGAGCATGCCCTTAAAGAAGTTCCAATTCGTCTACAATAGTGTAATTTATTCAGGAGGAGATATATTAGTGACAACAATTTTTTTTCGTGTTTTCTGTTGTTAATTCTACATGTTTTACCGAAATTTGCTCACTGCAGCGTGACGCAGTCTACGAGTTCGGAATTATTTTCCTAACCTCGGTGAAACTTTCGCCGAAATATGTTTAATTTTTAACCGTTGCAAGTCTTTCCTGCAACAAATTTTCACTTTTGTTTTTTTCTGTGTTGTTTTAAATCTGATGTCCCGATTTATAGCTCGACTTAACTCATACTTTTCCGTTTTCACATTGCTGCTAAGGACGCCGTAGCACACGACAGTTTTTATTCCACCGTAGGATAAAGTTTCGCCAAATAGCATGTAAACTTAAACAGCGGGAAATTTTACATGCAATAAAATTTATCCTAATTTTTTTCTGTGTTAATTTAACTACGATATTTCTACAGCGACGTTTGGAGCCGAAAACTTTGCGTCTAACAACTAGGCGAATTGCTAAGGTTTTGGTAGTAGATGAACCGATTTTTAGAGCTACACCGTCATGAAGTGCCACAATTTCTTGCGCCGTATCTGCGATGAACATATATGTGAATTGTGCATTGAATGTACCGTAAATATCGACTAATTTAATTTTAATAATGTTTTCTTTTTGTATAATAGTGCGGTGTAAGTTCCATTTTAAGTACATTTTATTATAAAATACATTAATTTTATCCTAAAAACAAATTGTGTACTCATTTTGTTGCATCTTAAAATGTACCCTATTTTCAAACTATCCTAAAAAATCTTTAATTTCCCGCAATGCTATAGAAATATTTTTTTATTGATGCGTACCATTTAAACTTTAATTTCAACAAAAAATACATTAATTTTGGTCAAATAGAAACAAAATGGCAATTTTTTGAGAAATAAAAAGATTGTTCAAAAATCTTGTTTTGAATTTGATGTATGTTCATTGCTATACTTGTGAATTTGTATTAAAAACTGTCTTAACTGAATTCCTCCGAATTTCTACCCCAAAAAGTACCTACTATATATTAAATTTGGAATAAGTCGTTCCGAGATATTTAATTTCAAAAATGTTTAATCCTAAATCGCACTAGTGTCGTTACTACGTATGCTGAGTCGCGGTGTGGTTACTAAGGGTTAAATCATTTGCAAAAAGATCGGGCATGATATTTTTATGTGTTTTGGTGAGCAGAATACGAATCTGAGACTAGTTTCCCCCTAACACATTGTGGTTTTCCCCTAGACGTAGAAAATTCTTTAGAAAATCAGCATTAGTTCAAAGGATAATATCTTTATGTATTTTGGTGCTCTAAATACGAATCTCAAATAAATTTACCCTAATCGGGGAAAACCCTGATGTTCTTGGCGAAAACTAATGTCCGTTTCGTATTCAAAACTCAAAAAACATAAATATATCATGCAAATGATTCCAATAACAAGGTTTACCATACTCTGATCTCTCGTACAGCCCATTTTTTTGTAAGCCTGTGTAATAAAACATAAATGAATTTTAATATTTAACAGTTGATTAATTTGAAATATGAATAGGTGAAATGAACTATAATTTATATAAAAATTATAATATAAATTGTTTTCAATTAAATAATTATAAAGGTTTATACAATTTTTTAAATTCAAAAATTATGTTTTTTCGAGTTAGAAAAGGAAAGGCTGAAGTTCTGTCACATCCTACCCCTTTTTTTATCTTGAATTATTCTTTATATTGATATATCAAATTTATACCCAAATTTCGGCACAACTAGTCGGATTTTTTGGGTACATGTAAACACTGTCATTTTATTAAGGCAATTATGAAATGTTGTTATTTGTCTGAGCAACGAGTGCTTTTAATTTGATTAATTTTTATGTAAAATACTATATTTAACTTTAAGCATTTCTTTTCCAAAAAATTTAGCATTTAACTCGGTAAATGTCAGCAAGAGGAAAAAGACGGGTCAAGACAGGCATTAGAAGGGTATTTCCGTTAGGACCTGATTAGAAGTTCTATCTAGAGCCCGGCTGAAACAGCAGTACGTAACTAGTCTGGCTCTCTCTATTGTTCCCTATTAGAAATAGGGAAAACTAAGCGAGGCGCTTCAAAATCCCGACCATAATTTCTACATGGGAATATATGTACTATAAAAGCGAGTTTCTTACGAATACTGGCTGTTGAAATTTGATGACTTGATCATTTTTTCTTCAATAGCGTTTTTTATATCTCGTGATCTGTTTGATCGACTGACCTAGTATTTTGAAGCAACGACTCAATGAAAACTCAATAAAGAGGCCCCTTCAAAACGAATGGAAGATTATCTACGAAAGCCAATTTAATTTTTTTTATTCACTTAAGACACGCCCGCATATCTAAAGTTCCATTGAAAAGGCCAAACGGAATCAATACGTGCTCAGAAATATTTTATACTGCAAGTCTGACCTTTTTTTAATTTCAATCGGTGAGAAATGGCTTACTAAACCAAGTTAGAAAAGTGTACTGATTAATCAGTGAACTTTACAGATTCACTCAGTTTAGAACATGTTTACTCGTTTCCCAATTCGAGTAATTATAGACAAAAAAATATTTCACTACAAATACTTCAATAATTGATAAATCGTCTTTTTATTTCTCCATTTTTCTCTTATATCAAGTGTTAAATGTTTCCGGTTATCCTTGAGAGTTTCGTGCACATTTTTTTATCGTGCCCTACCTGCGCAACGCCTATCATATCGATCTTTACAAGCTACGAAATATCGGACAGGGTGTGCTGCGACCTGACCCGATTTTCACTTATTTATTTAATTTTCTGATGCGTATATTCCAAGCACAGCAAATTCCAATTGATCAATTTCATCCCAATTGTAGAGTGTCAGTTGTTATGAGCTTTCGAAGATATAGGTTACATTCTTTTACAAAAATCATTAAGTTGCGACAAATACTTGAACTAAGTCAATCTAAAGAAAAACTTTTTAAAGTTAAAAAAAAAAATTTAGAGCCGCAGAGATTTATAGTCCAATATAGGAATATTAGAATTTTTCTACCACCCTGAAATAATTTTGTTTAAACATTCGTTGTTGGTCCTAGAAAGTGTCAAATCTTTCAGAAGTATAAGTCAGAACTAGGTAAATTTATACAAACTATTATGAAAAAAAATTCTTTTTAAGAGTAGAATTTTTTGTTTTGGCTAAATTAATTTTTTTAACTACTCCAGTTCAAGGTTCATCTTTCATTATAAATGCATCTCTTTCGCTAAGAATCCAACTGATCTTGATTCGGATTGATAATTCGACTGTCCGTGCAGAAATTCCAATTTGGATCTGATCGGGGCCAGATCGGGCAGAATTTGGCCCAAATCAGGCTATCTAGATGGGGCCAGACTCGAAATGAAACGCGGTGCCCGATCGGGGCCCAAGCGCTGCGCTCAGAAATAACCATACTTGGCCACGATCGGGCCCATATAATTTATTTTTCTTATTCTTAATTAAAAGGGATTCTTAAATAAAATAATATTAAAATCGAATATATCACCTCCTTAACTGAAATTTGAGAATATAAATATCAGGTTATCTAACAGATCGCGATATGAAAAAATTGGAGTATGTCAGACACTTTTTTTCGAGTAAACGGAAAAAGTCAAACAACGCGACATAACAGCCAGCATTTGTGTATGATAAACCATTTAAGTATTTTGCAATATATATTTGGTATTAATTTCTAAATTGAAGTTGCTTTCAATTTCTATATTGAACCTAATTGTGGAAAGTATCAAATCACCTAAAAATACGTGAAAATAAATATGTTTATGACGTTATTGTTGATCTAATTCGTTTTCACATTTAACACATGAAATATTACTTTTGCTACTTTTCTTATAAACAAATAACCTCATTTCGAGGTTAGGTTTCATCTTAACATTCTGAATAAATTTACTTATTATAGTCTTCAACACGTAATTCAGGAATATTTTGAAGTATACTATACCTACGCATTCGTCTTGTGCTCACTTTTGGCATTTTTTCCCACTTATTTTGTCACTTTTCCAAATATTAATGGAAATATTTTTGACGCTTGACACTTTACGTTGAAACTTGGGCGATTTGGAGTCAACCCACCTTAATCCCCGAAATTAATGGAGCGCCATCTACTGGCAAGCTTGGCTGTTAAGTCGGGCTCTAGACGGGGCCAAATTTAACAACCACAAAATTGTGTGCCCGATTTGGCCCAAATCGGAAATAAGGCAAACAGTTGGCAATTTCTGCACGGGTGTTTTGCCGAAAATTCGCATCTTTGGCTTGAAAATTTAACAATTTTGTCGAACAATTTTTTTCTTTTGGCTAAAAGCCTTTATTTAGTTAAAAATTTAACACTTTTGTTGAAAATTCGTCTTTTTGGTTCAAAAATTTATCTTTTCTAGCATACATTTTCCCGTTGTTAAAAATTAAATTTGTTGGTTCAAAATTGAACTATTTTGTTCAACATTTTTTTGTGCTGAAGATTATATTGTTAATTAAAAATTAAACTTTTCCAAGTTTTATTGAAATTTTATTGTTTTATTAGTTAAAAATTAACTATATAGTTTGAAATGGGCTTTTTTAGTTATAAATCATGTATTTTGTGGAAAATTCACCTTTTTGGGGAAAAAATAATTTTCTTGGTTGAAAAAAAATTCTTGGATATTCAATTCCTTGCTTCAAAATCAAATTATTTAGTTGAAAATTGATTTTTTTGTTGAAGATTCATGATTTTAGTTGAAAATTGATGAATTCTGTTAACAAATCTACCATTTGTTTAAAATATTTTTCCTCCATGACTAAGAAAACTTTTTTTGTTTAAAATTCAACTGAATTAACATTTAATTATTACATTTTATACTGCCTAAGGATGAAACTACTTTGATAAAAATTCATCTTTTTTGGTTGAAAATTCAACTACTTCGTTCAAAATCCGTTCTTTGTTAAAAATGAATTTTTTCTGAAAGATTCATCATCCTATCATCCTATCATAAGAAAGAGGTTGCGATATAATCTCAAGGCTGAAGCCACATTATCTCTTCAACTATTGGTTGGATTTAAACGCGCCGCCTATACTTTAAAATCGAGATCAACGAAATCTTTTATGCAACAAATTAGATTTAATACTTTTTTATTCAATAGCAGTATCTAAATTTGTGATAGTAAAAAGTAACTCAGAAATCAGTGACTATTCACTGAAAATATCATAGAAAACTTTTCAATTAAAAAGAATTAACTTTCAACAAAAGCAGTCTAATTTTCAACAAAAAATTTAAGTTTCGACAATATAGTGGAATTTTTTATCAAATTGTTGAATTCTCAAGAGAAAAAGATGAATTTTCAATCCAAAACGATGAATCTTGAACCCAAAAAGATGAATCTACAACCAAGAAGATTGTTCTTCTACCAACAAAATTAATTTTCCACGAAATGATTAATTTTGACCGGTTAGGTGAAAAACATGACCAAAAATACGAACACAAAAAATTACTGTTTAGCAAAATAATTGAATTTTCAACAAAAGAATTAAACTTCAAACAAAAAAGTTGAATTTTTAACCAAAAGACGAGGAGTTTTTAATAAAAAATATAATAGTAGGCTTTTTACGTGAAAAAAATTAACTTTGATCCAAAAATAGAAATCGAACTATTTTTGGTTGAAAAGTCTAGTATAATTTCTTCGTTCATAATTCACTTTTTTTAGTTAAGAATGCAACTTTCATGGATGAAAATTTAACTACTCCATTTTTCGAAAATTAATTTTATTGCTTAAAAAATCAACTCTTGGATCGAATTTTGAACACTTATCTTCAGTTTTTTTAAGGATTCATAATTTTGTTCAAGCATTCTACGATTAATTTGTTAAAAATTCGTTTCCTTAGTTAGATTCAACAGGTTTGTAATTTAAAATAACAATATTGGTACACCATAACAGGGTACACCTGGGTCTTTTTGATTGGGGCGTCTAATTTCTCCGTTTTACCCATTCTTAAATGTGATATTACGTAAAGCATGAGCTCCAATTGATGTAGTACGCTGAATGGCAATAAAATATTAATTTATTAATTAAAAAACACCCTTATAAAATAAAATAAATAAATAAAAAAATAAAAATGTGCCATCACCCTTGTTGATGGCAGCTACGAGGCTACTGAAGAGCTGAACCTTCTGGCATGCATACCGAAGAGGGGAAGGGAGGAGAAGCTTCACGCCCCGGTCAAAAAGACCGGTATACGGGGTGCAGGTTAAAATATAATCTATTACATGTTTCGTTGAGAATTCATATTTTTTAGTTAAAAAATAAACTACAGTGAAAATCGTCAATAGCCCTCCCTTCTATAGCCTTTCCGAGAATTGACGCCGCGCCGCACAGTACCAAGTATTACTGACATCTGAATAGCCTAAAAATCGGGCGACGACTGCCCACGTTAGTCGACGTTTTTTTTTTTTTTTGACGTACTGACGATTCAAATCGTAATAGTGGCGTATGTCACCGACAGGAAATTTATTCACGATTATTTTTTAAAAAATTCAATTCGGTTGAAAATTGACGAGCCGTCGATTATTTGCGCGACCAAATCCAAAATACCCCACTGTGAACCGCATGTCGGTGTAACAAGTGCTGCCCGGGGTGCGCGGGATCTGCGGCTGTCACTCAGGCGAGCAGTCTTGGTTTAAATGTAAACTAATTTATAATTTTTTTTTGGAGATTCATCATTTTAATTAAAAGATTCATCATTCTAGTTGAAAATTATTTAGTAGAAAATAAAATTATAAAAAAAAAGTTCTGAAAATTTAACGATTCCATTTTTCTTGGAAATTTATAATTTATAAGTTGAAAAGCAGGATTCCTTTTTTTTAAATCCCAATGTCACCTTTTATGGTAGAAATGTCATCTTTCTTGGCTGAAAATAAATTTTTTGTTAAAAATTCAACATTACGGTTTGAAAATTAACTTCTAACAATTTAGTTTCCTTCAAAATTCAATTGTGGGGAAAGTTAGTTTTTATTTAAAGTCGTGTATTGTGGGTAGAAATTGTTTATCCAACTCCAAATAAAAAATATCTTTAGTGTTTACCATGTTAAGAAATTTCATATGACTTTTATATTATTTCGTAAAATGCGTATATCAAAGTGGGGTGACACGCTATTTATACATTGGACGCAATGTAATAACATCATTGATAGATCTAAAGTGGCATCAGCTCGAAACATGTATGACAGTAAAAGATAAAGCGGATGACACTGAAAATTTATAGTACGCACGTTCTTGGACCTACACGTGTCCCAAATATAGTTTCTCACTATCTAAATTCTAAAAGACCTAAAGGGTCACTAAAACAAATCAGTCAAATATTTTGATTGATTACTAAATTTAATTGATTATTCAGTGACTAATTAGTGTAAAATGTGGTTCCCTGAATAAAATCAGTAACGGTTTGCACTGACTATTCATTAAATTAACAATATTATTCATTGAATTTTACTGATTAATCATTGAAAACGTTTAATATTTCGATACAGTAATTTCAAATTGAATTTAAAAGCTGCGAACACTACTTTATATTTTTTTGTAAGATTTCAAACCAGAATCAGTGAAAAGTGAGCCATTAAATCAAATCAGGACCTGACTATTCAGTGAAAATCAAACTGATTTTATTCAAATTCCATGTGATTAAAATTATTAACATTCACTGTTTAATCAGCATATTTGATTAATTATTATACAGCGGTTTTCACTGATTTAATTACACTTTGGGATTAATCCTTTAAGGTGTCGCTACGGTTCTGTGGTTCAATTTTAGATAAAAAAAGAGGAGAGTTTTTTTCGGAAAAGAGGAGCATTCAAGGAAATTTAATTTATTAGTACACATTTTTTATATCGCATCGCTTTCATACTGTAGCGCCTTTCCTTAAACCAGCTTTCTAGACATTTTTGTGCAAAATTTGTTGTAGCTAGTTTCGACCCATATCTTAAACACTTCAACACTTTCTATTTATAAAAATACATAAGAAAAAAACTATAATATCCAAGATTAGAAAATACATAAACAACGGAATTGAAAACTACCCATGTTGGATTTTTTAAATGCATTTTTATCAGTCGACAGATTTTGATTTCTTATTCTCATATTTTGTTTTTTTAGAGTATACTTTTCATTACAGAAGCCTAATTTCAAAATATTTTTCTAACTAAACTCAAATTAAATTAAGTTTAAGACAAAAAAAAGAGTTTTTGTTTCATTAGAAGTTTAAATAATGTTTCTAATGTATTTTGGTTATTGGTTAAAAGCTCTTAGATATTCAAAATATTTTTGAATTTCAGCTCCGAAAATATTTTAGTATAAAAAATAGAAATTAAACAAATTATTATTCACGAAAATGAACAAATTATGAAACTAGCAATTTTTGTAAATATTCAGTTTCCCAACATATAACACACAACTTCAAATTAATTGTAATTTATAGAGGTTCTTATAATATACGCCAGTTATTTAAATATTAATTTCGATTTCCAAAATTTTGTTTCTCTAACCACAACTAATATACTTTTCTATGATACTTTGTTTTTCGTATTTTATTGCATATTTTAAAAGTAATAAACATGAGTAAAAAATTATATTTATTTATTGCAGGCTTCACAGTATTTCCGATATTCCTCTTTTTTCCACTTTATCTCGTTTTCCACATAATTGCGAAATAAATTAATAGAACTCAATTAGAAAATCGAACGATGTTTGGTTGAAAAGTCTACTGTTGTGTGGAAAATGGTCTTTGTAGCTTGGAAATTTAACAATTTGGTTGAAATAATAACTATTACATTTTTCGTTGAGAAATCATCCTTTTTGATTGAAGATTCACCTATTTGGTTCCAATTTTTTTTTCTGTGCTGAAAAATCTTTTTTGGTTGAAGATTCATTTCTTTGGTGGAAAATTTTAATTTTTAGTTTAAATTTGACATTAACGGGTTACAAATTTAACTACTTTGTAGAAAATTCGTCTTTTTGGCTTGAAAATTTAAGTCCCTATCTAATGAAAAATCTAATTATTTTCCTTATTTTAAAAAGATTTTAAACTATAAAGATGTTTTTGATTTGCAACTACACTGTTAGAAATTTCTATAGCGATTTTACTATAAATGTAATGGAAGCAATATGCATATACGTGTCGTAAATTTAAAATACCATTATATTGTAAAATAATATACACGTATAGTAAAATACAGTGCATAAAAGTTTCAAGTTCCTTGATGTATTCAAATATTGTCAAATATTTAAAACTAAACTAATAACCTACAATTCATTGACTAAATTCTTATTTATAATCAAAGTGCAACGTACGGGTGAGATTTTCATCAAAATTCACTGCCAATGTCAGAATTTTTTCGTGAGTACTGCTGCTTTTAGGTTAGGTGTCTTCATTATGCATTTAATTGAACTTATCCACTTGAAACCCAGTGTAACTTATGTTCAACTAGAAACAAAAATAATGCTTTATTATTTAGAATTAAACGTTACTGCAAAAATTATTTTTAATTTGTATAAAGTGAAATTACCTGGCTCTTCTTAAAATTGAGCAATATACATGTATATTAAATTTACTACGCAGCCTCTTAATAACTATTTCATAGACCGAGTTCTTAGATTTACTATACAAATGTATAGTAAATGTATATTAAAATTGCAAAAATTTTTAACAGTGTACAGTATTGATTTATCTTTCGGGTTTAGCTTCTCGATAGAATCGTTAACTATTTTTTCGCCGTCGACGATGTTTATATATAAAAGCTACAAAATCAGTAAAATAAATCGTTCACGAAATATTTGAAACTGTTAATATCAAAAAGAGTTTTTTTAAATGGTTTTGTTTTCTAATGTCTCGGATTTCCAGTTATGATTCCTAAGAAATAAATCGAGAACTTGTGAAAAAGGCTGAAAAGGGGAAAATGATGTTTTTTGTTTAAATTTAAGGAGGAAAAAAGAGGATTATGTAAAAAAAGAGGATGGACTATGATCACTGCCTCTATATTCAAACTTTCTCTCCATAAAATATTTTTACATAAAATATTCTCGAATCAATAACTTTACCAAAAAAAGCTCGACCATTTTTTTCTGAATGCTCCATTTCATTTTCAATATCTGGTGACATTAAAGGAAGAGACGTTTAAGAAAATGTCAATCCTGCAGAGAAAAAAGGTGTGGAAAATCAGACACTTGTTTCTCAAGAGATTGACTGACCTTTATTCTTGAGTCTTCATTTCCATAACTCGTCGCGAAACTTGACAATACAATTCGTGTAATACGACAGAAAATATGATGTGGAACAATGAAGTGATAAGAAAAACGCAAAAAAATGTGTTAAATTGGAAACGGAAGCCAGGGGGCAAAAGAAGATGACGTTGTAATGTCAGACTGACATGTGTGTTCTTTGTTATGTGGGTTATCCTGGTGAAGATTGCGCCAGGGTTGAAAATGGGTCGCCCTTCAAACAATTCGAACGCCCCAAGACCTACCCTAATTGGCCTAGGAGTAGATTTAGATTGACCCCTGCGGCTTGAAACAACAAAAGGGGAATGATCAAATCTAAACCTATTCAAAGAAATTACAGGGTGTGTTCATTAAATAGAAGTACCCTCTAATTGTAAGTCTAGCTACTTATAGTTATGTCGTTAATTTCTTTAAGCAACACACATGTATATAAATAAGTATCAAAATAAAATTTTAGCTGGTTCAAGCACAGAACATGGTTATTATATGGAAAACAAAAATCATTTGGTGGATGGAGTATTTTGTTGATTCAAGCAAACAATTTAGTTGGTTCAACTGTTAAATTAACCCAAATTTCTTCGATTTAAACAAATTGGCCACCATTTTTTTTTTTAATTTTGGATTTTTCAATTTATTCAATAGCCAAACGTATTGTTGACAACTTTAAGAAATTGCTTTTTTTTGTCCATTAAGATGGCCGCCAGTGAGAGAAAACGAATGTTGAAAAATAAGGACAATCGAAAATATGTATGATCGAAAATGTTCAAATGAATCGAATCGTTTGCCTAATTTATAATTTTTTGAAAATGTGCGGAAAAAATGTTGCTTCTTTTTAGATCGATTCATATTCATACATTTTGGAAAAACTTTAATATGTCGATCAAACCTGAGATTTCTTCAGCTTGAATCAAAGATACCTTCTATCATTGAGGAATATTGGGATTTTGGTTCTACTAAATTTAATCGCGATTTTGACATATTTTAAAAACCACAACATTTTTTCGATGAAAGCAATATAATGACCTATTTATTTAGTTACAGATGAAACAATTTCAGGTACGGCATATTCAACTTCTTTTAAAAAAGTGTGCATTTAGCTCAACCACAAAAAATTCCAATTTAAGCAAAAAACTTGTTGAATTTATAATTTTGTATTATTGTTCGCCACCATAAAAAGGACATAAAAGGATGTCATCATAATTTTGAAAAATAGAATTTTTTTTTTAATTTCAAAAATGTGATTTTTTTACTTTTTTGGGATGTCAAACGATAATTTTTTTCCCCTTAGCTCAAATGATACGATTAATATAAGCCAAAAAACTTTACTTTAAAAATTCCCTCACTTTTACTTTATTTATTCCTGACTATTTATATTCAAAGACACGCACTTTAATCTAGTAACATTTTTAACATATAATATTTTATAAATGGAAAAAAGCATACTTATTTACTCCAACCAAAAAATATCACCTTTTTAACACAAAAGATTAATTTTCTACCAAAAAAGAGGCATTTTCAACAAAGTAGTTAATTCTGCAACAAAATAATTAAATTTTCAAACTAAAAGTTGAATTTGAAAACCTATACAGATGTATTTTCAAACAAATAGTCGAAGTTTCCAATAAAAAATATGAAACTTTAACGAAGATTAGTTACATCTTCAACGAAATAATTAAATTTTTTAAGAGAGTTCAATTTTCAAAAAAAAATAGAAGTATTTAATCCAAAAGGACGAATTTTCTGTCCAAATGGACCAACGTTCAACATAAGCGTAGAATTTTCCACCAAAAAACATGGATTTTTAAGAAAATCATATGTAACTATGTAAGTATAGTTTAATTTTCAACATCAAAACATGAATTCTCAACAAAAAAACGTAGTAGTTGACATTTCCACCAAGAAGGATGGAAATTATACCAAAGTATATAGATTTTTGAAACGAAAAAAAACGAATTATTATTTGAAAAATATCAATTTTTAACATAGTATTTCATGTTTTACTCAAGCAGTTGAAATTTAAATTAAAAAAGATCAATTTTCAATTAAATAGTTAAACTTTGAATTAAAGAAATAAATTTTACACTAAAAGGTTTTAATAAAAAACAGTTTAATTTAAACCCAAACAACAAATTTTTCAATCCAACAGTTGCATTTTTATCCAAAAAAGATTAAGCTTCTACTAAAACAGATGAATTTTCAAAAACAGAGACGAATTTCCAAAAAATTAGATGAATTTACACAGACAGGCAACTGCAAAAAAATAGAAATAGACATTAAAAAAACAAAAATTACAACCAACAAAATTACACCAGTGTATCCCGACAAACTTCATATTTAAAATTTCCCAAAATTTTAAATTTATTATACTCAAAAGTTATTTAAAGTGCATCTTATAAATTTATTATCTTTTGCAAGTTTTTCCTGATTTCCCGATTTTTCTTGACCTATGGCTATCCTGTAAAAGGATGTAAATCAAAATTACAACATGAGAAAAGATTAAATAATTGAGAATGGTTACTTACTATCATAATGAGCGAAGCATATGCAATTTTTAAGCTGAGCTCTCAATATCAAAGTACTCACCTGAAACAGTAAACAAAATACAAAGGTTAGTCATATTGTCATACAGGCCGTTAAATTCGAAGACAAAATTCCCCTTCATTTTCCAGTTCGCAAACATTTTTTACGATCGTCCAAATTTAAAAAATTTGAACTCATAGAGCTAAAATTTTTTTATTTGAAGTAATCTAATTTGATCACTCAAAAAAGAAGTCCTTTGAATCTTAAACTTTTAAAATTCAAGCTTTAATTTTTGTGGTTATGGCGATGAATAATTTACAACTATAGAATGAATGATTTAAGGTAGTTTTCGTGCCAAAAATAAGACCTTTGAAAAAATATGTTTTTCTCTTTTTCAAGAATGGTTGAATTTTAAAAATGATGGCTTATTTTTCAGGGATGACATATTCTACGTCTCTGCTGATTCCAATTTCAAAAATTATTTCTAGGGTTAAAAACATAAAAACCATCTTTTTTGATAAGAATTTTAGTAAACAAATAACTATACTTTAAAATTATCGACTTATTTTCAAATTTAAAAAGGTAGAATTGTGGTCAATTTGTTCTCTCACAAAATAAGACACGATTGATTAAAATTCAACCAATTATAAAGAATCGAATAGAAAAGACAGAAAGAATAAATTAAATCACAATATTCTTTAAGAGTTTCAAACTTTTTTATTAAAAAGAATGCATTTTATGAAACATCCGTGCAGAAATTTTGGTGGGATGCCGGTCGGGCCCCGATAGATAAAAATGTGGGCCCGATAGGGTAATCAATCTAGCGCCAGACCGTAAATGAAACGCCCTGCCTGACAGGGCCCAGATCTGGACATCAAAATGGGGGCCAGATATGGCCCGTTTAATTTTTTAATTCTATAATTGGTAAAATTTCAAAAGTTTTATATTAATACTTTTTTACCTTTGTATTTGGAAAAAATTCAATTTTTCAATGTTCTACATTATATCAGATTTTCATTATTTTATACAAATCTACATTACATTATCTGTTGTCCTGCTTGAATTTATCGAAAAGAGTTTGCATTTCGAAGAAAACTATAATGTTACTAACCCGGAAATTCATACATTTGTTATAAGCTAATCTCATTACGGATTCATTAAGGATATAAGAAAGCTCACCAACAATTATGTGATTCCGAAACCACAATCTACTTTTTGCTTTTGGCATTTTAAGTTTGATGAAAGAAAAACAATATCACGACGATAACAGAAAACTTGACATAATCTTGTCTGACCTAACCCGACCCGACGTGGTTCTGACGCGAACCACACCATCAAAAATTAACAAATTGAATATAGAAACCTATTGAGCAATTTTGAATTAGAAAAGTCGATAAAATACTCTAAAAAGTTATGTAAGACTCAAAATTGAAAGCCATTTAGGTAGAAATAATTCCATAATTTAAAACATTATGTTAATGTTATTGATGCTTGAATAATTTTCATTCGAACTTATACAATTTGATTTGAAGTTTTGAAACCCTTGGTAGCTAAATAATTTAAAATTAAAAAATATTCCAAGACAAATAATTTTTAATCCAAAACTTCAAAGTGGGGCAACATAAAATTGAAATCGTTTAAATTTCTAGAATTTTGCAAATTGCAAGTCTTAATTGTTCATCATGGACGATTAAAATTTGAAAAAAGTGCTTGCCATTTTTAATTCTGAAAATGCAATACCAAAAGGAACAGAAAATAAAGAAATAAGAAAATAAAATAAAAGAGGGGCGGAGAAAAGGTCTAAAAAAGGGGGAAATGAGGGATACGATAGCAGTATACAAGAAAAAAGATGAAAGTGCTTCAGAAGAGCAGGGGGTTGAGGGTTGAAAGTAATTAGTCGCTTCACGGGAAATACAGCCAGTAATGAGGCACGACCGGATCGCATTTCCTGGACGTTTGCACTGTACCAAGCGAGGTTATTACACTTTTTTATTGTTCCATTGTGCGACTTCCTCGAGAGGAACAAAGTAGATTTCAGATGACAAAAATAAAGAACAATTAACTCCCGGATGTTGAATTTTTATTTTAAAACACGGACGAGATTTCTTTCCAAGGTTATTTGCCACTGATAATAATTATTAAACGCCACACTTAAAATAAGCTTGTTTTTTGCGATAAAAAAAGTTTTGTTAGTATTTGCGCAAGCAAACTTTTTTTGTCCTACCAAAATTCAACGAAACATTCGTTGACTTAAGAAAAACAATTTTTCGTTTTGTTGAGATAAGTAAAATTTTGTTGGGTAAACGAAAGAGTAGGATCGCAAAGCTCAATTTTCAAAACTCCCTGACTTTTCCTTGATTTTTCAATTTTCTTGAGCATTAATATTCAAAAACCAGAATTTCAATATTGTGAAATTTTTTATATAAAATCTTTTATTATTTTATAAACGGAATAAAATAATTAAAAAATAATAAAATCATAGTCAAATCTATTTTTTTCAACCAACAAAGAAGACTTTTTTACCGCAATTGTAAAAAAATTAATTTTCAACAAAATACAATTAAATACGGCTATATGAACCTACTTTCAAAAATGAAGAATTATTGTTATTTGATTTTATATTGCAATTAGAAAAAAAAATTGAGCACTCTCTCGAAAAAAATGTCTAGTATCAGCAGATTTTTCCCTGTATATAAAAATTTCCTAACACTAAATTTTTGATTGAATTTTCCATTAAAAAAGAGTAGTTTTTAACAAAATAATTAAATTTTCAACCGAAAATCGAATTTCAAAACAAAAAAGATCGAACTAGAACCAAAAACAGTTGCACTTTTAACTAGATAAATACATTTTTTAAAAAGACAGTTGAATTTTAAACGAAACAAGATGAATTTTGAATCTAAAAGGAACAATTATCTGTAAAAATAGACGAATCTTCAAGCAAACAGTTGACAATTGATGCCACCAGGAGGAGAGGATTTTTTATGACCCGTAAATTATTTCAGTACTCGTCGAAAAAGTCCCACTTCTCCCTCTTGGCAAATTACGTAAATTTTTTCTAGCATTTCCGTAGCCACGATATTTAAACAATTTAAAGGTGTGTTTTTTATAATTTGAATAAAAAAACGTCTTATAGTCTGATTTAAGTTTTTTATGTAATTTTCGATATAAAAAATTTCTAAAATGATTGCATGTAAAAAGCAAACACGTGCAATTATTTCCCGCAGTTTTATATCTGCCTGGATAAGCGCGCGCGCGAAAAACGGGATGGGGACGCCTAGAACATTTCCCCATGGTCCTCACATTCAATTTGTACCTTCGTTACTCGTCGTGTATTTTCATGAGCTATCCCCTTAATTTCCGTAACGCGACACCGAATAGACTCGAAAGTGAACTAAGGGTCGGGGTCATGAATGTGGAAAAGGGGGAAAAAAACAAGGGTGGATTTATGATTTCATCATTATTTCAAACAAAAAAACAAAACTAAGAAAAAGTTCACAAAATTAGTTTCATCATTAACATGTTTGAAGTTAATGTATAGAATTCCTGAAAATAAAAACAAGAATTTAACGACCCGTATTTTTTCTAATTGCAATAGAAACATTTTAAAGCGCCCGAGTCGAAGTTTCGTCGTCAGTTTCAACTTCTTTACACGTAAGCGTTATTCAATGTAAGGTAAAAATATTAAAAACCGTAGTTTCGACTTCTTTTACCTTCAACGCTGCAACCTGACAAAGTTGATCTTACTGATTTAACCTTCATTTTAACTTCAAACCATGTTGTCCCATTTCAACTTCTCTTTCAACGTGATGATTGTTTTCAGGAGAGTTACTCAATTGTAATGAATTTAAATTTCAATACACCCTTCACCCACTCAAGAAAAGGGCACCCCCGATGACCTAACCCTTGGTTGTGCGAATTGAAAAAAATGTTCCATAAAAGTATAAGTATTTTGTAATGAAGAATTTGGATGGGTCTACTAAGTTCTAAGCCTTTTATTGTCACTTAAAGATAATATGTTAAGACAATACTTGTATAAAAGTACTGCAATCATGAGAATATTCGTACTTTTCTAAATTGTTAAGTAATGTATTTGAAAATTTTTAAAATAAAAACATAAATATATTAAAAAGAATAAATAAAACAGCTAGTTAAAAGAGAAGATGAAATGGGATAACATGGTTTGAAGTTAAAATGAAGGTTAAATCAGTAAGATCAACTTTGTCAGTTTGCGGCGTTGAAAGTGAAAGAAGTCGAAACTGCGGTTTTCAATAGTTTCACCTTGCATTGCATAACGCTTACGCTTTAAGAAGTTGAAACTGACGATGAAACTTCGATTTACTTTATAAGGGCGATAAATATCTGTATTTCATTATCTAGTTTAGCAGGATGGAATATCCCCGTGCTGCGGCGCCGGAGACCCGTGTTCGATTCCCACCAGCTTTATATTTTAATCGCACTTTTCTGTTACAGCTTGTAATATAATATTGCGGAATGTATATAACAATATATAAACTGTAATCATGTGTAGTGCACAATATAATTTAAATAAATATAATAGTTCGAAACAGCTCAAAATCCCATAATAATAAGAGTCTAAATTAACGTCGTATGCTTGTGAAAAGGATACGTGTGTTCTAACCTTCGACGCGGCGCAAGTTAGGTTTTTTTTTCGTCTGCTAATCTGACTGCACCAATTTTTAACAAAGTCGCTTACTAAATTAATGCACCGTTCTCTACATTACTTGCTGCTTTACTAGTTATTACTCGAAGTTGTTAACATTACAAAAGTTCTTATATGTCACTCCATTGAAAACTAAAAAAAGTAAAATCTAGTCTGATTTTTAGCAAATATTGCAGCAAAAGGTTTCTCCGTGTATTCCTTAATGATTGCGAAAAACGCTGAAATGAAGATCAGACCACAATATCGTTTCACCTTCATTTCAACTGCAAAACTGGTAAAAACGGTAATAACTACAACTTTTGAAGTCGAAATAAAGGCGAAAATACATTAGCTGACATTGAGACTTTAACTTCATCTCATCTTCATTCAGCTTCATTGATGAAAGTGAAAGAAGTTGAAAGTGACGACGAAACTTTGACTCGGGCGGTCATCCAAATTTGTTCCTAATATTCTTGGTTTTATTTTAAGGAATTCTACACATTTACTTGATTATTGGACGTTAAATAGGTCTGTAAATATTATTTTAATCTCATATAAATTTCTGAAATTTTTTAATGTTTCAAATTATCATTTTAATTATCTTTTTTTAATGCGAGAGGTTTTTTTTTTGGGGGATGTGCAAAAAAATTGTGTTCGCTCAGTAAATGTTTTGAACATAACCTTAAAAACTGCCAAATTTCATTCCATTATCTTTCTTCCAAGAATGACGGATACATAGAAACAAAACCGGAGGAACGAAATATGTTGCAGGCAGTCATTCAAGCAGGGTAACAGCTAATAGCCAACTAAACACTCCAACTTGAGGTAAACTTTCCGCGGTTACAGGGCTGTGACATGCTGCATCTAACAAAGTCCGCCGAAGCTATCTGCGGTAAACCATGGAAACTTTGCTCAGTTTGGGGTACCAACTTCTCGTTTAGCTTGCTTGACCAATTACTGAAACATTTCGTACCCTCAGTTTATTCTGTGTAGAAGATTTTCTAATTTTAAATGTTTAGACAAAATGAACCTATTTTTTGTTTCCTATCTGGACATAAATGCCTAAAAATCACATATTGCGCAACTTTATAGAAAGTACGGCATGTAAATAATCAGCTAACATGAAATGTGGTTAACGTATCGGAATTGATTGGAATCTCCAGTAGAAGGTACTTCATTCTTGGCAGGAAATTCTGCATAAGAATGTCATTATTACCTACGCATTACAATGCCATTCGTTTGTCTTACCACAAAACTATTTGCGAGAGCATAAAATTATTGATAAAATTGTCAGAAATAGAAAAAATACTACAGGCAGACACTTAATTACTTACTTTTTCTTTAAAAAATTAAAATATCAAGTTTAAACAATTTTTAAAACAATAAATAGTAATTTTGAATTGAAAACGTTCCAAATCAAACAATTTCAAGTCAGGTAACATTTTTTTTTAATTCCAATATATTTCGTATGATATCAGATAATAATTGCCTGATGAATCTGAATTATTCAATTATATAGGAATTTAAATTCAAAGAGTTTTAAATCGAACAAGTTTATACTTAGTTGAATATTCTTTAAATTTAATGATCTAAGGTAAAATTTTCGGAAATAAGTCAATTTCAAAACGTCAAGAATTCAGTTATTAAAATTTTCGAAAATTAGATAATTTAAAAATCAATGGAATTCAAATTGTAATATTCTTAATTAAAATCTTTTAAAATTAAATAATTTAACACTTTTAACTTTTGAATTTAAATAATTTTTTATTCGAAGTCTTTAAAATTTTACAATTTTAGAAACTAGAAGGAATGTTTCAAAGTCCAAGATAAAAAAATTAATTCACCGTTATTTTCATTGGACAAAGTATAAAAATGTTCAATGTAAAATCAAATAATTTAATTAATATAAAAAACCGTTCATACTGAAAAGTAATTTAAAATGGGAAGCTGCAAAGCTAAAAAAATGTCTGCAACGAACGGTGAAAATATTTAATGCTGAAAAAAAAAGTTTAGTCATCAACAGCTGTAATAATAAACCTTGTTTAAATTAGGCCCCTTTAGAATTTCAACTATTTCGTATAAATTTAAATAGTTTAAATTTTTGTAATTTAATATTTTTTACAAATATAAATTGGTTGTAATACTTTTAACCATTAATTTAAACTATTTCAATTTTAGTTGCAAAATTAAAACTTATGAGAGGGAACAATAGAAAATTTAGCGTTAACATGTAAACTCTGAACTTATTAAAGATATTATCGACTGCTAAGTTATCAATGTCAGATAATTTCATTTTTGTCTACATTGACTTTGAACGACACGATTTTTAGCTTTTTAATTTCAAATCGTGTAATTTTTAACATTTCATTAAAAATTATTATTTGTTCTTTAAAGTCTTCAACTAAAAATCAGACATTTTTAAGATATTACATTGA
>NC_046661.1:111194798-111199656 GCF_010883055.1 Belonocnema kinseyi | reverse complement strand
ACTATAGTTTTAAATACGATATAAATATACTATTAATAAGTATAAAATCTTGTGATATCAAGTGTCACTCAAAGTGATTGGATAGATTGAAAACTTTGAAAATGAATGAATTAACACTTTAAGGGTTAAAAATGAAAGAATTCCAAATTTCGTTTAAAAATTAAAGCATTCCTTAATTAGGATATTGAAACTAACTCGTTTAAAATTAATTATTTTGAAATTGAGCATCAAGCTTTTTAAAAAACGCTTGCATATAATAATTTCAAGTGCTTCAAAGTGCTTCAAACTGCTTTAACATTGTTTTTTAAGTGATTTAGATTCACTTTGCACTTTCGATTAAAATGATCCATGCATTTTAAAAAGCGTGATGCGAAATATATAATTCTTTAATTTTTAAACCATTTAAACTGAATTAAGTTAATTAAATACTGTAAGGGTTCGAGTATAAAAAAGTCTTAATATCGCATTTCTTGTTGACTAAAAAATACTTTGAAATCATGGAATTACAGAGGCTTTCATTTTTAAATATTCAATTTAGTTATTTTCAAATTTTATACGCTTCCAACTGAAAATGATTAAAAACTGAGTTACAAAATTTAAATTATTCAATTATGAACGCTTTTAATTACAATAGAATTTCATTTGTTTTGAATTTGGAATGTTCCAATTTACAAAAATTTAGTCTACAAATATACATTTTTGTTTTGAAATGGAAATAATACCATTTCAAATCCTTTCTACTAAGAGAGTCCAATTTTTTAAATTCTAGTTTAAAATTTTTAAATAAAAAGCCATGTGACGAGAAGGTCACCTGACCAGATTCATACCTTACCGTCATTTTTTTTATTTCCCGACTTATTTTCACACGACGCGCCACAGCGAGTTGAAAATTTGAGATAATACATAAGAAGCACGAAGAAAGGTGGTTCTGGTTCTAAATTTTAATAATTATGAAAAAAGCAAAAAAAAAAATATTAACAAAAAACTTTTTTCATAATTATACCAATTTAGGATCTGACCCACCATTCTTAGTGCTTCTTGTTCATGATCCCAAATTTTCAACTCGATACGGCGTTTCGTGTGATAATAAGTTGGGAAATAAAAACAGTGGTGGTAATGTAGGAATCTGGTCACGCGACCCACTCATAACATTGCCTTAAAAGCTTTTGACTTTAAATGATTAAATTTCAAGCATATTCAATTTCAAATTATTTAATTTCAATCAAGCTTTTATTTAGAAATCATACAAGTTCAATTTTTTTTCTTTTCATTTAAAATATTGTGTTTATCCCAAATTTTACCTAATATACAATTGTATTATTTATGTTTTCAATTTTAAACCATTAAAAAATTTGTTCATATTATTAATATAATAATAAATACATGCAAAAAGCAAACGGAAACACATGAACAAGCGGAAATATAGCAGCAAGCGTAAGCCATAGGGGCAAGCGGAAATTTCTTTAAAATATAATCCTCGCGAAATCATAATGATTTATTGAATCGAATTTAGAATTTATTTTTTATTTTACCCTTTTGTTAAATGAGGGCAGTCTTTTTTTTCTCGAGCCTGGCGTGTCAACGAACTCATGTAATGTCGCAGAATCGAGTTTCCTGAACATGAGAGTGAGTGTCGCAGATACATGGAGAATATGACAGTGTCATGGATGATTAAGTCGTTACAGTGTCGGCAATGTCATTGGAATTTTTGATCTGGTGTTACTTCGCTCTTTACAATAGAAAGGCTACGATGACGCCTGGCGCCTCGTGTCGATCGTTGATAGAGAATCAACGGATGCCGATGACGAGAATGATATTTCCAATTATCGGCAATTGGCATGCTAGGAGGACCTTCGATTAAGTCGGTATCCTTCCTTTACGCGACCTGAATAATTTTACCGTATCATCATCTATCGTATTTAATTGCAAATTATATATCTTATCCTATTAGTGCGATTTAGACAAAAAAGACTTCAATCTGTAATTGTTTATTTAACAATATTTATTTAAGCCGATCAATATCATAATTTAATTATTCAATTGAGTGCTTGCACTAAATGTAAAAGAAAAATGTTATGTTACTTTATGAATAATTTTCACAGTACGTATTACTTTTGGTTTACCTCATAATATTACTAGTATCTAGTAATTAAATATTATCATTAATATTACGGAATTGTCTACACATACCGAAAAATCTGTCTATTTGTACTGATATTTCGGTAAAAATAGAACCTTTTCCAGCTGTATTTGTACCGAACAAATTCAGCTATTTGTAACGAAATTTCGTTATCCGCAGCCATGCTGCTTAATATTAAATGTACAGTCAAATCTTCTTTATTGGAACACTCGTTTATTGCAAACCTCGTTTATTGCAAACCTCGTTTATTGCAATCCAAGAGACTCGTCTATCGCAACTTCCCCAATTCCCACCACTGATTGTCCCATGTTACGTATAGCCAATGACAGTGCGGAAGCGGGAATGTATTGTGAGACCACCTTCCGGATACGTGGAATAGTGGGGTCACGTCTCGAGTTGTAATAGACAAGATGCTTACGTTTCGAAAGAGTTGAGTTCGATGTGAATTATTGGAAACGTGAGATAAAAAAATATATAATTAGTCATCCTCGAGTTCATTTTAGATGAACCTTAATGTCCATTTTTATCTTGTGAATGGAATTTTATTAATAAATGTTGCTTGCAGTAGTGCAGTAGGATTATGATATAATTTAATAATATAATAGTATTGCAAAGGAGATATGGAGACGCTTCTCTTTAAAGGTTATGTTTTTTAGACATGAATAATTTGTAGGCAATGGCCCGATTAAGGCACACCAACACAGTAAAAAAAAAGTGTTCAAAATGATGCCGAAATCAATATCATTTTGATATGCAACAAAAATGATACCGAATTCAAGAGAGCATTTTGATCGGCCGAAATGAATGATCGACTTTTGAGAGCATAATGATGTGATTCGGGATCATGTATGATGTCAAGCCAAGATGGCTGACGTTCTTACAATACTTTAGCACCGGCACCAATAATTGGCGGCCATTTTGTTTAGCTTGGTGGACCAAAATGCTTTGCAACAAAATTGATCCTTTTTTTTACTGTGAAGAGTGGCTCGAAAATGGCACACTTTTTTTTACCAAAAAATCACAATTAGGCATTATTCAACTTTCCGAATGTTAACAAGAATAGATTCATGTATTTATGAACTTAATCCATTTTCTGCGATCGATCCTACACTTTGCCGCAGAGGAGAATTTTGGGTAGCGTACTACCCGCAACGAATGAATCCAGAGTTGTTGCATCGGAGCATTATCAGCCCTGTGGATGTGCGACTATTTTTAATAAGTTCGCTCTATATTTTATTCTTCAAAATTATATTAATAAATATTTTCGTATTGTTAACTTCCTTATTTTTTGTGTATTTTGATTTTTTTCTAGGTGTGCCATATTCTAGCCACCCTTTTTCGATTTTCAAAAACCTCGCTTTTTGGAAAATCTTTATTTTAAAAAGAACCGCTGGTGTTGTGAAAAAATTAACCTTACCACTCGAAAGGTTATTCAAAAGCCTTTCGTATGACCTATTATTCATTCAATTTCGGTTTATAAGGTCCCGGCAATACATCGAAAAGGAGTTGGTGTGCCATGTTAGAGCCATTTCCTCTAATAAATAATTTATAAACGAATAAATGAATAAAAAATCCGCTTAGGTTTGAAAATAATTTTTTCTGGTTAAAAATTCAAACTGCTTGGTAGAAAACTAATCTGATTTAGTAGGAGATTCAAAGATTTTGTTGAAAGTTAAGCTACGCTCATGAAAATTCATTTTTTTTTAAGATTCATAATTTTAGTTTAAAATTGATCTCCTCGGTTGAACGTTGAAATACTTCGTTAAACAAATTTTTTGTGATTGGAAATAACAATTTTTACTGAAAATGTAACTATTAGGTTGGAAATTTAAGTTTTTGGTTGAAAAACAACTTCCTTGGTTGAAAATTCAATTGTTTTTGAAATTATTGAAATGCTTTGTTAAAAATTCTTTTTTTTGTTGAAAATAATTTTTTTACTGAAAATTTAACTATTAGATTGGAACTTCAACTTTTTGGTTTAAAAATAACTTTCATCGTTGAAAATTCAATTGTTAAAATTTCGTCTTTTTGATTTTAAAATCCATCATTTTTGTTAGATATGTATTGTTTATTGTTTTGGTTAAAAATGGAACTGTTTTCTTAAAAGGAACCTTCCTTAGTCGAGGATTCAACTATTTTGTGAAAAATTGGTCATTTCAGATTCGAATCAACTGTTTTTGATTAAAAAAAAAAAAACATTTCTTGATTAAAATATCACCTATTAAATTTTCTGTGGAGAATTTATTTTTTTGTTGTTAATATTTGAATTACTTTGTCAATTCGTGAGGGTCAAATTTGACCAAACCACTCCGCAACCCCCAAAATCGTCTTAGGTTATCTTTAGATGATTCCTAAATAAATTCACGACAAAAATCCAAAAATTACGCTAGACAAGGGGGGGGGGGGGGCAAAACTTACGGACACTAACAAAAGGGGGTATACAGTTAAAAATTTCAGAATAAAACTAAAAATATGGCCTGATAATTATGGGACTCAAATTTGTTAAGGAAATTAAGAGACTAATTAGCCCTTAAACGGCCAAAACGCCACTACCGGTACACTGCTTTTCAACGGCCAATAACTAAGACTATTCGACACTAGAAAAAATTGAGACATATATAAGTTTATTGCTTAAGATCTCCTCTTTCCAAAGGTGCCAATGAAATTCCTCAAAAAATTTATTTATTATCCCAAAATGCAGTTTAAACAAAAAAAAAC
>NC_046661.1:111190012-111194698 GCF_010883055.1 Belonocnema kinseyi | reverse complement strand
CTCGGCTGATTACAAGAACTTTTTATTCTTGACAAATTTTCCGAAAAGCGCATAGTTTTTCAATAAAAAATTTCCAACGACTCCGTAACCTTTATTGCACTGTCATCCTGGGAATTTTCGAGTACACCCAGCAAAAAAAAATGCCAAAGCGTAGAGCCTCAAAAATTGCAACAAACTCCGAATTGGAATGGGATTCCGATGAAAATGATGAACGTATCATCATACCTAATCCAGATTACTCTGGCTCTGATGGAGATGATTCGTCAGATGACGAGAATTCGGGATCGGAATTTCCCAGACCGAATGTATCATATAGGTCTGTTTTCCATAACTACACAGCATCTCAAAAACAATTGGAACCAAATCACGTTTTTTCATGGAGTAACGAAGAAAAAGTTTGGATTGAAATCTGAAATGAAAAAAATTCTCCAGACGGACGATAGATATTCGTGAATCATTTTACTCTTACACGATTATTTTTTTATTACACCATTAAGCCATTTCCCTTTCGGGGTAGGCGTGACTCACTCGGCAGGGGAAAGGAGTAGCGTGTGGATGGGATAGAGATTCTTCAGATTGATCCAGAATTTTCGTGCTATTTATGTAAATAACACGTTCGTTCCGCAACACTGCTCCGACCCAGGTTGCTGATCAATCTCTCTAGCAATCACCCCAAGCGAAGAACCTCACGAAGCCGTTATGTAAGGTTCCCCACTTGGGTCCATTAATAGCCAAGGTCTTTGTTTCAGGCGTCGTTCACTCTACTGACACTCTTTTTATTAACTATTTTCCGCCATACTTTCCTGTCCTGGCATACTTCTCTAGCTTCTTTTATGTCCATGCATTTTTTCATGCAGGCTCTCGTGTTTCTGTGACTTCTACGCTTACACGATGCTTAGAACTATGAAAATTTTTTATTGAAAAACTATGCGCTTTTCGGAAAATTTGTCAAGAAAAATCACGAAAAATCACGTTTTTTTTTTTTTGTTTAAACTGCATTTTGGGATAATAAATAAATTTTTTGAGGAATTTCATTGGCACCTTTGGAAAGAGGAGATCTTAAGCAATAAACTTATATGTGTCTCAATTTTTTCTAGTGTCGAATAGTCTTAGTTATTGGCCGTTGAAAAGCAGTGTACCGGTAGTGGCGTTTTGGCCGTTTAAGGGTTAATTCATGCACCTGATACATACATATTTTTAAATTTTATATTTGGTTTCTTAAATCTCGGGAGGATTACTTTTCTAAATAAACTTCCGAATCTGTTATTCTATTATTTTCTGAAATCCCAAGAGATTACAGAACCATTTAGTCGAAAAATAAATTTGCAGTTCCTATAGCAAAGTCAAAGGCAAGAAATGAGGAAAACAAGGCGTCAAGAAGATAAATTTGCTTTACGGCGACTGCTACTTCCCCCTTTAAAAATCTGGGTCGCAGGGCTGTATTTATAGAATCTGGAAAAGGGGGTTGACCAGGGAGGGAACTTCTAGCTAACTCAAGAATATTATTGGATCGTCTTATGTCAGTTATTAGAAAGCCTTGGTTTCTGATTATCTACTATGTTGTTTCATCCATCGTAATTTCAAAAGAAAAAGATCCACTGTTTGCATCGAGGGAGTTTATGAATCACAGAATCAGGCAGATATACTATAAATACTTCTTTCTACGATTCAATATCGATTTTATAACCCATTAGAATTATTAAAAAAAAGTGGTTTTAGTTTCAATTTAAACCTGATAGTTTTATCATTAATTTTAAGCTTAAGCATTTTTCTTCTCTTAAAGAAACTGCCTTTTTTAAAGAGAGTATTGAAGAAGAAAACGATAAGAATCTTGGTAACACGGAAGCAAAAAGCGCGCCACTTCTATGAAAGAGACTATTCATTCGTGTCAAATAGTTTAGAAGAATGTCGAGGGAAGATTGTTTAATTGCTTTAAGAGCGATTTATTAATACTCGTCTTTTACGCCCAGATGAAATTAGTTACAAACTGCGTCGTCACATTTGCTGCAGATAAAGTATCTCTTTTGTTCACTTTTCTTTAAAACAGACAAAAATAATTTTAAAAAATGTATTCTCATTATAAAATTACAGATTTGCAATCAATTACTTTTATGATCGTTAAATCATAAAATACCAAGAATTTTCTTAGTCATCTAAAATTTCTACGACGAATAATAATTATTATTGTTGCATAAATTATCCTTGGAAAAAAACTGTAGAGTTTCTCTTTAAAATTCCATTGGAAATGTCAAGTCACCGGAAACTGATTGACTGGCTTCAAGTCATAAGAAATGGATGTTGCAGAAAAATACATCCCCTACAATATGGAAATGAAGGACTAATTGTGAAAAATGGTATTTTCGGGAATTTCATTAACAAAGGTACTAATTGTAGCTACAGTTACTTCCTGAAAATAGTTTCTTTGTTACAATCGGAAACATATGCAAAAAATTATACAAATTTGCAAAAAATAAATCAACGCTGTCATTTTTAATGTTCACGATTGAAGAATTTCCAGTTGCAAATTAGTCAAATTGAATAAATTTCTATTTTAAATCCTTTAAATTGATTGATTTGCAATTCTATATTTTCAAAATATAATAAGAATTTTCAATCGCACACTTTAAAATTACAAAACTTGGAATCGTAAGTATTTAAAGATTAACAGTTTCTCATTTTGGAAATTCATATTTTATTAAAAATTGGGCAAATTTTAAGCCTTGCAATTAAAAATTTTGTAATTTTTAAGTTTTAAAATTGACATTAGACATTTTTCCAATTTGGAAGATATCGAATTGTCACTTTTGAGTTTTAAAATTAAAAATACTATAATTTTGACGCTTAAAATTTAACAGTTTTGAATTTCGAAAACTGAAAATAATGCAATGTATGTAAGTTTTAAGTTATGCATTTAAAAATGCCATAATTTTGATGATTGACATTGTAATTTTCTTCAATTTGGAAGACTGAAAATTTGATTTTTTACCTGAAGAATCTTCAGAATCATCGAAATTTAAGAATTTATATTAATACATTTTTAAAATTGAAGAGTTTTTCACAGTAAACTTTTAATATTGAATAATTAAAAAAACATTAAAGTTTGCATAATTTTAAAATATAAAATCACAAAATTGAAGAATATTAAATTGCGAATCTTCAAGAAAGACCTATTTTAAAAAGACGTTTAAAATTTTATGAGTTTCAACTGTAAACATTCAAAATTATTCAAGTTGACGAAATTTTAATGGCAAACAGTTACAAAAACTCAGAATTCCAGAAAGTCTTAAGAACATCTTATTTAAAGTCCAAATGAAACTTGTTAATTTTTTTCTTTGCTTCTAATTCCTCATAAGGTATAATCTCATCTTTAAATAAAAGCTACAGATTAACTATTTTAATAATTACTTAATTTATTTATGATTATTAATATTATATTTTATAGCATTTTCAATTTATTCAGATCATATGCAGATCAGCCATTTTGTTTTTCTAAGTTTTTAACATCGGATTCATAATCAGCGACCTTGAAAACTTCGATATTTGATGGAATCCGCGAAAGTCATTTTTCACATCAAATCAATACCTTCTCCTTAGGATGAGAATGTAAAAACTAAAGAATTTATTTAGTATACTTGTTCACCAGAAACCCGTTAGTAACAGAGTTTGGCCCATTTTCTGAACATTTTTTACTTTTAGCCAGCTTTTCGCGATTTCCTCCTACTGTGTAACGTGTTTACAAAAAATTGAAATTTTTCATAAATAGTAAAAGATTTTTAGACATCTGGGTTTTGTAGCCTTTTCCGGAAACTCTCACACAATAAACAACATTAGGCACATTTAGGCTCACTTTTGGCACTCGTAGAAAGACAAAACCCATTTATGTAGCAATAAAAAAAAATTGGTTTAACAGAAATATCTTTTTTTTAACGATCTAATGAATTGAAGTTGTAGATTATAAAAGAGAGTTACTTTATCTTTATTTTGATATATAATAATCAAATTGTTCAGTAATTTGAAGGAGAAATTGTTTGAAAAAGCTATATTGCTATCCAAATACAAGAAAATTTTTACACCTACAATATTTATAAGTCTAAGGCCTGCTTAACAAATAAAAACAATGATATAGGTGGAATTCGTTTTTATTTCTCTTGTATAAGGACTCTATATACCATATTTCTTTTCTGATGAAAATTTCATAAACTTTTCGTCTCAAGGTTTTGGCCAGCTTTTCGAGTTTTCAGATCATATAGAATGGCGTAAATGATTTAATATACGCCTGATTTTTGAGCTGTTGCTAAAGTGCCTTAATTTATTGTATATCATTACCATGAAATGTTTTTCCTCATACCTATACACTTAATTTTGTTAATTTTTTTCCTAGCTTCTACCCGAAGGCCAAACTTATTTAGGGTCAAATAAGAACTTGCAACTATTATTATTTAAATCATTATTTATCACATTTTAATCACTTTTAGACAGAATTATGAAAATATAACTTCAATTTTTTAATTTATGGTGGAAGGTTTCAAAAAATTAAATTTTTAATGTTTTTAATGCTATTTTTTACGATTAAAACCAAAATCGGAACTATTAAAAAATTATTCATCACAAATAAATCATTTTTACATTCTCATCAGAGAAGGTATTAGATTTAGGCTATAAACAATTTAAGGCTGAAATGGGCAA
>NC_046661.1:111173329-111189912 GCF_010883055.1 Belonocnema kinseyi | reverse complement strand
GAAGTTAAAAAACGGTTAGGCTACTCAGCAGACCGTATGTGTAAAGTTTAAATCATAAAAAATATTAGAAATGAGCAAATTCAGTTTATGGAAATACGATTAATGTTGCAATAAAATGCATAACAACATTCTTTGAAAATAATTCGAATTTTTTTTAAACGGGGCAATGAAACTACGTCTGTTTCAATACCAATGTAAGTTATGAATTATAATAATACACATTTATGGGAATGATTTAAAATTTCAGGGACAAACTTGAGTGCGAAGCACTAATACGTGATGAGAATGTGTTCGTTAAGGCCGAAGGAGCTTTAACAAAAGAGAATTCAAAATTACCAAATTACTGTCGTTGATGCTTTCACCTTTAGCTTTAAAAAGTCTATGCACAAAAATCGAGCGCGAGGTAAATACATTATCAAGTGCGAAGCGCGAGAATAACATACCGTCGAGCGCGAAGCGCGAGAACCAAAAGTCGTGCGCCCTACGCGCGCTCAAACTTGCGAGCGAAGCAAGACGCCACGCGCGTAGCGTGCTAACAGAATGTGCCCACGAAGCGGGCAGATTTTTTAATATAGTAAAATAAGTACTAGGTTCCCGCACTTATCCAAATTGTTAGAATATAATATTTAATCAATTCGTATCAATCTCAATTCACAAAATATTCAGAAAACTACTAAAATAATTATTAAAACTTCAAAAAGAAACACAAATTTCCAGGCTCTTTTTCAATACTCCAGGACTTTTTCCAGGTTTGTCAGGTTCTGCAGCAACTTTGCGTATAATTAGAAGTAACTTTTAAAAAAATACATCCATAATTTTGAGCTTGTCGTAAATCAAAATTAAAAAATACTTGGAGCTGAAAGGGTAATTTTTCATTTTGAACTTCCATTGTTGAAAAGATGCTAGGACTGAATGGTTTGAAAAGATTGCGGTTGGGTCTAGAGACTCTAGAGAAAGATGAATGTCCTTCTGGGACAGGTGGCGAGAAAGGGGTAATAAAAGGTATAAAAGAAAGATCTAGTCTTCGAGTCTAGTCGGCCTATAGTATGGCAGATAACGATAATACGCTCGACTTTATATAGTAAATATTCCAAAGACCATGAATGGACATTTGGCACGAAGGTGAGTGAATGGAATCAGCCAGCTTGGATTCGCCTACGCGTATTAACCACTACAGGTAGCATTTCACGTCACACTTGAGTAAAAAATTCACCCTGTTACTTTCAATTTAAATAAATAAGCAAATTGAAAAAAAATGCATTCAAAGACTCTGAATTATATTACGTGTTGTTATTTTGAAAAACTAAATAACGTCGACATTCAAAATTAATCCAGAATTCACAACCCAAAATTCTTTTAAAACTGGAGAAATAAGGTGAATTCACGAAAATAGAGATGCATTTTTGTCGAATATTTCAGAAATATTTCAGAAATGTTTCAGAAAAAATTTTGACTTTTAGGCCCCAAAAGGCGAATCTTCAAGAAGAAAATTCGGTTTCAAAAAAATAATCAAATTTAAGCTTAAAAAATACATTTAAAATATCTGTATTAAATTACGTTTGTTACTTCAAAAACTAAATAACATCGACATTTAAAATTAATTGAGAATTCACTGCCCAAAATGCTCTCAAAATTGGAAAAGTACGGTGCACTTTTCACAAGAAAAGAAAAATAAATTTTTTGCAAACAAATAAATGTTCCTAAGATTTCAAGTCGAAATATACTGCATTTTCAACAAAATAGCTATACTCTCAACCAAAAGCGATGAATTGTCGAATTTTGAACCCGAAAATATAAATTTTCAATTTCAACCAAGGAAGATCAATTGTGAACCGACAACGATAATTTTTACACTCAAAAAAGTTAATATGATACAAAATAATGTAATTCTCTACCTAAAAAGAAGAATTTTCATCAAAAGAGTTAAGTTTTTAAGCTAAGAAGTCGAATGTTTCAGAAAACAGTTGACTTAAAACAGAAACATGTAAATTTTCAAGGATAAAGTCATTTTTCAACAACATATTTCAATTTTTAAGTAAGCAGGACGATCTTTTTACAAAACAGTTGAATTTTCAATGAAAAAAATTAATTTTTAACCAAAAGATAGCTACATTTTCAACCCAAGACGATGCTTCTCTATCCATAAAAGTAGAATTATTTTTAAGCAGGGTTGAATTTTTAACCGAAATCGATTTTTCAGTCAAGAAAGAAAAATACTTCAAACCAATTTTCAAGCCAAAAGAATTTCCAACAAAAAAGTAAATTTCCATCCAATAGTTATTTTTTCTATCAAAATAATAGAAATTTTAATATAACGCATGAATTTTCAACTTGAAACGATCAAGTTTCAATCGAAAATATCAATTTTCACCACGAAACAGTAATTAAATTGTTAAACCTTCAGTTGAAAAATTAATTTTTAAACAAAATAGTTGAATATATAGATCAATTTTTTACCATAAATATTTTCATTTTGAACCGAGAAAAACGAATTGAACTTGAACAAAATCGTTCAATTTTTAACAAAAGAATACAATTTTGAACTGAACAGTAGCATTTTTAACCTAACGAAATGAATTATGAACGAAAAATATATTGTAGACTTTTCAATTAAAAAGAATGAACTTTTAACTAAAAATAGTTGGATTTTCTTATTGATGGATTCTATTAATTCAGTTCGCGTGTCAACGAAAAAACAAGAAAAATTGAACATTTTCTTGGAAGGGCGGGGGGGAGAGGATCAAAGGAAGATTTATGATCACCAATGTTCACAACCAGAACAAGAATTTGGAAAACTAATTTTGTTGTGATAAGCTGAAAAGTTCCTTTTATTTTATTTTAAAAACTTTCAATATTTTCACCTTTCAAAATTTTTCAAACTGCCTTAATTTTAAAATTTTAAACATAATTTTAATTTTTGTAAGGTATAAAAATCGAATAAATTATAAATGAACTTAACAGTATTCACTATTATAATTTAAAATAAATAATTGTGACTCTCTCAAAGTTTTCTGATATCATCTTCACATTCTGTGATAAATCCCTGGACCCTTTCTTCTCTAAGATCCAATCAGCATGTTTTTAAATATAAAACCACGCCACGATGGGTCAGAAGCCAACGATAATTAGATTGGTAATGAAAGGAACAACGTTGCTTTCAATGTACGTATATCTTACATGGGATCATATATATGTATGTTTCACATAAAGTCAACCACTAACTACAGTCAATTATCGCACGACGTAAATTATTATAATGATCATTTCTGTCCCGAATTCAGTGGGTGTTACTTTTTAGATATTATTGTTGTAGAGTTTATACCTAGCTCCTACCAATCTTCATAAAACCTTTCTTTTTCATTGTTATTTTTTATCTGACTCCTTTTGTTTTGCTACACAGACAACATTTAACATATTTTATTACAATTTATCTGCGAGCCAGATAAGCAGAGATTGGTCGAGAAGAGCCGGTTCGCCTACGGAATAAAGTGGATACAGAATTCTCTAAATGTTGGTGCGCCTTGCAAAATTCCAATTAATGATTCAGACCATGACATTTTTTTTTGGAGCGCGTCATACTTATTGCGCTTACTAAAAAAAGTTTTTTTCTTTAAACTTTCAAACTTTAAAAAAATCATATCTTTAAATCTGAAATAGGAAAAAGTTAAGTCTCTAGTTTGCTTTAGTAACATTCTTGTATAATCTAATTATATCACTAATTTAAATTGAAATATAATATTATTTGTCGTTTGTAATTACATATCAGGGATACTATTGAAAGCAAATTCCCGGCCATTTCCCCATTTTTTCGGATTTCCACGTTAAGCCTAGTTTTGTATTTTTAAATTTACCATCAATCTCTCGAATTTAAGAAATTAACACTTGAAACCTTGAAAATTCTAAATTTCAATACAGTAGCCGAGATATGGTTGCGACTTTCGTCTCGAAAGGACCGTTGTGCGTGAGTTACTATATTTGGAAACGGTTCAGGCGGCCTTGACTGTTTACGTTCGGATTGCCCCGATTTAGTAACAAAGCTATTTGTACGCAACTTTCGACGCTGTTACTAAATCGAGGTTTTGCTGTATTCAAGGTATAATAATATAAGTTTTGATCAAATTATACGCATCCACGACTAGATACTTAAATAATTAAGTCTTACTAAGTTAAAAAAATTATTTTAAATCGAAGTTTTTAAGATAAATTCATATTTTAAAAATCAAGATCTTGAAAATAAAATTGTTTACATTTATAACTATCAAAAATAAATCATTTTAAATTTGAGATACGCAAAATTGACAATATGATTATGATACAACAGTTTATAATTAAATATTTTTATCTACAAATTAACTTTGAGAATAGCACAACATTATTAATATACCTTTTTTAACTTAAAAAAATACTATAGAGGCTGAACTTTAAAATTATGACAAAAACATTAAAAAATGTTAATTATTTTAAGAGTTATTCCTGTTTTTGTAAAACATAACAATTTCAAGGGTTTTTTGCAATATTTATTTACTCAATTGACATTATGCCTTCAACTGGGTTTCTTCGACGCAGAATTTTATTAACTTTCGTGCTATTATGAGAGAAAAAATGTTAATATTAAACAAATTAGTCAAAGGATTAAGTAGTCTATTAAGACGTTAATTAAGTCTTAATGTAATCTTTTTAAAAATTTAATCACAAAAATACAAAATAAAAAAATGTTTTTATTACTAATTTTCTGAAATTATGAAAGAAAAGTTAATTAAGTCTATCAACCTTCCCTCTCCCGCCTGTATTGTACATTAGAAATCTTCAAATTGGAACACGAAAAAAACAAAAACTTTTCGATTCAAGGACTGCAAACTTGAATACTTAGGAAAATAAGCATTTATAGTGCACTAATTTATTAAATTTGTAGTTTTTAGTTGGCAATTCTTCTTACCGACATTTAACCACATAATGGACGTTCGAAGGTTCACTTCAGGCGTTTCACGAGGATCAGCCAAAGTCTGGCCCAATGATGGCACATTACTGGGCCGAGTGTCACTTTTACCACGGCAAACCATGTTTTATTTAAATCGGCCCAATGTTGAGCCAGTGCTGGCAGCCTATATTGGCTATTTATATTTGCCGATTCTTCACTGATGCTTGACCCAGAATCGGCACTTTGTTTCACCAAGTCTTAGTTTTAGCACCTAATAAACAAATCTTACACGAAAGATAAAAAAAATGTATTGAAAAATTGTCAAAGTTCACGATGAAATTTGTTAAGTTCTTTCATTAAAAATTGTTAATGTTTATAAAAGTAACATTTCCTATCATTGCAAAAAGTTGTAAAGCAGGCTACAACGGATAAAAATGAATTATTACGCGAAGAAAAATTGTAATCGATTTAAATTATTTATTTAAAAATTAATGTATTGATATTCCTGTTAACATTTCATGTATTTTACATTTACACAACTTCACATAATAATAAATAATTAGAAAAAGAGAGCTTAAAATTTGTTTCTTTAAGTTTTCTGAACTGCACTTTATGAGAATGGCTTTTTCACAGAGTTTCAACTTGTCAGTTTAGCGGAGTGGTTAGCACGCCCAGCTGCTAGGCGATAGATTTAGGTAAATAGTAGGTTCGATACCCCGTAGCGTTAGAAATTTTATTTGTAATATAATGTTCAAAATGTAATATATGTATATTCAGTCTAAACAGGACCATTAATATTTATATTTAAAATACTCGCAATCAGTTAATATTTATTTTTTTAATATCTTTTTTGTCATATCCTTAGACCGTAGTCAGTGTTGGGCCGACAATGGCAGCCAAGCCCTGGCTACCAGCTCAAGGCCATAGTTATCAATCCGGCAATGACACGACGATGGCAGCCAGGTTTGGTCCAATACTGGTACCCAGTGTTGGGCCGACAATGGCAGCCAAAGCTTGGCTGCCAAGTGCAGGCCATAGTTATCATTCCGTCATTGACGCGATAATGGCAGCCGAGCTTCGGCAATATTTTTGCCGACTATGGCTCAATGTTGGGCCGTATGTGACTTCGCACTTGGGAAACTAAAAAAATGTAATAATTTTAAGGCCGTGTCTGTTCGTCCCAGAAAATTGAGGTAGCTGGAAAACAGGATGGACTACTATCTATCCAAAAAATTTAGATACGCCAATTTTTATACATATCATAGTGAAATTTTCAGCAGAAAAAAGTTTTAAGATTATGGGACAAAAGTTCAGGTTGCAGATGAAGGGTTTTTCCTATACTGGTACAGAATCTGGAAGGTTAAAAAGTACCATTGTTATTATGATCATTTTAGAATGCTCAAATTTCAGTGGTTGTTTGTCCATACGCAAATAAATGACAAAAAATCTGCAAAAAATATATAAATTTCTTTGATTCTTTCTGTACATGATGCACAGAAAGATAATTCTTGAAGTAAATTACATATTTGGGCTTCTGGGAATACCTGCCTATACTCTATAGTCTATAGTGTCATTGAGCAAAAAGTTGCACTTAAATGTTTACAAAATTATTTTCTTCTTTGGAAAGTACAAAGGGCTTCAAATTATTGACGGACGAGCTCTCACAATAGAAGTGACTGTGATGGGGATAGACAGTCGTAGTTGTAGGAAATGCAGTTGCTTGCATAATCAGAAAGCGCTTTGTATTTTCCGAAAAAATTAAAACATTTAAGGGCAACTTTTTGCTTATTCGCATTACACTAACACCATTTTCATAACACAAAAATGTTCAATTTTTTACAACAATAATTATCTACGTACGTTGATTAGCCTCCAAGATGATACTTTTTACTCTTTTCTTATTAACTTTGTAACAAATGATAACTTCTGACTATAATTTACCACTGTGCAAAGAAAGGATAACAGAAATTCATATATTATTTACAGATTTTTTGGAATGTATTTTTTGAGAGTAATAGCCATTCAAAATTTCAAACCTCTATATATCAGTGTAGGGTAAACTTGAGGGATAACCTTCATCTGCAATATGTGCTTTGTCCCACATTTTCAGAACTTTTTTTCTGCTGCGATTTTCACTACAATCTGCACAAAAAATAAGGTACATAACTTTTGTGGACAGATATATTAATCGTCCTGAATATGAAAATTATATTTAAATATTTACGAGAATTTCTGGACGACCAAACACTTCGTAATTTTAAATTTTAATTCTATGAATTAAACATAAAATTAAAACCAAATCGCTCAAAAAGCATAATTTCATGTGATATCAGGTAAAATTTTAAGTAAGATTGCATAAAGTGCTCTTTTAAGAATTTTACAAGTTTCCGGGCAAAAGACGAATTTCTGCGGTTTTCTCGGTCCAGTGGCCACCGATTATATCTAAGTCTTTGTTCAAAACCCACATTTATTATAGAGTTTCTCTGACAAAAGTCGCGAACTTGTGGGTCGTATGAAAAGGTTTCTTAACTGAAAAAATTGATATCTGTTAGTTATATCCTATACAATTATATATCATCCCCTTGGTTTATTTCTATACCATTCAACAACATAATCTAGATCTTGATATAAACATAGGGGCGATGGGACCACATGAAAGGGGTCCCCAATTTTTTCAATTCGTAAATCATTCTCTTTGTGACTTTCCCCTATGATCTCGGGACATTTGAAAAGTGAGAAGCTCATTTTCCCATAGACATACAAGGAACAATATTTACTATTTAGCATTTTAGGGAAAAAACCTCTTTTGGTTGAGAAAAGGAATTTATTCGCTTTGAAGGATTTCCTAACACAAAGGAAAGTATATATAAGAGAGATTTTAATCCGAAAAAAACAATTTACACATTTATGAAAATCTATGAAGATAATTGATAATAATAAATTCAGTAAATAATGGACAATTAATATTTCTCAATTGGTCCGTAAGATCTAGAAGCTTAAAGGATATTGCAGCACGAAAAAATGATAAAAGACACGAGTTACTGAATGATAATCAGGTGATACAGAAGTTTGGTCAGCACTCTAATTTCTTATACCAAGTTTACATATTTCAATGATATTCTCCACATAAAAAATAATATAAGAGGTGTAATAAGGTTAAACTCTTAAGTTGTTGTTCGAGAAGATAAAAATTTCCTTATCAAGATTGTTGTAAGCCAGTTATTTATCATTAAGCAGTTTTTTATTTGACATAAGTAGGTTATTCTGGATCTTATAAAGCATCAATCTAATAGTCAATCACATCACACTAGAATTTATTATTATGCACTGAGGATTGATATTACAAATACCACAATTTGTAAATTTAAGCCCTGAAATTCCTATTGGAATAACACAACAGTTAGGGTGTGGGGGGGGGGGGGCAAAATATTTTTATTCTATAGCCACCAGATCAGTTTCCTAGCTGTCCCAAATAAATATTTTTCTCAGTATTATTTCCTTTTTGGAGGGCTCGGCCCTTCCATTTGTAGGGAAAATATGGGGAATTTTTCTACGAAAAAAGGGGTATTTACAAATCAAAATAGAGAAAATGTTCTTCTTTCAAAAATACTAACTAAACTAACTAAATAGCATATATACATAAACTAAAGTTATTCAAAATGGTTTTAGATTGTAAGTCCTCTTTAAAAAAACGCGGGCATAAAATTATTCAAAAATGGTTTATTTTCTGCGAAACACAATGCTTTTTTATTAAAAGAACCGATTTTCGGTATTGAATAGGAAAAAATAAATAACAAAATGTACGAACATTGTGAATTTTATGACTGAATAATAATCTAAAGAATAATTATAACCTGAAAATTCGACTCCTACGATTTTTTAATAATAAAAATACAAATTTTCGACGAAAAACATGAACATGACACAACAAAAATTTTTTTTAAATTAAAAATTTTTTTTTAAAAATTGATATCGATGTTTCTGGCGAAAACCGCGAGCTTAACCTAAAGTTTGTACACAAAATCTTAATATTCTTTGATATCAAATGATTGTTTAATAAAAATACTGATTTCGAGTGTTAACCGCAAACCTAGTCTAAAATAAGATTGTTAAAAACTTGTGAATGTTGAAATATTTGAAATATGCATAATTTAAAAAAATTAAAAATACCAATTTCCGATGAAAAACACATACATATCGCAATATTATGAGAAGATTATAAATCTTGTTCAAATTTTAATCATTTTTCATTAAAAAAACTATATATTTTCGATCTAAAAGAACGATCAAATAAAAATATAATAAATTAATATATAAGAAAAAATTCGATTACTGACAAAAACAGTATCGCAATTCGAAAGTTTTTAAGCTTTTAAATTTTACTATTTTAAATACAAATGATTAGATTTGAATCTGAATATTTGGGTTTTAAAATACGAAATTCGGGTAAAGCACACCAACGTAACCTAGATCTGTTGAAAAACTGTAAATATTTATTGAAATCGAATAATTTTTTTATTCAAAAAACCATTAATCCCCAACTAAAACTCGCGAAAAACACTAGCAGAGCATAATTTACAAATTTCCAGAATTCTAAAACGCTAACGTAACCTTAAACTGTTCAAAATTGATGAATTTAAACTAATTTAAAGTTTAGATTGTTGTTTAAAAATGTGAATTTTCGTATTAAAAAAACGCTAAAAATAACCTTAAATTGTTCTTAAATCGAAAAATCACACGCACGCGTGTAGCGCACGATTGATGATGCAAGTCTCTTCACAATTGAATGAAGGATTTTTCTGAAAGAAAAATTAAAAACCGGTCAATAATATAATTCTCCAAGCCTCCTGTATGAAAAAATGTTACGGCAATCTTGTGTCACGTCTGGCCCAGGTCTAATTTTGACTAGAATGTCTAATATGGAAGGTATGGCCTGGCCCAGGACTGGCGCTCCTCAAACATCCAAGACCAAAAAAAGTTCTAAGTTTCATCAGCAAAATTTTTTTGGGCATATTTCGAAAAAGTTACAAGGTGACTGAAATAATAGGATATGAGATATTCATACGCTGGGGCTCTGGTTTACCGGAACCCAACATACCGGATAAGGTGGTCCAAGGGGGGGAGGAAGAGAGAGGCGCTTGCAAGGTAAGCGGAGTTACGGTGTTTACGGTTCGTTTCGGTAAGAAGCAACAAGCAAGAAGGCGAAGAAGAACAGCCCGGAGAACCCCGATTTACCGTGAAGGTAATTCAGACCATGTTCGAATTCCCCGGTAAACTGGTGTCCCATTGTGCTATCAAACCGAGACTTTTTTCCTTATCATCTTGTCAGTCTTATGTAGTCCAGATTTGGCGCTGATGAACTGAATACAATTATAGTGAAAAATGTTTTTTTTTTTCAAGGCATTAAAAAAATAAAAAGAGTCTAGTAAACGGCTGATCAGCCTACAACTAGTAGCTAATCAGCCTATAACTATTAGTGGCTGATCATACGGTCTAACCTGGATCTAGACTGGAAACCAGACGGTCTGCTTTGGATCGGCTTAACAAGCTACTTTTGCCTAATGGGCACATAATATCCGTGTGCTGTAATAGTTGAAGCAATTTTTTTGATTTAACCCAATTTTTTCCAAGTGCGTGTATCTGCCATGAAAAATCCATATTATTTATAAGTTTATTAGTACTGGTCAGGAGAAGAGAGCATATTGGCACGAGAAGCAGCTTGAGAGCAGCAGCTGGTGGCAAAATAATCCTGGGATAACAAACACGAGTCATGGGTAACTGACCTTTCCTAGAAAAGGGACTGTTAACCCCTCGCTCCTTGTCCTCAGAATAACGAGCAGAACAGCAAGATGTCCAGATTCTACATTCAATATTCTACAACAATGGCAAACGTTTCATATGCGAAGAATGGCCTCTATTAAGCTCCCGATGTAATGGATTAGACTGCAAAAGTTCTATATGCCCTAGCCTAGCTCGCTCGCGTGCCACCACACAGAAAGATCCGCTCAAAGATCTCTTATTGTATCGTCCAATTGGTGCTAACGACACTGCAAGTTTCGAGAAATCGTCTAAATGGGAGAGGAAATCGTCGACTCGATCTTAAAGATTCTAAAGAGAGGTCAAGTTTCAACAATGCAAATGGCAAACAATGGTAGATGATTAGAATCTTGCCAAGCAGAAAGTAACAAGAGTTACGATTTCGAATTTATTTGCTTAATGACGCGTTTCAAATTTTGCAGTTCACCTGCAAAAACATTGCTCTTTCACTATGTTTCTTTTGCTTCCTGTCTATTTTTTTTATAATCTTTCATTCGAAATACGATGAAACTCTTCTATAGCGCCAATTTTGAGGCTGAAGGTGGGTAGGAACTAACTCATTATAGCTCCTCCGCTTTTGTTTGTTTACGCCTGAGTGACAACCGTAGACCCCGCGCAGCTCTTGTTACACCTTCCTGCGGTGCGGTGTCAATTCTCGGAAGGGTTATAGAAGGCAGGGCTATTAAAAGGTTTCACAGTACTTCCAAAATCCTATAGACCAGCAACACTTCATTATCAAAATACACTGAATAAAATACTAAAAATTTCGTTAAATATTTTAGAAATTTAGACGAAAGTATTAGATCTCATAAAGGAGCATATTTTCGGTGATGTCCCATTTTCACTGACGAGTGATTGTTTTCCAGGTATTCAAAGTTGAAGGTGGAAAATCACAAAGATGTCATAGTTCTGTGACCAGTTACAAAAAACTAAAGATCCCAAACAGTCAAACTGTCCCATAAAATTAAAAAAAAAAAGAAAGCCCAAACTGTCCAAAAAATTAAAAAAGAAAAAGCGTCAATCTACCCCAAAATAGCCTCGAAAATTCTCAAGAACAATAAAGACACATTTGAAAGTGCGAACGCTAAAGAAAGAGCCAACCCCCGACATACCTCACCTTGTTACAGTTCTTAAACTTTGTTTTTTTTTTTCTGGAAAATTACCATCATTACAGTAAAAATTAATAAAACACAAAATGTGCATTTCGACGAGTTCTATAAGGGTGATTGTCAAATTGCAGGCAAACTAATTTAGTACCTAAAGTGGCAATCACATTATAATTAGGAATTTCATATTTAACAACCAAAGTTTATTGTAACGCATGCAAATTAAGAAGAATTAAATATTTAACCACATAGATATTGTAGGTAATTTTCACGAACATGAGTAAGGTAAATTTATCATTCTTGAAAATTATTTTAAGTGTCCTGCAGAAATTTCAAGACTTCTATAAATATGTTTTTTTAAAATCCTGACTTTCTGGTATCCCCTGACCTATAGGGCCACCCTGTTCAAGAAATAAGTCTTGTATAATGCAATCATATATTAAATTAGAGAATGAATCATGAGTAGGTGACTACAATTTAATTATGCAAGGAAATTGATATTCGAAACAAGATTGGCTTCTGAATAACGTTGAAAAAAGGTGATTGTCATTCAGGTATTTGATCAGGCGCCCTGCCAGATTCCTCGGAATGTGACATGCAGTCATGAATGGGTATACAACTTCTCCTAAGTATCGATATCTACACACCTCCATAGACCATTGGAAAGACTGATAAACTCGACTCACGATTTCCAAGCGACAACTTCCAAACACCTAAAGTGAAAACGAGAAAGTGAAAATGTAAAAGATAAATAAATCAAAGACACTATTATAATTTTAATTCACATCCAATCATTCAAGACGCACTGGAGTGGACATTATTGTGCTCGAATTTGTGTCACGGACACGACCTCCAACGCGAGATGAATCTCTCTCATATCTTCTGTCAAGGCGGCACACATTTCTCCAAGTCGATCAAAAATAAAATAAGAATGAAAAAATTGCGCGATCTGCAAGGGGCCATCCATAAATTACGTAATAGTGTGAGAGGGGCGCTAAATGGATACTGTTACGTAATATTTTTAACAAATCAGCATTTATTGCAAATCAGTATGTAACAATGATCGACTGGTTGACTGATTAATGAATAGTTCGTAATAACGTTATAAAGATTTCATATCAGTATTTTGATTTTTTTAAGTTGAGGAGCGTTGAAGGGAAAGAAAAATGTGGTCATGGAATGTAGAAGGAAAGTTGACTGGGGGAAAGAAGATGTAAGAGAGGAAGGTATAGTAGGGGGTGGATTGGAAGAGAATCTGGTTATAGGAAGGAGTTTATGAGGTAGAGGTATAATGTGGACAAGGTTAGGGTGTATAGTAGGGCGGTCCAAAAATGCATTGCAAAATTTTTCTAAACTCTAAAGGGCAAGTCAGCCAAAATTCTATTCGATTAACATGGGGGAAAGTATGGAATTTCAAAAAACTGAACTCATGCTCCAGGGTTTCATCGAAACTTGCCAAACTTTTTAGAAATTGAAGAGGAGTACCTAAGAAATAAAACCAGAATAATACATTTTGTTTTTAATCCACCCCCCCCCCCCTGCAGCGTCCAAAATACGATCCAAAAATCTAAATACTACATTTTAAAGTATTATTGTAACTTTTTTAGCAATTTCTATCGTCTTTTTCATACAAATAATTAATAATGGACAATCTGAATATTGCCCATGACTTTCTAAACAATTTTTAATTGTTTAAATAAATGTTACTTATTTAAAAAATTATATATTCCCAAAGAACTGTAAAAACAATTTTCTTATTTAAATGTAATATTTGGTCATTGTTTGGAGTAATACATTTGTTTAAAAACATTATGTAATTATTAAAACAATTAATTATTGTTTATTTACAAAGCTTCTAAAAATGTAGCCAGAGATGTCCTTTTTTTTCTCAAATTGGTATCCTATGCTATAAAAAAATGATCAACATCTTTTTTCTATACGCTATACCTTCAGAAAAATAATTGTATGTATTCTAATTTATTTCATTTTTTTACATGAATCCAAAAAACTGCTTAGGCAAATAAAAATGGTTTAAACAAATAGAGATTTGTGAAAAATTAAAATGAATCTATGAAAACTTTGTAATTATTCAACAAGAAGTACCATAGGATACCAATTTGAGAAAAAATTGGACATCTGTGACTGAATACTTAGAAATTTTCTAAATAAACCATAAAAAATTGTTTAAATAATCACATGTTTTAAAACAATTAAACATTGTTTGGAAAGTCATGGAAAATATTCAAATTGTCCATTAGTATATATAAACCATTAAGCCATTTCCGTTTCGGGGTAGGCGTGACTCACACGGTGGGGGAAAGAAGTAATATGTGGAAGGGATAGAAAATTTTCAGATTGATCCAGAATTCTCGTGTAATTTATGTAAATAACACATTCGTTCCGCAACAGTGCTCCGACCCAGGTTGCTGATCAATCTCTCTAGCAATCACCCCAAAGATCCTCACAAAGTCGTTATGTAAGGTTTCCCTTCTTGGGTCCATTAGTGGTCAAGGTCTTTTTTTTCATGCGTCATTCACTCTAATGACACTCTTTTTCTTAACTATTTGCCGCCATACTTTCCTATCCTGGCATACTTCTCTAGCTTCTTTTATGTCCATGCATTTTTTCATGCAGGCTCTCGTGTTTCTGTGTCACATTTCAATTAAACCCTTGGAGCACGAATTCTATTTCTCAAAAACTGATAATATCCCCATTTTAATCAAATGGGATTTTGAAGTGCCCGGTGGCACACGTTTTAATATTTGCATTTTGAAAGATACAAAATTACGGATTTATTTCCTCTGGATATGGAATCTCGGGGGGGGGGGGGGGGGGGGGGGGGGGGGGGGGGGGACTTGCCCTGTAGCTCGACAAGCGTTTTTTGGACTATAGGGTTGAGGGTGGAAGGAGAACGGGCGAGATAGGAGGAGGTATATGATGGTGATGACTAAGGACTAATTTAGCCAGAGGGGACGAAAGGAACAGATTTAAAAAAAAAGAAGAAGCAGTTAAAGATTAAAAATGGCAAAGAAATGAGTCGACAGGTGACTCGAGACCTTCGCGACGCATAGCAATCAGTTTTCTAACCCATTTGAATACGACAAGTGAGCCGCAGTGCTGCACGATAGCACGTGACTGGCCGAACACGACCTTGCGAGGTGCTTTAGATGGACGGGAAGGTGGTATACCCACAATCAGATCCAACCTTTTTCCATTACCAGCAACGAACTCTTACGACATCATCCATAATGAAGTTCCCTGTGCTCGATTCACATCCAGATCTCCCATTTATTATACCATTATACAGCAGACAATTTTACACCTCCATATAAAAAATCCTCGCACTACTTTCTTTTGCAATTTAACCTCAGGGGCCTTAGGCCTTCAGGTACTCATGAGTGGAATTTTCGAATTGAACAAAATAGTTCAACTTTAAACAACAACAAAAAACTAAATGTTCAACAAAATGATTAAATTTTTCATAAAATTGTTAAATTTCGAATCTAAAAAGAAAATTTTTTAAGCAAATAGTCGAATTTTTAAACAAAAAAGATCAAACTTCTATCACAGACAGTTGAACTTTCAATCCGATAAGTTAAAATTTTAACAAAATATATTTGAAATTTGAACCATATAAATGATATTTCAACTAAAAAAGATGAAAATTCTACCTAAATAGACGAAACCAAAAAGACGAATTTTCAATCAGGAAAAATCATTTTTTAACTAAAAAGAAAGGAATTTTCAAACAAATAGTTGAATTTTTAACTGCAAAAAAAAAAATAGTGTCTGGTAGTGGGGCCAGGCGGCAGGCGTGAAACTTTGATGGATTAACTTTAAAATTTTTCGTGAGGAATCATCATGAGTTTTGAGGAGATTGCATTGTAAGAGAGTACAGAGAGCAGAGAGAGCAGAAAGAGCAGAGAGAGAGAGAGATGGAATCCGTTCATTCGGTCGTTTTTTTCATTTCACTTCAAAAAGATCATTCTTCAATATACTTTTGAGCCAGAAGATGAATTTTCTATATAACAAAGTTGAATTTTCAAACCCAAAATGTCAATTTTTAATCAAAAAGTTCATATTCAACCAAACAGTTGCATTTCTAAACACAAAAGTAAAAATTTCAAAACCAATAAGATTATTTTTCCACCTAAAACGACCAATCATTAAATTTAAAAGGTTAATTTTAATCAAAAAATGAAAACGTTACATTAAAAAATGTTCAATTAAAGAAAAAACGAATTTTCAACAAAATAGCTTAATTCTCAACGAAAGAAGATTAAATTATAACCAAATAGTTGCATGCTAATAAAAAAAAAGATCCGGAGTTATTCTGTATATCATGCTTGCCCTGCTTGACCAATTTCCTACAACATTTTGTATACACAGTTTTTTCTGTGAAAGATTTCAGTTGAATTTTCAACAAAGCGCTGAATATTACACATAAATACATACATACACACCCACCCACACACGCACATCTCCACGTCTCACGACCGTGAGATAGTTGGTTACAGTCTGTAAAGGAATCAATACGACGATCCAGCAAAAGCCTCGTGCACCCTAAGAACACGGAGCAACCAAAGGACAATCGCCTTCTGCATTTTTCCCGCAAGTGTTCTAGCATATTGTTGACATGTAGGGATGCTTTTTAGGCCATTAGCAAGTGAAAGCTTGGCACCTCCAAGAGCGCCGATGATAAGGACGATCAACTTAACAGAATATTCCGGGTACAATCGTTG
>NC_046661.1:111150612-111173229 GCF_010883055.1 Belonocnema kinseyi | reverse complement strand
ACCCAGAATCTTAATCTTGTAATTTTTTTCAAATAGAATCTTTTATACACGGAATAAAACAATTTTAAATAACAATTAAAAATTTTAAACATAATATCCTGAACAGTTTTTTTAATGTTCTCTTATAGAAATTCGCTTTTTCCTAATTTCCTGGTCTTTCCTGAACTAAGCCTACGGCCATCATTTTATTTTAGAATGTTGTTGAACGCTTATAGTTGCCATTCACTGCATTAATTACCATATTCATGTTAAATTATGTGTAAACAGTAAACAATTTTCAATTCGAAGAATTCAATGTTAAATAAATGAAACCCTCACAGCAAAAGCGACAAGTCCTATGTTTAAACAAAGAATTTGTCTCGCTTTTGCTCTGGGGGGCTCAAAGAGAAGTTAGAAAATGGACAATTTTAAATGGAAACAATGTCAAATAATGAATAATTCTGGTTGAGATGGAGGGGGATTATAGGGTTAGATTAGATAGAGGGTATTAATGAGACAGAAAGGGTGAGGAGGACAAATATTTTGGAAGAGTAAAGAGTAGCGAGGACAAGAAGAAAATGATTAATTTAAGGCTCCGATGGGGATGGGGAGAGGAAATAATCGTAAAAGAGGAAGGAATAGAATGAAGAAATAAAGGGAAGAGGACAAAATAGGACGATTGATATAGGTAGAGGGGGAGGAGCAGAGGAAGGATATTTTCGAAACATTTGATGGAACAGGACAGGGCAAAAGCATAGGGGAAGGAAGAGATTGAAGGGTGGGAGGGGGGCTAGTTAGGGGATATAGAGAAATAATCATAGAAGGACTAATTTGTAACCTTCACCAAGGAAACCCTTATAAATGTACGCTTAGATTAGAGCCCCTTTCAAGAACTGACATTTTTCAGCAAATGTCTGACTCAGTTCGGAATTAAAAGAAAAGTATTTGAGATACAGCCTTAGGATTCTTTCTGAAAAGAATTCTCCTAAGTGTACCTCATCGTTCCCCCCGTAACTTTGACTCTTGTTCTTATTTCTCAAACATTTTTCGGGGGTCCTCGATGGCGGCACTTGAGGGTCTTTATCGAGCCATTTCAATTCGTCCTGAGGTTCTTTGCCCGCATCTTAGTCTCTGAATCATGCGACGATATAAAAAAGCAGGCCTCTCCTTCTTTGGTGAGATGTGAGCTGCACATTCTGTTATTCTGAGGAACATAGCCTTAAGCCTTAACCTTAAAGAGGGGACCATTTTCGCGAGTCTGTAACATGCAATGGAATCGATGCCAAGCTTCAATGCCGGCAATATATGTATACAGATATATGAGATATATATTATAATATATTATATGTTATATGCACTCACGAGGTTGCAAAATGTCGATCCGATAAAATCAAATGCGCCAGAATGCATGGTAATAATTTAAACGAGTGCATACTGAAGTAGCGAACAAGGCTCTTTGGAATATTATTATATTTTATGGTCGCACTCACACTCAACACCATGATACTTTTCAGATAATAACTGCTGGACAAAACCTGCGTTTTACACTTCTATTGAAAAGGTAATTTAGCTAGTTTTAATAATAAAGCCAGTTCTAAGAACGTATCTTAGGAAAGATAGGATTTTTCTTGGTTGTTAGGAGAAGAACAATAAATTTTGCATGGCGAATTCGCGTGAAGAAGGCTTCTTCAATGACATCATGTGCTATGTTTAAACTTTGTATAGCAACCCACAACCTAAAGCCAAAGCCGGCATGTCTCGGTGCGTTTGTGATGTTTCCCAGCCAGTGCGTGAGATCAGTAACAGATGTCTTTGCACAGGTTTTCAAAAGTCGAGAAGCACAGAAGTTAAAACAAACAAACTGGCAATTTACTGGCGTACAAAATATCCGGGCACAACAGATAAATAAGGGGTCGGAGTTCCATACGTAGAAGTACATTTAATTCCGTGCATTCTCATTTCTCAATCCAAACTCCGTCCATAATGGGGACCCATGTTGGTGGGGATTTCTAAGAGCAAGTGCATCCGCGCCGGGGGTAAATCGAGATGAAATAGGAAAGGGGGTGCATCAACTCTGTAACACATTTTCCTAGATAGTAAAGGGTAGGGGCAGGGAGGCAAGTTAAAGTTTAGGGGTCATCCACATATTGCATAAGGCGTTTTTCTGAAATTTTCAGCCTAACCCCCTATGTATGGTAGCGTAAGATTTGCTTTTCGCCCCACCCCGACCCAAAATCGCTAAGATTTTCGAAACTTAGGAAACGAACATACATATCAATTCCGTTAATTAACGAAGTGTCGCGTCATCCCGAAATTCCGGATGACTAATCTCTAATTTTTTCATGTAATGCGGTCACTTTGGGCGTGAATATCTCAGAGAATAAAAATAGTAAAAAAAACTATACAGAGCATGTCAATGTGTCTTTATTTTTGTACCGATTGCATGCTTCGTGGTTATTGTGTAAAAATCTGGTGAGGAACTGTCATCCCTCATTTGCCCAAAAGCACTGAAATAATGCGCTTGGAGTAGATAGGTTAACGTTTAGAAGCTCCTGTATTATCAAATTTGACTAGAAAATTTAGATTTTTTTCTAATTATTCCACAAAGCCTTCAGAACTTATATCTTTTTCAACCAATCAAATATTTTCATAAACGTGACTATAAAGTGATTTTCAAGAAAAAAAAATTATCTTCAGTACTACTGCACCTACGATGACAACGAACAAAATGTCAGCATCTGGATCTTTATTTATCCTTAGCTCATTGTTTTGATACAATCTATTTATATGTCAATAATTTTTCTTTTTCAAACATTAACAGCTTTTCCTCGTTGTAGTAGGTCAAATAGTAGAGAAGATCATTTTTTTTCTTTCAGACTACTTTATAGTCACGTTTATACGTATACTTCAAAATATTCTTGAGTTATACGTGTTGAAGACTATAGTAAGTAAATTTATCAAGTATGGGTTTGATAATCCGATTTTTATATTCTCAAATTTCAGTTTAAAAGATGACATATACGATTTTAATATGGTTTTATTTAAAAATCCCTTTTAACTAAGATTAATAAAAATAAATTAATAGCCAGACCGGGGCCAGACTGGGTTATCTCTAGACGCTGTACTTGGGCCCCGATCGGGTATCGCGTTTTATTTCTAGTCTGGCCCCTTTGCTCCATTCCCGACATTGTGAAAAACCTAAAAATCTTAATAATTTCAAACGTACACTGCATGCAAGCGATTGAAGTGAATGCGATGAACCAAAATGCGTTAAACTCAGAATTAACCAGAGTAATGAATTATTTCATGCAGAGACTAAACAGTGTCTTAAGAAGCACGCTTCGAAAAAATCAGCATCCTAACTTTTGGAATGCATAGTTTAGAAAAGAAAATTTGTTAATAAAATGTAAGTCTTACAAGAGCATTATTTTAATTTTTAGTTCAAAATTTAACTGTTTTGTTAAAAATTCAACTATTTTGGTAAAAAATTCAACTATTTGTTTTAAAATAATTTTTGTTTGTTCAAAAATCAACTGTTTTGTAGAAAATTCGCTTTTTTTAGAAATTCGTCATTTGGGATTTAAAAAATCATGTCTTTTTATTAAAAATGCATTTTTATCTGGTTGAGAATTAACCTCTTTTAGTGGAGGACCTAAAAATTTTGTTGACATCTCATATTTTTTGGTTGAATTCAACTATCTTTGGTTTAAAAAAATATATTATTCGGTTGAAATAACACTTTTTTTGTTGATGATTCAAAATTTTAATCGCAAAAACTTCTTTTGTTTTTAAAATTGTAGCTATTTATTTGATAATTCTTTTTTTTTTAATTAATTTTATTCAACTGAAAATTTAAATATTCCATGTTTGGTGAAATCTGATATTTTTTAGTTAAAAATTCATCCATTTTGTTGAGAATTAATTTCGTTAGTCAAAAAATGTATGTTTTTTTTTAGTAAATTAATCTTTTTGCTTGAAAATTTAACTTCATGCTTACAAATTTATTTAATTGGTTGAAATTTTAACTAAGATGTTCCATTAATCGGGAAGGGCTCAGCAATCATGAGTTTTGAGGTGTAAAAGCCATAAATAAGTATTTTCCGCATAAAAATAAAATCCTAAAATATTTTAAAGTAAGTTTGACCAGTGCTTGTTGTGGAAACCAAATTAGTTTTTTTATACAAATAGTGAACAAGGGTAAAAAAATTCGTTTATATTGCCGGCGGCGATGAATCACGAAACGTGATTCATTTAGGTTAGCAAATTACTTGATCGGGAAAATTATTTTTTTTTTGTAATAAAAAATCATTTTTGTTTCATAAAATTAAGTAAAATTTTCATTTAGTACCTTCTCTTTCGAGAAGTATCGGCCACGATTATAGGGACGACTCTGACAAAATTTTCTTTCCATATTTCATTACAAATAATGGTTTAATTAATTTCAAAAAGGCGTGATAAATGAAATCGGAGAACTAACTTGTTACTGTAAGCAGTAACAGTAATATAAATTAGTGCCTAAAACTGAAAAAGGTGATGTAAAATATAAGCGCCTTTACCGATTTTTTAGTTTATTATAATTTTTCAGTGAAATTAATATTTATTGAGTAGTTTTTTATCAGGTAACATTAATCTGTACTGCATAATTTAAAGAAAAATGTGTAATAGACATATAATTATTGATAGTTTTAATATTTTGACAAAGTAAACAGAAAATAGCCTCCAAAGCCACATAGTTTTTTTAGTCACTGTAATTTATCAAATTTCGACATTGTGTTTTAATTTTTGTTGTAAAAAAATTAATTATAAAAATGACCAGTGCATAAATTTGTGTATCCCGTGTAATCAATTAAATCTCTTATGGTCACGATTACTGAGACGTTTACCTTACTTTCCTAAAAAAAATTTTTTTATTTAAAAGTAATTTTTATCTTGTTTTTAACTCATGATTTAACGATTTTTTTAGTTAGAAGATTGTTTATTTATTTTAATTTTAAGGTAAATATCCCATTAGTCGCGATGGCCCCAATAATCGTCAAACTTGGAGATAATCTAAATATACTGATTAAAAATATATTGAAAGTAGCATTTAACAATAAAGCCCATTTTTTAGTATAAAGCGTCACGATTCCTGTGACTTTTTGCTTAGTTAAAAATGTATTTTTCACTGAAAATTCGTATTTCTTGGTTAAACTAAACTGTGCAACATTGCTCCTAACGATGTATAGAATATTTATTTTGACTTATTTCTACGTTCTTTTTCCTTCTTTGTCAGTTTGTCAAGCTTTCATGGGTTCCAATACCCGAGTCATTACTCTCCCATAGAAATCAGTGACGAAACCCCATAAACATATCGGTTCTTATTAGTGCCACATATATCTTGAATCAAATCGTTGACAATCGATATCGAGTATTTCCCTTTTGTTATTGCGATATTGTGATCAAGGCGAGTACCATTGAACGCTCTCTTGAATCTTCAATTGACTGCAGTCAATTGAATGCAATCTAATGTATTACGTGTGACCCTTTCGATTTCACTGCTCGAGTGGCAACGCATTATGACATCGATTTGAATACTAAGCAAAAACAATTGAGATCAGAAACTTAAATTTTTCTAATAATTTTTCAATGTAAATTCCGAGGGATCACAGCGCATAAAAACTCTAAAAAGGGCAGATCGGGTAATTCTTTCATTACAAAGGGGAAAATATAGGAAAGATTAAACATTTATTTCTTATACATTCAGAAAAGAAGAAGCAAGGGTTTCCTTCAGTAAAAAAAATGTTTTTTTTTTACAGAAAAACTGTGTACTACATTAAACGTGTACTTTCATATAAGGTCGACAAATTTTATTAACACCTTTTTTTGTGTGTACATTTTCATTATTTACTGAAATAAACGAGTAAAACATTAAATATGTATAGATTTTTGGGGTTTTCATCCGGAAAATCAAGTTTGCTGCTATTTTCACTATTATTTTTGTAATAAGTGAGTCTAATGACAAATGTAAACGCAGTTCCAAATCAATCAGAGGTAAGTACTTTTCGGAAACTTTTCCGTTTTTAATAATATCTGAACCAGATATATTTTTTCTCCTTTATTGCTCAAGTTTAGTCTCCTTTCAGGAAATTTTCATCACAGTAAGTGGGTATTAAATCATTATACATCGAGGGTGTCGAATTTGAGCAAATAACGAGAAGCATCATAAATGGGAGTTTAATGCTCGAAACAAATGGCACGTGATGATTCACGTGCAGTCAGAAGTCATAATTTTTTTGCTATCTCAATTGACGAGAGGGACCTCGGACACGCGATTCGAAATGCATGATGGGATTCGACCTTTCAACCCAAGAGACCACCCTAATATGCATTTATTGCCTGATTATCCGAATTGGAGACTCCTGTTTGGCGCCATGAATTCGACGAAAATGTTCGATAATAAGCACCCTCATGTCTTATTATGACAAACACAATATACGTAATATTTAGTTTTTGCTCAAATTAGTCACCGCCGAGGAAATGAACGGAACTTCAATACCGGTCGGCTAGGACGCCATGCCGGGGCTCAATGTGACTCATAGCGAATTGGGTTATCCTGCTTCGGTGCAGGTCGGAGTGCTCTTGGAGTGCACCCGTGCAGGATAACCGAATACGCTATCAGAAATATTCCTACACAGGAAGTTGATTCAAAAGTGCAAGATAAGGAAATAAAAAGATCACTACTACAATAATAAAAAACATTTTATCCAAAATTCACAAAAACGAAAATCCAAAACGCTGTATCTTTAAAGAAAATCGCAATACACCCTAAATTTATATCAGTTAAAATTTTAATGATTAAATTAGTCAAACATGCTTTGACTGAAAAGTCAGTCATTTCTGCTGAACAGACAGTCAATCGAAGTTACTTTCTGTTAGTATAACCCGTGCAGAAATTCCAATTTGGATCTGATCGGGGCCATATCGGGCAGAATTTGGCCCAAATCAGGCTATCTAGATGGGGCAAGACTCGAAATGAAACGCGATGCCCGATCGGGGCCCAAGCGCTGCGCCCAGAGATAATCATATCTGGCCCCGATCGGGCCCATATGAATTTATTTTTCTTATTCTTAATTAAAAGGGATTCTTAAATAAAATAATATTAAAATCGAATATATCACCTCCTAAACTGAAATTTGAGAATATAAATATCAGGTTATCTAACAGATCGCGCTATGAAAAAATTGGAGTATGTCAGACACTTTTTTTCGAGCGAACGGAAAAAGTCAAACGACGCAATATGATAGCCAGCATTTGTGTACGATAAACCACTCAAGTATTTTGCAATATATTTTTTGTTTTAATTTTTAAATTGAAGTTGCTTTTAACTTCTATATTGAACTTAATTGTGAAAAATTATTTTGAAATAAGTGGATTATAATATCGCACAGGCTCTTTAAGTTATTTTTACAAAAGCGAATATAAATAAGAAGGTTGTACTTACATTCCGATTGAATCAAATCACCTAAAAATACGTGAAAATAAATATGTTTATGACGTCATTGTTGATCTAATTCGTTTTCACATTCAACAAATGAAATATTACTTTTTCTATTTTTTCTTATGAATAAATTACCTCATTTCGAGGTTAGGTTTCATCTTAACATTATTAGTAAATTTACTTATTATAGTCTTCAACACGTAATTCAGGAATATTTTGAATTATACTATACCTACGCACTCGTCTTGTGCTCACTTTTGGCATTTTTCCCGCTTATTTTGTCACTTTTATAAATAATAATTGAAATATTTTTGACGCTTGACACTTTTCATTGAAACTTGGGCGATTTGGGATCAACCCACTTTAGTCTGCGAAATTAATGGAGCGCCATCTATTGGCAAGCTTGGCTGCTAAGCCGGAGTCTAGAGGGGGCCAAATTTAACAACCACAAAATTGTGTGCCCGATCTGGCCCAAATCGGAAATAAGGCAAACCTTTGGCAATTTCTGCACGGGAAGTGTCTGATTTGTCTGTTATAAGAATATAGTTAAAGTTTCTGATTACGTCATTCAAAATGTTTTTTCTTAGATAATATAAAATTACTGATTCGGTCAGTGGATAATACTGATGACAGCAAATTTCCTCTTTTGAAAAAATAATTCAAAAAAATTATTTACAATAAATAAAAAACAATAAATTACAAACAATATTACAGGAAAGTACAACTATTTCATAATATTGAGAAGAAACTTGCATTTTTTTCGTACATTGTTGTATTTCATTGTAGTTTTAATTTTCTACGAGAATTTATAACTAGAAGACTCAACAGGAATGTACAGGTTTTGCAGTCAAAAAGTTGTTCTTTTTCGACCTAGGACACCATATATGTAATTTGAAATTGTATCATTACAATGTTCTCAACACTTATAATCCGAGTCGAACTCTTAAAGATAAACTTTTTTCTTTTGAAGTTAAAAAAATTGAAGCGTTCAAAGTGAAATACTCCAGAAATTAAAAATTACAACCTAAAATTTTTTTTAAATTCAAACGCTCATTAAATTTACGCGTACTTGATTCAAATTCGAAACATTTTGTTAACAATTATTATTTTTTTGTCAATGATTTACTATTTTAGTAAAAAATTATCTTTTTGATTGCAAATTAAACTGTTTTATTCAAAATTAGTTTTTTGTTGAAAATGAACTTTAATAATTGATAAATAAATTAGTCCACTTTTTGTTGAAAATTCAACTACTTGATTGAAACATTTTAGTTATTAAATGAATTTTGAATTAAATCGTTAAGGCCATGTGATTAGTGATTTAGTGGGTTACGTGACCAGATTCCTACTTTACCAACACTTTTTTTATTTCCTAACTTCTTTCACACGAAGCACCACACCGAGTTGAAAATTTGGTTTGCTAAATAAGAAGCACTAAGAAAGGTGCATCTGGACCTAAATTTTTATAATTACGAAAAAAGTTTTTTGTAATTAATTTTTTTACTTTTTTCATAATTATTGAAAATTTACGACCAAACCCACCTTTACTAGTGCTTCTTATTTATTATTCGAAATTTTCGACTAGATGTGACGCTTCATGTGAAAATAAGTTAGGAAATAAAAAAAGTGTTAATAACATAGGAATCTGGTAGCGTGACCCACTCGTCACATGGAGGTCCGTTAAGGTGGCAGGACCATATTGCAAAAATGGCTTGAAAACCTATAGGGAATTTAGGGCTAATTTAATGCCCCATTGCCAAATTTAATGCTCTTCACTTAAACAAAAAAACGGGTGGCCATGCTAGCTGAACGTTAAGTTAGCAGAACCACACATAGAAAAAAATTAATTTCTCAAAATTTCTTTGCTCTATAATTTAGAGCTCACTTAATGCCCTAACGTCAAATTTAATGCTCTGCAATTTTTCGAAAAAAAACCTGCGGTTATGTTAGCTTAACGTTGAGCTGGCAGGACCATACAGAGAAAAAACGATTTAGCTATTATTTCTTTCCATAATAATTTAGGGCTCATTTAGGGCTTACTTAATGCCCTATTGCTCAATTTTATGCTACGCATTACAAAAAAAATCTGCGGTTCTGTTATCTTAACGTTAAGCTAGCAGGACCACATATAGAAAAAAATTACTTGGACAATATTTCTTTGCATTATAGTTTAGGGCTCAATTCATGCCCTAAGGCCAAATTTGATGCTACGCATTTTCTTTAAACCTGTGGTTCTGCTATCTTAATGTTAAACTAGTAGGACCACACAGAGAAAAAACGACTCAAGTATTATTTCTTTCTACAATAAGTTAAGGCTGATTTAGGGGTTAATTTAATGCTCCATTGCCAAATTTGATGCTTCGCATTTTTAAAATCAAAACCTGTGTTTCTGCTATCTTAACGTTAAGCTAGCATGATTACACATAGAAAGAAATGACTTGGATCATATTTCTTTGCACTACAATTTAGGTCTCCATTAGGGCTCACTTAATGCCCTATTGCCAAATTTGATTATACGCATTTTTTAAATAAAACCTGTGGTCTTAAATGTGCCTTAAATTATAGTGCAAAGAAATATTGTCCAATTCATGTTTTCTATGTGTGGTCCTGCTAGCTTAAAGTTATGATATCAGAACCACAGGTTATTTTTTTAAAATGAATATCATCAAATTTGGCAAAAAGGTATTAAATAAGGCTTAATGAGCCCTAAATTAAAGTGCAACGAAATATTGTCTAAATCATTTCTTTCTATATGTGGTCCTGCTAGCTTAACGTTAAGATAGCAGAACCACTGGTTAAAAAAATTCGTACCATCAAATTTAGCAACAGGGCATTAAATGAGCCATAAATTATTGTGCAAAGAAATAATGTCTAAGTCGTTTTTTACTCTGTGTGGTCCTGCTAGCTTAAATTTAAGCTAGCATGACCACAGGTTTTTCGAAAAATTTCTCAGCAATAAATTTTACAATAGGGCATTAAGTGAGCCCTAAATGAGCCCTAAATTATAGAGCAAATAAATTTCAAAAAATTGATTTTTTACCATGTGTGGTTATGCTAGCTTAACGTTAAGCTAGTATGACCACCGGTTTTTTATTTAAATGAAGAGCATTAAATTTAGCAAGAGGGCATTAAATTGGCCCTAAATGAGCCCTAAATTCCCTATACGTTTTCATTCCATTTTTGCAATGTGGTCCTGCCAGCTTAACGGACCTGTTACATGGTCTTAAAAGTGGAAACTATCAAACTCAAATTCAACTCAATTAAAATGAGCGTTTATAAAATAAAACGGCCGAATTATTGAAGCTTTCAAAATAGAACATTTTTTCTTTTATTTAAATATATATATATATATATATATATATATATATATGTTAGGGTGATCCAAAAATGCATGGCAAAATTTTTTTGCATTCTAGAGGGCAACGATCATCCCTATTTTATTCCAAATTCGAAAAAAGAAATTCCCTAATTTTATGTTTGTTTATATTTTTATTTTAACAGGTGCCGGTTTTGACTTGAAGTTTCCCATGTAAAATACATGGGGAAAAATTACTTTTTTGAGTTCTTAGAAGAATTTTTTAGGGTTTGAAAAAATGTGATGGTAAAGTATGGGGGACTGTAGAGAATTATTCAACGAAGAATTTCATCTATCCGACATATGGGTTGGACACCCCTAACACACCCCTACGAGTACCTGAAAACTATCCTTTAAACAAAAAATTTAAATTCTTCATGAAATCGACCTTTTGAACTAATGTTAATAAATATTCTACTAGACCAATAGTGATAATTTTTAGGGAAAATAGAATTAAAAAAAAAATTATCCAAACAAATTACATTTGTTTAAACAATTACAAATTAATAAACAAATGTTATTAAATATTCCACTAGAATAATAGTAATAATGTTAAGGGGGGAGCAAATTGTTGCAAATTTTTTTGAACAAATTTCATTGATTTAAATAATTCATTATTAATTAACCAATGATAATAAATATGCCACTAGACAAATAGTAATAATTTTAAGTAAAAAAATACAAAAATACAGTGCTCATAAGGTCGATTTTATGAAGAATTGACAATTTTTATTTTAAGGGTAGTTTTAAGGTACTCGTGAGGGTATGTTAGAGATGCCAATCATATATGTCTGATACATAAAATTCTTCGTTGCATAATTCTTAACAGGCCCCCATACTTTCTCGTCACATTTCTTCAAACCCTAAAAAATTATTCCAAAAACTCAAAAAACTGATTTTTCCCCATGCAATACATGGGAAAGCTCAACTAAAAACCGGCACCTGTTAAAATGGAAAAATAAAAAAATAAAAATTAGGGAATTTATTTTTTCGGATTTAGAATTAAATTGGGGGGATCGTTGCCCTCTAAAGAAAAAAAAAGCGTTTTTGAGCCACCTAATAAATATATATATATGACTATTTATTTAAAACTATTTTTTATTTACGAGTTTTGTACACGATTATTTATAGTTTATAATCAAAACTTCAAAAAGGAATTATATTTGTAAAATTTGGAAATTCTGCAAAATCAACAATTACAAATTTAAAACGCCTACAAATAATTCTGAAGTAGAATTGAGCAAAATTTCAAGGTATTTTAAATCGAAAGATTTTAAATTTTTGGTCATTTTTCGGAATTTATCGATTTCTAAAAGTAGCAAGAAAATAGCTTGCAAATAATAGAAAAATGCTCAAAAATGTTCTTACCAGAGGTTGTAAAATTGGTAATTGTGTCATATCAAAAGGTTCCTTACCTGAAACAGAAAAAATAAACTCTTACTTTTGTTCAATAACAATTGAACCTCCTCCTCAATTTACTTTTTTTTAATTTTAATAAATTTCTATTTTTCAAGAGTTGAAACGACTTTAAAACATACGTAAAGCTTCTTCTGTCAAACGACCCCCCCCCCCATCGCCATCCACAACGCTTGTTCCATAGTAAGTTTATATAATTTAGACATTATCGTAAAAATAGAGGTGAATCCCCCCTTCCTCCCCCATTGCGTTAGGTATTTTCCGAACAGCCCCTTTGCGTTAGAGAAAGGAAATATACATATAGATTATAGAGTACCATAAAACCGGTTTGCCCCACAGTGTCATGCTTAGCCCCGTTTTACGGTATCTCCGTTTTTAATTTCTTCATTTTTAATTGTTCATGCTCTTGAACTTAAACTTTAAATTTATGGGAAATGAAACAAATTTTATTTCAATTGATTATCAGTTTAAATTACTTTCGAATAATTGTGATACAAAAAAAAGTTCCAATGAAAAAGGCAGAACATGAAATCTCGTTAACCCCAACCTGAAAGTGCGTCCAGGCAATAACAACATGTCGATTAAGTCAACGGGATGAGATATGGGATGTTGCTAGTTATTTCATCAGAAACAAGTGGTCTGGACAGGTCTGTCTATCCACTGATGTCGCCCCAAGCGAATTGACCCTCGTAATGAAATTCGATACGAAAATAATTGGTCGATTTCCGATCGTGCGAATACTCTATACCTCTATATGAAAATAAAATCATCAATATTTTAAAAAAACTTCGAAATTTTTTATTTCAGTGGTGAAAATAGATTTTAGGCTAAGTATCACTTACCCGGTCCCTACCTAATGGACATTTTTGCAATAACTCACGTCCGCATGCAACATTGATTTCAAATTTTTTGAACCTGAATCAACGCAAAGGAACGTTTGTATGGTACGAAATGTATAATATTTCTTTTTGAATACACGTAACTTATACATGGACACACCAATTTCCCCAGGGTTTTGTCCACAATAATAAATATTTTTCGTTGTGATTTTGGGAAATGGATAAAAATATGAAAATGGTCGTCGAGGCATTCTTATTTCTTTAACACGTTTCTATTACATATTTTCATTGTTTAATTATAAAACTAAAATATGTAAATCAAGTTAGTTTACATCTGCAATTAAAAGCCTTATTTCAACAGTATATATGGGGCAGAATGCGTCAACTGTTCCCAACTAAAATTAATTTTTTTCTGGATTGAGTAAAAACTTGACTGGAATATAGAACTAGTGGTCCTACATTAATCTACCAAACCATAGGCTCATTTATCAACCGGTTGTCAATATACAGGGCCTGAAGTTTTCACTTTCACGCGTGTCTTCACCTTCACGTTAGAGACAAAAACAGTATATTTAGCCAAATTTTTTTCTGTTTCAAAAAACAGCTTTTTTATACTCTTTAAAATCATGTAGATGAATAAGTTGGTCGCAAATTTTTTTGGTCAAATTTAGATTTTTACGCTCGAGCGTACCACGTACGCTCGTTATTATTCATTAAATATGTATATAGCAGTAAAGTTTGTCTGGAGTGATGGGGATTGAATAACTAAGTAGGAAGATATCGATAGTGTTGAAGTTTTTCATTGTACCGGTCAGGCATAGTAAGTGCATAGTTGCACAGTATGGTTCTCATAATATGAGATACATGCGGTTTTTATAACACTGTGGCTGCGCGGGGGAAATTGGTTACAAAAATATTTGTGACTACTGCAAAAACTAAATATATCTAAATAGCAGTAAATTTATACTTCGGAAACATAGAATGAAGTTTTTCATTTAAAATAATACTTTATTTTGCATTTTATTAGCTATTTCCTGGGGTAACTCATATTATGAGAATAGTTTGACGAGTTTGAAAAAAGCACTTTTTTACATTTTTCGTATTTTCAGGATAAAAAAAATTGTAATACAGTTTTTTATTTGAGCTTCTTATGAGAAACTAAATTTCCTTTAAAATGACCTATATAACTTTTAAATTCAGTACATAGAATTCCGACAATCACGCCAAACAGAGTTGGTATCTCATATTTGGGTACTCTCCTCTATTAATTACGTTATATATATATCATCTTACACCTTTTATTTTATCCAGAATAAACGTAAAAATCTAAATTTGACCACGAAAAAAATTGTGGCCCACTTTTTATTCTACATGATTTCAAAGAGTATAAAAAAAAAACTATTTTTTGAAGTAGAAAATAATTTTTTTTAAACATGGTTTTCTTCAAAAGTACATGAAAAGAGCTTTCCAAAACACTATAATAAAAGTCCAATCAGATCATACTAAAAGAAGTCACACTAACTGGAAGGTGAAGAAACGCGTGAAAAAGTGAAAACTGCATGCCCCTGTATATTCACACCCGGCTGATAAATGAAACTATGGTTTGGTGGATTAATTTAGGTCCACTAGTTCTATATTCCAGCCAAGTTTCAACCACATACAAAAAAAATTAATTATAGGTGGGAACGTTTGACGTATTCTGTCGCATTACCCGACACGTAGGACACGTTGACGCACGTGTACTTTTTTGGAAGACTTAATAATTAAATATTTTAATTGAGAAATATTAATTTTTTATATGAATAAAGCAAAGCTAAGATACTGCTATAATAGAGAGTGGTATATGCCGTATGGTGTCAATGTTGCAATTTGGGACAGAGTGTCAATTACAAAAAATGCCCGCGTTTGTTGCTTTTCATATTAGCATTTTGCATAAAATGACTTTATTTGTTTTTCAAAAAATAGTGATGTGCTGAAAGTTTTGTTTTAAAATACGTGCCAGAATAGTAATTATGAAAAAAACACATTTTAAAATACTTGAAGCATGAAAATGTTAGATTCTAATCTTGTTTTTATAAACGTTCTAAATATATTAAAACTAAGAAAATCTTGCATCATTACATACAGAGTTTAATGTCCAAGAAATGTTGTGGAGATGGTAACAGTGCTTGATAACAGGTCGGTAATTTGATTGATAATATAGAAAAAGCGAGAAAGTTAGTTATCTTGTGTATCTCGTAATTTTAATATTGTTATGCAGATAATGACGAAAATCGAAACGTGATTCGAAGTTATATTAAGTAATAATACAGGAAGTACCAAGGTCACGTTTTATTCCTTTGAAAGAGGATACGATTTGAAATTCGTGATTATAACCTACAAATATAAAAACTAGTCGCCATAAAGGTTATATACAAATTTAAATTGATGTAAATGTATTTCCATTCCTATTTACAGTTTTCTATTAAAATATGCTTTAAAGGATTCAATAATTTTTTATTCTTTTGAAAGAGATCATCATGTAAACTTTGAGGTTATAACCTACAAATATTAAAACTTATACTTAGGAAACTGTTTCTATTCCCAATTATAATTTCTCATTTCAAGCAAACTTCAAGAAATTCTCTTTATTTATTAGGGTGGTCCTAATTACATGGGCTAAAAAATATCTCAATATAATTGATTTCGAATATTATTTATCAATGCCTGTTTTTAATTTTTGCACCTTTGGTATCTAAGAGGTTATAACTAGGTTCTGCCACATACTTTACTTTGATTGCTAAGAAAACATTTATTTAGTGTTGATCATGCACGGAGAAAACGATGTCGCATGAATTGCAATATATATCGTCATTCCTGCGCTATATATCGTAATTATCACATTATATTATTATTTTATTATATTATATACTAGTAGTGGCCTAGCGATGTTAGTGCATTATAATATCGTACAAAGCTCCGGAACCTGCTTGTACGTTACCATACTGCGCTTTATTTCAATATAGAGGTTTTCGATATCATTGTACGATATCTTTTTCTCCGTGTAACTCGATTAATTTTTCTGATTACATTATAATATCAAGAATTTTTATATTGTACACTTTTTATTGTACAATCCTCACATTATTGAAATAAACCAGCAGTAATATTAGGGACACCATGTCCCATGGTCTGGGGTAGGCTGATCGAAATACAAGACCAACGAATTAATTAAATATGAAATAATGATGTATAGTTAAGAAACGGTTTTGAGTAATGAATTATGTAACCCGACTACGTGAGCTTCTCACAAAAGAATACACGTAGCAAAATCACGATTTGACGAGCAATCTGACGAGCAATCTGACGATCAATTTGAAAATTATTGAATGTATGTATAATAATTGTGGATAAAAACAACGGGAAACTGATGTAGCCATGGCCCACTAGCCTGAAACGCTTGTTTTGCACTAAAACATGGGAGAAATGGATAAAAATATTATTGGTGGAATGTTCTTAAGGGGCGATTATTACAATATTTATTATTCGCTATATGTTTTCTCGGCCTCTTATCTCAGCCCACGTTTCTAACGTTTCTAACGTTTCACCATCTCATGTGTGTCCTTTTGCGTAAACACAACATTCAAGTGGGCCGCACAAAGAAATCAGTGAAAAAATACACACATGCAGTCAGAATGTCATCAGCTGTCTCGCTCAGGAGTTGAAATAATTAGCAACGACTTGGTGTAGGCTGATGCATTATTATATATCTTGGTCGATAGACAAGATGTATACATCCGAGTTGCTACAAAATCCTAAATGAAAAATTCAACACAAAGAAGACGAGTTTTCAACAAGATAAATAAATTTTCAACTAAAAACTATTAATTTAAACAAAACAATGAAATAATCAAATTTTTAACCGAGAAAATTAATTTTCTAGCAAAAATATCAACTTTTAACCAAGAGAGTTAATTTTCTACAAAAAAAATGTATCGAAATAAAAATGAATGTTGTATCAACATTAATTTTCTAGCAAAAAGTACAGATTTGTAACTAATCAAGATTTTCAAATAAAAATGGAAGTTTGATAATTTCAGTTTTAAAAAATAGAGACTTTTAAAAAAACACGAGGATAAATTTTCAACCAATCAGATGAATTTTTAAACAAGAACATCATATTTCTGAGAGTTGACCAAGAAACCGATACCCTGAGCATGGCAATTATATCCAAACTCAAGAGAACGATATCAAGGTATAACTTTAATTTTCAATCAAATAGTAGAATTTTCAACAAAGGGAGATTCAAAATAACACGCAATTTTAACCAAATAGTAGAATTCCCAAGCAAAAGAGTCGGAATAATTTGTTACCAAGAGATAAATCTTCGACAACAAAAAAAACTAATTCTAAACTAAATAGCTCAATTTTTGACCAAAAAATCACCTAAAAATGGAATTTTTATAATTTCACTTTAAGAAAATGATTTTAAACAACCAAAAAATCGAATTTTTAACCAAATATATGAATTTTTAATTAAATAGTTGAATCTTAACCAACAAGATGAATTTTTAACAAAAAATATAATCTTTCATGTTTAGCGACAAAAGATTTTAATTTAAACCTAAAACACTCGAATCCACTCTAAAAGACTAATTTTCAAGAAAATTGTTATATCAACAGCCAAAACCAATTAATTTATATCCAACCAGTTGCATTTTTAACAAAGAAATGAAATTTCTACGAAAAGAGATAAATTATTCAACCAAAAGGGCGAGTATTAAACAGAATATATTTTAATTGTCAATGAAGACAAATTTTTCAGTTAATAATGAAAAAAATTATCGTTTCAGAATGTTGAATTTTAATGCCAATAAGAGACCAAATATATATAACGTATAAAATACATCAAACAATACATACGAGGATATATGTATTTTCTACTTTTCTCACTTAATCGTATTGAATCGCGATTTGCAAACTGGCGTGACGTTCGTGCCAAGTCTTTGACGCTAATTTAATTAAAATTGATGGTTATGATCAATTTAAGTGAAATTGATGCTTATTTGATGCTTGTCACACTCAAGAACAGTTATTTACCAATTTTATGTCCTTTCTGCTGTTGCCGACTGTATAAAGCAATTACTTGAATTAATTGAATTTTTTACTCATCGCCATTTTCTTTAGAAGTATTGATTACTTTTTATTCATTTATTGTTATTAACGTTTTCTTTTTATTGCGAGACCTTTGAAATAGAAATGAGAATCTAAAAAAGGAACCGTAAGAGCTGAAAGTGGCTAAAAATAATTTGAGTACTTTTAACATTATAGAAAGGCGACGATTTGTAGAGTGACTTGCGTGGGCCTATGCGATGATCCTAAGACTGCAGACGTATTAATTTGCGGATGACTCAGTGCGAAAACGGGACTAATTCAGTATATAATTTTATAACTCATTATTATATCCTTTTTTACCTTTTTCTTATTTTTCTACTTTACTGTTTACTATTTCAATCTTTGTTTAATGGAAAAAAGTTTCCTTTTTTCAAAGCGAGGCAGATTTAATAACTTTGATTGAAGCGCTCAAAAACGAGTATACTAATTTACAAATTTTACAACATTTAAAATATTCCATACTGAAAACGATCCTAAAATCAAAATTTCCAGGTGAGAAAATGTAGACGTTAACACCTGAATCATTTAAATTTGGAATATTTAAGTTGGAGACGTTGGAGACGTTGAAAACTGAATATTTTTAAATGAAGAGAGCGGACTTCACAGCCCGAACTTCCCTAAAAACTCCCATCAAAAGATGAATTTTTAATCCAGAAGGGCAAATATACTATGCAAAAAACGAATGTTCAATGAATCAGTTGAATTTTCGACCAAAAAAAGAGTAACTTTTTATCAAAATAGTTGATTTTTTAACAAGTCAATTTTCAACCAGATACTAGAAGTTTGAACAGAAAGAGATCTCTCTAAATTTGAATCAGTTAAAATGTTTACTAATTTCAATCAGTGGCTCAATTATGACTATGAATCAGTAAAATTTTTAACTAATTCAAATTTAAAGAGATAATTTCTTAACCAAAAATATAATAGTAGACTTTTAAATATAACTTTCAACCAAAAATAGGTGGGTTTTCCTCTTAGGCTCTATTAATTCAGTTCACATTTGAGCGAAAAATATGTGAAAAAGAGAGGCATTTTTTTAAAATACGTATAAGACGGAAATAGGGGAAAGAGTATCAAAAGTACGACAGAGGTTAAAATCATCAAGTATTGTTTATTTTAAAATCGTGAAGGATTTTAGAATTAAAACCGTTCAAATAAAAAGAAATTTGATTTATTTGTTATTGTACGAAATATATTATTCATTAAATCCTTTAATTTGAAATTTTCTAACTTTCTAAAGGAGTGCTCCTTGAAATAGAAATTATTGTAATTTCAAGAGTACGTCCGGAGGGGAAAGAAAATCGAATCCAACACATTAACTCAAGTGCGCATGGACCCTACATAAACAGGCTTTTATATTTCCTGGCATCGAGCTCTGAATCCGATCCATGTCGCAGAGCGCAATGTTTTGCAATGCGAGCGCATAATCGACTCTCGCTGTAACTATCAAGCCTGGAATAAATTCAAGCCGAGAGGAGAGGAGAGAAAATTCATATTTTAGTTCCATCCCGTTATATTCCATGAATAATGTGGTTGGTTATAGTTCCATTCTACAATTTCGACATTTGGCGGTCACTGTATTGCCAAGTTTTGAGTTTAGGAATTGGAGGTAAAATAGCATCATGGACTTGTTTTGACATAAGAGAGAGGCAGACGGTAGTAGCTAGGTAGTGATTCTCGATTCACCAAGGTCTCGAATGTTAAGCACGGACGAGTGTGGTTTACCGCTCGGATGGGAGACCGTTCATGATTCTAGAAGTCGTGTTTTTACTGCGTTTAAATATTGTCGAGTGGGAGATTTGACGCGGAGGATAAATGTTGGGCACTTGATTTTTTAAAACCTTGCAGTTATTTCACTAGCAATAATTTCTGCTACTATAATCAGCACATCAAAATATATTTATCAATTCTATTTTCAAACCCCATAACATTTTAATCTACTTCCAGTACGTTTTTTTTGGAATCGTACAACTTTTTTAGATCAAACTTTATTTACCCGTATATATAAAATTAATATCTCGGGAGCACGTTTTTTTTAAATCGAAAGTGAATTTTTAAATCACAATCCGCAGTTGAGCCTATTCCAATTGTGGCGCGCATTTTTGAGTATCATAACGTTTCTGTTTCGTATAATTCTTAAAAACTTAATTGCATCTTTAAGGGAAAAAGCGAAAAGGGGAACAAGGGAAAAGGGGGAAATGGGGGAAAGTGGGGAAAGGCAAAAAGTGGAGAAAATTCTGAAATATATAGGGATCATAGGCGATTTTGAGAAAAATAGGAGAAAGAGTAAAGATAGAAAAAAAGGGGAATCGGGGACTGATTGTGACCCATGTTAGTTTAGTCCTTAGGTTACTTTTTTATTTATCATTAAAATTTACAAATTGAAACCTTCAAAGTGGAAAATTTCTAAATTTGAAACGACTCAAAATAAAAATCAAGGCATGAACAAATCTTAAATAAAAAACCTTCAGTATTGTATGTATTTAAATGTAAACCTTTCATAATCACATAACTTCCAAATGATAAGCTTTTAAAATTCTCGATATACAGGTGAACCTATGAGTAATGCCGTTTTCGGGGCCGTAGGAGAGTATGATTCCCAGAAACCATAAACCCCCACTCCATGCCACTTCTCGAGCGGCTGGAGCCTGGAGGATTTCATATCTTCGAGAAGTGGCGTGAAGTAGGGGTCGCGCTCGAGCATAACTTAGAAAAAGTGGCACTACTCGTATTTTCACCTGTACAAAGCCTTAAAAATTAAACAATTTTTACTTTCAGGCCTTTAAATATGAAAAATACAAGTAATTTCGAAATGCTATTATTAGAAATATCAGATTATTTTAATAAAGTGCTCAGATAATAAGATACAGTTACCATTTAGTAACAGAAATCGATCACTTTTAAAGCTAAAGAAAAACAAAAGAAATGACAAATTTCAATTTTGGACCGGATATAATAATAAATTATTATTTAATTAACTTACATTGACTTAATTTTTCATTATTCTATAAAACATCTTTTATTTATAATATGATAATAAAATAATGTATAACTATGTATATAGCATCAGATTCTATTTGTCGGTAAGTGATATCAATTGACTGGTATTTATAGAATTGATCCAAATATCAAGTGTCGATCGCGATTTGATCTCACATACGATACAAAACAAGAAAAGTTAAGAAGGGATAAGAAGCTGTAGGGGAGGAGACGTTTTGGATCGGATCACTGAATCGTTTATTACTGATCGAATAGGTCGATTAGCCGAGTCGAGTATCGGGCTTCAAAGTACGATTGGAGGTCTTGTAGGAATGACGAGGTTTTTTCCCAGCTGGAATTACGATCGTTATATGACACCCTGACAAAGAACTTGACAAATGACTGAATTCTTATTATTGTATTGCTTTTCAAGTTTTCAACAGACTTTAATTTCGTCTGAAAGCAAAATTTCATTAAATAAATTTTACTCAAACAAACTTATTATTTTCTGATTAACCCTTAAACGGCCAAAACGCCACTACCGGTACACTGCATTTCAACGGTCAATAACTAAGACTATTCGAAACTAGAAAAAATTGAGACACATATTTTTATTGCTTAAGATCTCCTCTTTCCGACGGTGCCAATGAAATTCCTCAAAAAATTTATTTATTATCAAAATGCAGTTTAAGCAAAAAAAACGTGATTTTTCGTGTCTATTTTTTTTTTGTGAACCATTTTCCAAAGCTTTTCGAGTCTGTAATTAACCTGGAATCTCACTAACCGGTGGAATAAATGTCTAAACTTTGAGAATCCATGGTTCAAAGATCGATTTTTCGTTTTAGTATTTTCAAAATGGCGTCTTAATGCCAAAATTTTTGTGAAAACATTCATGAATTTTTTTACAATAAACGATGCGCTTTTTGGAAAAATCAACAAGAATAAAAAAGTTCTTGTAATCAGCCAAGGAATACGCCTGAATTTTTTCGAAGCGTTTTTAACAAAATCTATCGTCCGTCTGCCGCAAACAAAATTTACGTTGCCCAACTATTATCAACGTGGAGGTCGACGAATATCGATAGTCTCTTTTTTTTTAAGGGATTTTATATATTTTTTTTACATTTGTTAATTTTTTTTATGGAGAATTTTTTTCATTCCAGATTTCAATCCGTTGAAATCATTTTGATCCTGCTGTTTCAGAATGTAATTTTGAGAAACAATGTAAGCAGCAATACATGTTGCAATCAATGCAAAATCTAGTAGTCCTCTGGCGACATTGTTCAGTATTACATAATGCTCTTGTTCGTGATTCGTAACTGTGAGTTTCGAAATCACCTAGTTTTGATTGCGACAAATATTTCCTGCTGATTTCTTTACAGAAATCTTTAGTTTTCAATTTAGCTATATTATTCTTGTTG
>NC_046661.1:111147551-111150512 GCF_010883055.1 Belonocnema kinseyi | reverse complement strand
AAACTGCATTTTGGGATAATAAATAAATTTGTTGAGGAATTTCATTGGCACCGTCGGAAAGAGGAGATCTTAAGCAATAAAAATATATGTGTCTCAATTTTTGCTAGTGTCGAATAGTCTTAGTTATTGACCGTTGAAAAGCAGTGTACCGGTAGTGGCGTTTTGGCCATTTAAGGGTTAAAATACAATTAAGAAAAAATAAAAATCATAAAATTAGAATCATTATTTTAGAACAGACGGCAATAGCTGGATGTGATTATTAACTCGTCCAGATCTCTAACGTTAAGACTGGACGGTCGCGGTTATCGCTCGGATGGATGACCATTGATAATTCTTGATTAGTTGTGTTTTCACTGCGTTTAATTAAGTTCTGCCCAATGGGAGGTTTGTCACCGGAAATAAATATGGGAACTCGATGATACTGAATTTTTCTACAATGTCTACATCCAAACTCGTATGTCGGTAACCTGCTGCGTGCTCAGAAGTTCTGTTTTATCTGCAGTTTCCATTTATTTGACCAAATGTTCAGGCGAATGCGGAACGCCTCTACACTGAAAAAAATTGTTTATCTATCCCAGCTAAAGGTTTACCTGGATTTCGTCTTCTAAGAAAATATAAATGTGGTACCTAAATATTTAGCGATTTCAGCAAAATTTTGCCATCTATAAATAATCTAGATTTCATCTAGAAGACGAAATCCAGCTAAACGTCTAGCTGGAACAGCTAAACTATTTTTTTTTTAGTGTAATAAAAATTCGTTTCAAGATGCACTGTTATGAAAATCTGTATTATATTTATTACAAATTTATATGAAGTTATTTGCATAAGCGGTAGTTGAAATATGAAAAGCTATACATTTTTATATTAAACGGGTAGAACTTTTTCCAAAATTTGCCCTGAATGGTAGAAAATTGATGTGAGTACAGTTGCGATTGTAAGTTAGATCTGTTTGAGGGGCTATTCACTGAGAAATCCGGAAATCTTAAAACTATGAATACTGGAGATTGCCGAGAGTGTTGAGATTTCCATAAGTTCTCACGAACGGGAATCTGCAGGAGAAATCAGACTCGGTTAAGCTCGGTGGGGTTCGGACGGAGTCGACTCTCAGTTCGACTCAGCGAGACAGTGTGTGCATCACGAACTTGTGAATGCTTCGTGGTGCGAATGCTCCATGCTTAGCGAAAGATTTCCAAGGTTTCTAAGAGTAACAAGAGTTCTTCAAAGAGGTTTCCTTAGACTTCCAAAGCGGCAATCTGAGATTTCTCAGTGACTAGTCCCTCGCATCTGTTGTTTATTTGCGCAATTTAACATTTATAAAATGAAATGATCTAAAGTGAATATCATATGAATATAAATGAAATTTAATATACATCGCGCTCTTAATGGCGATTTCATATGCATGAGATATTAATTTTAATATAGATTGGTATTTAAAAATTCAATACTATATTTAACAGTGTGGTAGGGGACTTTAGAAATCTAAAATCTCACAGGGTTGAGTACGTGCGGCATCGCTTGGAGGCTTATTGAAAGCGTTGGGGTAATTGAGGATTTGGGAAGTGAAGTGAGCTATAAAGGCTTTAATGCCTATCAACCTCCTGTGGAAGGTTCTCCACGCTAAAAGGGTTAATTTCTATGCTAAAATAATGGATTTGTGTCCATGCTAAAAAACCGCTTGTAACTATTATAACTCTGGGTATCCTTTATATCGACGCTACCAACAAAGAGCATAGAGCCCAACCTTTTAGTATGATACGGAACCATCTTAAACTGGAAAGAACCCCCTAATACTCTTCATGTAGATAACTGTCAGTAAAAGAAATCTGTAAATTAATAATCACAATTTTTTGTCCACTACTCACGACAGGAGTAATGAAAAAGCATCGCTTAACATGTGTACTTTAAATTCAATGTTCTCCAAGCTGTTGTACTTTAAAGAGCACTGAGGCTGCATTGTTTGCCCCGCCACCTCTCCCCTTCAACCCCTCATCATGTGAAGCTGAAGGTTTGCCTCTTACTCCAAGCTACCAACACGTAGATGTTCTCATGCAACCACTCAACAGAAGTGTAAGTTCCTCTCCTCGATGGAATAACGACTTCTCTCTATAAGGCGAGCTTTCTCTGTCCTTTCTTGTCTCTTTGGAGACACTGGTCTTGTAGAACTTGCTTTTGCCTTGTGTATCTACTCAACATTATAAGCCGTTTTCCCCAGTGACAAGTTGAAAGAGAGTTCAAAAACGAAATTTTATTCTGAAAAAATATAAAAAGTTGGAGAATTTTGCATATTCCGATCGTTGGTAAAATAGGTAGCCTACCTGCATTACTATTACTCCACATTTTAAAATTATATTTATTCCGAAAGGTTAAACAATTCTACAATCTAGCGTACGCTCTCTGTGCAGTCTCGTGTAATCCCTTAATAATATAATATATCCTAATAATTTTCTTATAATTTTTTCGCGATTCTAGAAAGGTCATTATGAAAAAGCATTATAAGAAAATTGGTATAGAAATATTGAACAAATTGATGCAAAGAATAGAGAACCTAAAAATAAACGGTTGATTTAGTTGGCGCAGGATTTAAAATTATTTAACATGATTCCAGTGATTTCAAGGAATTTTACAGATTTTCCAAAAGAGTAAACAAATTTCAAATACACCAATAGACTTAAATGCATTTCAAGAAATTTCAAATCTCTAAATATAATTCAGTGAAAAATTCACTGATTGAAATAGGATTTTGACATTTCACTGATTAATCAGTGATTCCAGACTTGTTTGCTGATCAATTCAGTAAAATCAGAGTAAACCGTGTGATATATAACCTCTAATTTTTCTTTTAAAGCGTCGTTTTTCTTTTACAGGTAGCAAAGCGAGTGTAAGAGTGAATGGGAAACTGAGTGACTGTTTCGATATTGTTCAAGGAGTTAGACAAGGATGCGTTATGTCTTCATGGTTATT
>NC_046661.1:111110171-111147451 GCF_010883055.1 Belonocnema kinseyi | reverse complement strand
AAAATCTCTATCCCATCCACACACTACTCCTTTCCCCTGCCGAGTGAGTCACGCCTACCCCGAAAGGGAAATGGCTTAATGGTGTAATAATAATAAAAAGTATCAAAAATGCTTTCTTAATTAAATAAATTTTTTATTTTTCGGGCTGACAGTCGGATCGACAGTTGAATCATGACACAGTTGAATATTCTAAGTGAAGTAATATCTGAGGTAACTTTCATTTAGAAGCACCGTCACTTTTCACTTTTTTCATATTTGATCACATTTTTAAGTTTTGAGCTTTTACTATGATTAATTTTATTGGGCCTACTAAAATTTTATTTCGGCTGTTAAATTGACACGTTGCAGTGTAGTACTTTTCATTGATTGTCAATGTCCCATTTTCAGCTATTTCTATCAGTGAAAATTCACTGACAATCAGTGACATTTTACTGATTTAGATTTAGAAATAAAGGGCCATTCTTTACATATTTGCAATCTTTGAAAATCTTGCACAATTCCATGCAATCGTGAACTTTACACAGAAAAAGAAGAGATTCAATCTTTTTTTCAGGGCATTATCTTACTAACTGTAAAACAATGGAATTGTTTACAATATTCGTATTGCTCAATATGAAAAAATCACGGTTAAATTTTGTTTCAGTTCATTTTGACGCCCTTTTTTTTTATTAAAAATGAAATTTTTTACTGGATAGTGTACACCAAAAATGCGAGTAATTACCCCTCTCCTTTTCAGCCGTATATTTAAAAAAAAATTGTATTCTGAAGCTCTTTAATATAAAGAGTCGCCATCTCAAATTAACTTAATGGAGTGACGTGAAATGCTTACACGCAAGAGTAAGTTTTCAGATATAAACCCAACACCTGCACAGTAGCATCCTGCTCGTTATCATAATTTTCTAACCAGTTACACACCAGTTTTATCAGAATTTATAAATAACCTGAAATTGGTAGTTATAGCAGATAGTAAAAATAATTATAGGTGCCTCATTTAATTTTCATAGACAAATTAATTTGTATACGTGTAACTGAAAGTACTATAGCAAATATACCATTTTTTCTGTGAGGATTGAACATAATTATTAGTTATCAATAAATGGTAAAAGAAACTGACTTAATTTTAAGCAAATTAGCTACGTTTAAAAAATAAATCGGGGGCGTCAAAATACCGTAATGAGGTCGTTAGGCGCTATGAAAATAAGTCTAAAGATTGAAGAAACTAAAAATAAAAAATTAGTCTCTTAGTTAAAAATTCCTTCGACCATATAACATTGAGGTTTTTTATGGGAGTGTGAAACCGGTGTAAGATTATCGCCGAATAGTGGAGCAAGGCTATCTTGTCCGAGAAGTTAAGTTTGTTTGAACTACTCGATTTACACAATTCTGATAAAAATGCTCAACCGATTTTCACTTCAAACAATGGCTAAATTATACCGAATTTTACGAGGTGATGATAGAACAGTTAAAATTTTCTGTTAGAATCACCAATATTTATAAATTTCACATTGGAAATATTCTTACTAAATTAATTTAATTAAGAAAATTGTAATTCTACTTATGGTATATGTATCGGTTTTATGTAGATATTATTTGCTGTGCTAATCTTCAATTTCGAATAATTAAAGCATAAAATAGTTTAGTGCTGAACTTTTAAGATTTGCACAAATTAATAAATAAAATAAAATTGTCTGATTTCAGTCAAACTGAGGTAAAGTGTTGGGCTATTCGGATATTGGATAGTAGCCCGTGTGGAAATAATTTCTGGCAGACTGGAATTATTCTAGAGCCAGTACTGGATTATTTGTGGCTCTCTGTTCACATTGAATTAAATTGGCGCTCTTTTGGCGCTATCTATACCTACTAGATAGAAAAATCCATCACGCAGTTCTATGTAAATCCACTAATGTCGGTAGCCATAATTTGACATCCCATTAATATAAAAATTCCGTCTAAAATCTAGCTTGGCTCTAGAGTCTAGAAAGTACTTCTATTTGGACTTTGAAAAAGAAGGGGTTATTTAAAAACTAATTAACAAAAGATAACAAATTACATTTATTGCATATAATCGTGCAACTTTTAAAGTTTCTACAGTCTTCCGCAACGTTGCTACAGTGCTCAAATCAAAGGAAATAAAAGAAATAAAGTTGCCTGTGTTGTCAGTGCTGTCTCTCACAGTGCACATTTGTTAATTTAATTCATCACTAAGTATCAACTGACCTGACGCACTATATATTGCTTATTGGTAAAATATTGAATGAAAGACAAAACTAATATACAAATTATTGCTGAATAAAGACATTTTATCGTCACGTTTTCTAGGAAAGTAATTTTCCTTTTCGTATGATATGTATCCAGTACTCATGTACATTAAAATGCCATATTTCCTAACCTCAAATATTATGCAGCGCTACCAACAACATTCAACTTTCATCATGCAATGCAATTTCAAAACTGCTACCAAAAAAGTTGGCAACAGTAACCGGAACCAGATTGCGAGAATCAGATGTTCAGCATGCCGCCATTGAGTGTTTCAGAAACGTTTCGTTTCGCGACCACGAGGTTTTAAGTTTTCAAGATTCCTTTTCGACGTAAGCGACGTAAGGGCATTGGAATCAAGACCCAACCTCAAAACTGGATTTTCTCATTTTACTCCACAAATACTAGAATTACATCTTTTCTCGAGGATCAGGGTTTAGCCCTCTTTTCAATTAAATCTTTGTTCGGAGTAGAACCTTGGCTAATTCCAAATAGTTTTGTATAAGGTGTTTTTTTCATTCTAACCCCAGCATTTGAAAAAAGACGTCTCACATACAAGCTATTGAAATTAACCAATTGTTCACTCCGAATCAAAATTTGACTAAATGCAGGAATATGCCCTAATGATTTAGAAAATATGTAATTCTAGTATTTATGGAGTAAAGTGAGAACTCAATTTTGAGGTTGGCTCCTGGTTCCAAAATATTTTCTTTTTTATCAATAATATTTGGAAACACTTTTCCAAAAAAACACATACGAGCTATATTTCACTTTTCTTACAGAAATCTGGAATTTGTTAATATTCTCAATGTAGCTCATAGTGCTTTTATGTCAAGAATGATTTAATTATAAAAATTAATATTAAATATGCAATCTAGGTCGCATCTAGATCTACTAGATTTTACTAGATTCACTAGTAGTATAGCGCCATGAATTATATCCACACGGGAGCTCGCATAATGGTTTATAAGGACATTTTTTGGTTATCTGGTTGATTGTCGATAAAGAAATCTGCCCTCTGTATTCAATAAAAATTTGTATTGGTGAAAATAAACGTGCAGAAGATCGACTAGTAGACAACATTTTTTTTGCAATTAAACGAGTTAAAAATTGCCAAAGTAGATTGTATATTCTCAAAAATAACATGTCGCTTTATTTCATAAATAAAATAAAAAATCCAACTTTTTAACCTAAAAGCTCTTGAATCGAAAAACCTAAGCTTTCTTTTCAGATAAAAAAAGGAAACAATCAGTCCGCTAAATAGACGATATTTAAGAAAATCCCACTTTTTTCACCCCTTCTTCGCAAAAACTGAATTAAAAAATTGTTATCATCGGTGTTAATCAGCATTTTCACGTGATCAGCTTCCGGCGCTGAGGAGAAAATAACGTGCTAAATGGCAAAAAGTGCAATCCCATTGTTGAGACAAAGTGTTATCAATCGACCGTACATGCAACTCGATTCTTGCTTTGCATATAACGGCTTCAATTGACATTCAGTCGATCGAGATTCATCGAATCACTGTGCAAGCAGAAGATTAGCAGGAAACCTCTGTTACTTTATAAAGAAACGAAGATAAACAAACTCAGGGGCGCAACTTTATTTTTTCTTAATTAATTTAAATTAACAATTATACTTGACTGATTCATTAATCAAAAACTACTGAATAATCAGTCAAATTGTCTAAATAATCAGTTATAATTTATTCTTTTTTTATTAGTTGACCCAAATCTCACTAAATAATCACTTGAATTTACTGATAACCAACTTGTCACTGATTCATCAGCTAAGCGCTTTAAGCCATCAGTCAAATTCACTGAAAAGTAAGAAAATACCATTGATTTATCGGTGACAACCCATATTACTGATATGATTTGGTGAACTATATATCACTGATTTAATAGCCTATCTTACTCAATGGTCACAGGGGATTTATTCAAATCCTAAATAGATAAAAAATCCCAGCTAATTCCAGGGGGTTACCAGGTAAGTTTAAGATTTTTACAGATATATTTTTCATAGTACCGAGCCATTCACGTATTTCGTATTTTTTTTAAACAATCGACTCGGATATTAAAAAGTTTTGGTAAATTATATTACCAGATATTCTTAAATATATTATTATCATCGAATAATTAAATAAATAATATTAAAAATATTAATATCTAGAACAAAACATATTTTCTAGTTGAATTTTTATGCAAGAAGATCAATTTGCTACTAAAAAAGACGATTTTTCTATAAAACACATGCATTTTCAAACGAGCAGTGGAATTTTCAACTAAAAAAGATAATTTTTTAACAGAAATGGATTAGTTAAATTTTAAGTTGAAAAAAAATGTTGTAATTTAAATTATGAATCTATACATGGAAAAGTAGAAGTTTTAAATAAAAAGAATAATTTACAAACAAAAAGACTAATTTTCTACCAGAAAACAAATTTTCAACAACAGAGATAATTCTAAAAGAATGTGGTGCAGAAGAGACGCTAGTAGACACGTGGGAAAGAAATCGGTTAAGATGGTTTGGACATGTTGAGAGAATACCGAATGAACGATTAACGAAACAAGTGTATCAAGATAAAGTAAATGGCAGCGTGTCCAGAGGTAGACCGCGGAAAGAAAGGTTAGAATGTGTGAATGAGACCCTACTTAGAAGAGACATAAGTCACAGAAACACGAGAGCCTGCATGAAAAATGCATGGACATAAAAGAAGCTAGAGAAGTATGCCAGGACAGGAAAGTATGGCGGCCAATAGTTAATAAAAAGAGTGTCAGTAGAGTGAATGACGCCTGAAACAAAGACCTTGGCTATTAATGGACCCAAGTGGGGAATCTTACATAACGACTTCGTGAGGTTCTTCGCTTGGGGTGATTGCTAGAGAGATTGATCAGCAAACCGAGTCGGAGCAGTGTTGCGGAACGAACGGGTTATTTACTTAAATAGCATGAGAATTCTGGATTAATCTGAAAAATCTCTATCCCTTCCACACACTACTCCTTTCCCCTACCGAGTGAGTCACGCCTACCCCGAAAGGGAAATGGCTTAATGGTGTAATAATAGTTTAATTTTGCTCCCCCACATTACTCCCTTCCTTACCGAGTGTGACGCTTAACCCGAAAGGGATATGGCTTAATGGCACAATAATATAATAGTTCAATTCCTAACTAAAAAATCAGTTTTTAACCAAAAATGGAAGAAATCAATCTTTTAGATTAAAAAATTTATTTTAAATCTGAAGAAATGAATTAAACATAAAAAAATTCTAATAGATAGTTAAATTCAGTAAAATAAAGCTATTTTAACAACTAAAAAAAATTTTTATTCAATTTTATATGAAAGTATAAAAAAACTTAAGCACCTACTCGAAAAAATTCCACTGTAAACAAAATTTCTGATATTTTTGGGGTTTACAAACAAATATATACCCTGAATCAGTAAAAACCATTTTTACAATTCACTCATAATACAGTAAAACCTTCGCTGATTTTAGTCCAGTTTACCGACTCTTTACATAGAAATTTTTCTACTGGTATCAGTAAAAATTCACTGTAAGCTTTTACTAAAGTTTCATTAAGCGCCACTGAATCTTCAATAGCTTAATATACTGAAGTCAAAAAGTGACTGACATTTCAATTACATTCACTGATTTAAATTTAGAGACTCGTGTTTACGAACGGAGTTCATTCACTCGATTAATTGACCTTAAATTACGACTAGTGGGATTAGAACTTATCAATCGAGTTGGGGGAAAAGGAATGCAAGAGATATTTATATATAGTGTAAAAAAATTTTCTTATATGAACGAGATTCCGCTCGCATTTACAAGATATGTTCATTCAAAGCAGACGCATTTCAAAGAACGTAAACACTTTAGTACATCTGCTAGGTACAATGTACATTGTACAAGTTTTAGTAAAAGTTACTTCATATTAAAATATATGAAAACCTTTTTTTATTAGTTATACAGTATCAATAACTTCTGTAAAATGGGAATCGAAACAATATGTTTAACAAATTTAGGAAGTCCCGAAAGGGAAATGGCTTCATGGCGTGATAATAATAATAATAATATAATATAAAATAATAATAATCAGTGGCTCAGTTGGTTAGACACTCGGACTTCACCTCAGAGGTCCGGGGTTCGATCCCTGAGCCAGTACCTCCAGAAATTTTTTAATGTACCTTTACTGAGGTTCTGGTGGTTCGGAACCCACCTTAAGCTGTAGGTCCCCCCATCATGTACTTGACTGCAACCCAGTCCGTCAATGATGGGGAAAAAACCAGGCTTTGTCCAATATGTCTGGGCAGACTGCTCTCATCAGATCACTTGATTGCATTATAAAAATGCGTCCGTGACTGATGATATATACCGGGACAGCCCCGTGCAAAAATGATCAAATAAAAATCCAACTCTCACAGAAATGCCTTCCACATGTTGGGCAGTATAAGCCTGTGACAACATTTCAACACAGAAATGTTTTTACTATAATGGTAGCTCTAAGAAAGCATCCAGAGGTGACTGTTGTCACCTCCAACGCTCGTGGCCGCTCGGAATTGTACTCTTTAAATATGAATCAGTGAAAAGTTCACTTATTGAAATAGTAGTTAGATATTTCACTGATTAATCAGTGATTTCGGACTTATTCACTAATCAGTTCAGTAACGCCAGAGTAAATAATGTGAATCATGACCTCTAAATTTTTAAGTTAAGCGTTGTTGTTAATCTTTTACTTAAGTAGCAAGAAGAATTCCTTAATGAAATAATTTTTTTAATTTTCGGAGTGTAGGTGCTGAATTAACTGCGGGATAAATATACTCTAACTCGTATAGGAAGTACTTATACTTAAAGATTTTGTACATGACAGTCCAATCTTAAAATTAAAGTAATATACGAAGTTTTTTTTCATTTAAAGGCATTAGAACTTCTCACCTTTTTTAATATTTGATCATATTTATGGGCTTTAAGTTTTACTATGATTCTTTGATTGAATGTACTAAAATATTATTTTATTATGATTGCTAAATTGACAATGGTGCAGAGCTGCCAACCATCAAGATTCTCTTTCGCTCCGCTGGGAATCGAACCCAGGTCTTCCGATGGACGGCTTGTTACTCTGACCACTAAGCCAAATAAAGACTACATTTTATGGTATACAATTTTGTTTAAACATGAAAATAAGACTTATCTCTGAAATTTAGTGTCTCCAGTCATCATATAGCTATATAATAAATAAAAATAGTGTCCAAAAATAAAAAGATAACATTGAATGCAAGGAGCGCAGTGACAATGAATTTTAAATTTACTTTCTCGACTGTACTTCCCCTGCAGGTGTGTCTCATACAGATTCTGCCCACTTAATAGCATCCTAAAAGCATCTTAAAAGCAAGCCCTGTAATCCACCAGGAGCGTATCTGTCAAACTTGGACTCGTAGAATACAAAAGTTGACGCACTCTGCAATTATCTTTACTCATTCCTCCCGAGCTAAATTTTGCAATGTAAACTGGTTTTTCGACAAGACAAGCCCTTTCAATTTCAAAGTACCAACATTGAACCCTCTCAGTACTGCCAATTTATTTCTCAAACCCTCTTAATCATTTTATTATTCAATTTTAAATCATGTACGCATTTTTTTAGCATAGAATAAAACTAGTGTTAGGTAAGTTACTTTCTTGAATAACTAGTTACATTTTACATTCAAATAAAAGTTGCATATTACTGAAATCTAATTAAAATTAAATTAAAATTAAAAATTGCATTTAAATTGTATAAAAGCCAATGCAGATATTTTAATATTTATTTTACTGTATGGTTATTAAATACATTTTATAATACTTCAAATTTAAGCATCTTCAGAATTAGATAAGCAAAATAAGAAAAACATTACGCTAATAAATAATAAATAATTTGAATCATAGTTTTATTGGAATTTTTCCTCTTCAGGTTCGGGACATCCCCTTAAAATCCAGACCCATTACTGAATGAATTGACAGGTTGTGTGGCTCTAATTCGAGAGATGCAACACCAAGATAAAATTTCATTCATGCTGGGCATAAGAGTAGATAGAAATATCATAAATTATTTTGATGGCCACAAATTCAAGGCCACCATTAAAGCCTAAAGATCCCAGGATGATAAAAATCTAGAATGCGTTTCTGATTGTTTATTATTATTCAAGAAAAGATACAATATATAGAAACAGATCAGAAGATATACTAAATAAAAATTCCTGTTACCGACATTTACCGACATCGAAAGGGTTCATGTATAAACTACATTGCTACACGTGTTTCATACTCCTGAAAGTATCTTGAAACATCAAAATAAAAATAACGAGCCAAATAATAATGATTCTTATTTGAGGTAATAAAAACTAAAGAGACAATTTAAGCAATTAAAATTGAACTCTTCTAAATTTTCAATTTACAAAATTTAGAATTGAAAAAATTTCCATGCGAAAACTATTAATTCAATCTGTTGCACGTTCCATAGTTTAAATTAGTTCGATTTATCTATCATTGAGTATCAGCACCTTGCGTATTGACTTTACCGACTTGAACGTATATGGCCAGAGTTTTCAATATGGCGTAATAGACTGGTCAAACAAAAAACGTGGCAGTATTTATATGCGTCTTCATAGTCTGAATTGTCTACTTAATTAAGCATAGTCAAAGATTAAGTTTCTCCAAGCTCTGTAGGCTTTGAGGTACACATTCTCATCGTGACACTCGCGCTGTGTGCTCGATTTCCGACAGACATTTGTAAACAGGTTTTGTTGGATTTTTTTCCTCGTAACTTTCGTCGTTTTTCCACACATTTTTTTTTATTTTACTTTTTTCAACGTTATTTTTCACGAATAAAACAAAAAGTACGCATCTTATAAAGAAGTGATTCTTAACGAAATTGTAGATCTTTTTTGGGATAACCATTTTTGTTAATTCATCTTTTTTCGTACCCTACACAGCTTGTCCACAAAATGTAATTTTTTATTTTTCATTATTTTTTGTGCAATCAAAATTTGAATTTTCGATTTTTGAAGAAAATCCAAAAATTGGTTATGATAATCTTATAGGGCTTCCAAAAAGAAATGTTTTTCTTCTCTTGACTTTTTTTCATATCGTGCGTTTTTCGGCTTCAAATTTTGATTTTCGTTTAATTGAAAAATTTTTTCAAACGCTATAACTCTGAGAATTTTCTTTTTATCGAAAAAAGTCATGAGGATAAATTAATTTTTCTTTTTAATACTATAAATATCCGTACATAGAATTTTCACATTCAGAAAAGAGTGGTCTCAAAAATTTTCAAAATGTGCTCACTTTTTGAATTTTTATCAAAAATGGCTGGTTCACGAACTCGTCCTTTCTTTTAGGACCTAAAAAAGTGTGCCAAGGATGAATTTGATTCGTTCATTTTTTCGAAAGTTATCGTGTTTACGGACGGACGGCCGCACGGCCGAACGGACAGACAGACAAACAGACGCCATCGTGAAAACCTGATTTTCGGATTCAGGGGGTCTTAAAACGTGAAGATCCGTTGAAAAAGTGTGATGTCAAATTTCCCACAATTCTAATACTTTCTCAATCATAAATGATGAGAATGTAAAAATCCAATTATCTCCTGTGCAATCAAAGCCTCAAGGCTATGCGAACACAATCGTTTAGTAATGAACACATTATACAACAATTGCCAATTGTTTCTTCGGCGAAATTTTCCGGGTTTATTAATTTTTTGTCGATCATACGAATATGAAAAGTTTTTTTGTAACTTATACAGACTTGAAAGCCCAAAGTACTCATAAAACAGGGGAAATCGGGCAATTTTTTACAAAAATAGGAGAATAAATTCTTTTCAATAAAATTAATTTATAGGTTCCATATTGAATTAAATATAAAATGCTTTACATTTCTAAAATTGCAAGTCAAAATATGTTAAATTTTTAACATAATAGATGAATGCTTAACTAAAAGAAACGAATTTTTAACCCAAAGACAAATTTTTAACAAAACAGCTGAGTTTTCAAGTTGTAAAATTGAATGGTTTAGAACAAAATTAATTTTGTACCAAAATATTCAATTTTTAATTTTAAAAAATCAGCTTAAAAAAACAGTTGCATTTTCAACCAAATTGTTCGATTTACAAGCAAAAAAGACAGATTTTTTAGAAGGAAGTTGAATTACAAAATTGAATTTTTAACAAAATAATTAAATTCAAAGAAAAGTTGAACTTTTAATCAAAAAGAATTAAATTTCCACCAAAAATACACTAGTCTCGCTTTACCGGTGGTTTCGGGGATACCCTCACTGGCCTTCACGGTAAGTTGGGGCTCTCTAAATCGTAAACAATCAAGGCCGTATGAATCCTTTCTGCTGGGTTTCTGTTTAAAGAAATTTTGTTGTATTTTTACCATTTGGTTATAATATCATAATGAACTCTAAATAAAACGTAAAAATTGCAACTTGCGTAAATTTAAGAGGAAATTCCGCGTTTTCACTTGTTTTCAAAGAATTTTTCATCAAATATTCATAATTTTCCATTATATTCCTTAATTCAGATTCGAGAACTATGACATCATTGTACGTATTCTGAGCGATAACGTATTTCAGTAAAATAAACTTTTTTTGTGGCACCTGCTTTCACTTCTTTTATAATCTCATGTTTATAATCTCATGCTTCCTTTTGGTTTTCTGTGACATTTTTGTATTTTGTTGCGATTAACCGCCGTCGAGGTAGCGGTGTGCTTATTTTATACACTCCTGCGTTGTAGTGGAGTAGCTCTGATGATCTCGCAGCGCCTCTCTCGTCCCCTTGGACCACTTTATCAGGTATATCGGGACCCACTAAAGCGGGACTGCAGTGCAGTTGGATTTTCGTCTTAGGTTCAATTAATTCAATTCGTAATTAAGCAAAAAACAAGAGAAAGGGGAAATTGTTATAAAACAGGGGAAGTTCTTTAATAAAGGGATAATGAAGGGAATAGGGAAAAAAGTATGCAGACTTTAATCAAAATTTAATACGCTAGTTTTCTTTGTTAACTCAATAAATATTTGTGCAGATTTTTTTTGTAGGTAATTCTAATCCAATCTATTTAGAGTATTAGATTTTCCAGAAATGAAAAGCAATAATTACAAAAATGTAATGCATTTAAAAAATTGCTAATATTTAATACATTCTCACTACAAACATTTAAATAAAGAGACTTCTTTCGAAATATTGAGGTAAAATTTATTTGGACTCAATTAAAAGAATTCTTAAGATATGAATAAGCAACCCCTGAATATCGAAACGAATCTGACTATTAAACACGTTTTATTATGTGCTGCTGTTGAAATAACAACTAACCACTATTTTATAAATATAAAAGTTTTGTATTGAAAATTAAACAAAATTCCAAATCCACGTAAAAATTCTCGGTTTCCCGGTCCAGAGGCCACCCCTTGAATTCTAAAAATTGTGTTAATTTAGCATGGACACAAACCATTTTGAAGCTAGTTGACAACAAAATTGGAAGTTTCACTTGAAAAATGAGGTTTTAGAAATGAAGTTGCTGAATTTATTAATGATTATAATCGAGACTAAACAAGTGTGCCAAGAAAGAAATTAGTACTAGGATTTTATGAGAACTTTATTTGTTTCGTATTTGAAACTTGGCCTGTTTTATCGACCGTTCGTGCTTTGTTGAAGCCGGAAAACGTGACGGATTGGCTTCGCTGCAGTAAATGTGACCTAATGCTTCCAAGTTGGAGCCCGATTTGTTCTCGTTGCGACAACATCGTGAAAAAGGAGATAACCGTATTTCATCGCTTTCGTAATTTCCAATCACGTTTGACTGACAGTCATCGGGGAAATTTACTGCTTTGACACGTATCATAAAGCCATTAGATTAGACAAATTTCAAATATTATGTCAATCTCAAATCAGAGACAGTCCTATGTTTTTTATGGTAATATTCGTGTCTTCAAAGAGAATTTCGAGAAGAGTCTCACCCAGGTAGCCCAAGAAACTTCATTCTCAAAATGCCCTGCATTTTCCCTGATTAATTTTTTATATACCCTGACCATTAATATTTCAATTGAGTTTATGATGTTATGTTCGAGGTTATGTTGTTGACCAGATTAGTGAAATAGTCTGTATCAATGGAATTACTATTTAAAGCTAAAGTTTATTAACATTTTTGTTAAGACTATATATAAGTTGGTTCAAAACCGTCATTCCATCGACAAAAGCCAATTCATATTTAAATATCAAAATAAATAAATGAAGCAATTTTTAATTTATTATTCTCGGGGCTGCCACAGTCTGATTTACTTCAAAAAAAAAGGCAAAAAGTGATTAATGAAAATTAATAATGTCACTAATGTTCTTTTGAATTTGAACTAATTTGATGTTTAAGACTTCAAAACAATTCAAGTTAAATTCAAAAGAATATAAATTCATTAGAAAACATTTTTAAAGCCAAAAAAGTGCATTGATTCCAGTAAAATAATTATGTGTTTAAAGGAATTTCAGGGAAATGAGAAGAATCCTTAAAGAGTTAGCGTGGCTACAACATTCAAGTAACTATACATACATACAGGCACCGACAAAATTTTATGATTTTCGGATTCTGTGAATGCCGAAACGTAAAGATCCGTTAAAAACCAGATACCGAAAATTTGAACGATTACATTACACTCTCATGAATGTGAATGTAAAAATGCACTGAATTTAAACGACTTCAAGATGAATAAAACAAAAACTAAAAAAAAAAAAACTTAAATAGAATACAATTGAGAAGAATTTGAGTGAATTAAAACAATTCACGAGAATTTCAAAGCATTCAAAAGCAGTGAAAAAAATTTAGATAAATAATTATTAATTCAAGGTGAATATTACAAATGAATTGCAAAGAATATTTCGATGGGTTCTCCGAAGAATATGCTATCTTTTCGTTACCTTTACGAAATAGGCTAACTTCATTTAGCTAAGTTTTCTGAGGAATAAATAACCTATTATTTTTCTAAACATTTCCTACGGATTCAATACTCCAGTATTTTCTATTACAGTTTTTAATGTAATTTAGGCTCCTACAACTTTCAAATCAAGGAATTTAAAAATATTTTTATTTCTGTTAACACTTCTACGTGTTAAGTAAATTATACAACATGAAGCTAGCCCAATTCTTAACGGTAACGAAAATATAGTCTATTCTTCGTAGAACCCACCGATTTGAAAATCTCTTCAAATCTTTGATAAAATCTTTAAAACCTCTTCAAACAATTTTTTTAAGTTTCTTCAAATTATTAAAAACTCCTTTAAATTATAGAAATGAATTAGAAAATTTCTTGAAATCCTTTCGATTTCCCTGAAATATTTCAAATCCCTCAAAATCCTCGGAAAGTTTTTAATTTCTTGAAAACGCTTTAGAATCTTTTAAAACATCCTAATACATTTAAAAACATTTAAAATCCTTTAAAACTTTTGAAAATTTTGAAACTTTTTGAAACTCTTGAAAATTCCTTGGAATTAAACAAAATTACACTAGAATCTTTGAAATTTTTTCAAATAATATTAAACTACTTGAAACAAATAAAAATTCCTTGGAATATTTGTAAATAACCTAAATTTTTTAAATCCTTTGAAACACCTTCAAATAATGAAAATCAATTACACTCGAGTCGCGATACTGCGAAATTCAGTACTGCGAACTCCCGGTATTGAGTACGTTTTTCCCCCGATAGTGAGAAAGACGCTAAAACCCTTCACCCCACTACTCATTTGTACATTTCATGATATCATCAAATGTACAATTCACTGTCATTTTAATTTTAAATCATAATTAAATACATTCGATACTTACGGTGGAAGATTTTATATTTGTGATGTCTTTCAACGTTTCCTTCCCTCTATTCATTTTAATCATTTTAATAATATCGATTCAAATCATCACTACAAACTGTCAGGATGTAAACAGTTGACATTTGAATATAGTAAATATTCAAAGGAGTGGGGTCCCCTCATGTGTTCTCACTATTGAGGGCGGACCTGCACGAAATGTTCGCAGTACCGCGACTCGAGCGTATGAATATCTTGGAAAATTTTTTAATATCCTAATAAGGTAATAAGATATTTAAAAGGTTGTGTATACAAAGTCGGTGCCGGTAAAAAAAAATTCGGTACGCTGAAAAGGGGTCGGGGTTCGACCAAAATTGTTTCTGTGAACAGTCACAGGGGTGCCTTCCAGCCCTCCTACCAACGAAATGTTGAAGAAAAGTTAGAAGAATTTGAATTCCATGAATTTCTTGGATTCCATGAATTCCGAGAATTCCATGGATACGCGCGCTCAGCCGCTACCTTGCTAGAAATATTATGCTTTTATCCACAACAGTGTATACACTTCGTATTTTAAAGCCTATAAAAACATTTAAATGCTCGGGATAAAAACCCTTGGATTATCAATATCTTTAAACCTTGTAACCCTTCAAAAATTGTGCCAAATCTTACAAAATTCTTTAAAATCCCATAAAATATTTTCCAAATTACTTTAAACTCATTAAAATCCTTGGAAATCCCTTGAACCTTTCTAAATATCTTAATTACTACCTTGATATCTTTATAAAAAAAAATGAAAATATTCCAAATCCTTTGAAATCCCTTTAAATTATTGAAATAAATTTAAAACTCCTTAAAATCCTTTCACAGAAAAAACGAAAGATTAAGTTTACATCGATTCCAGGTGAAAAATGCACCGCAACAAAAATTAACCTTGCCAGATAAACTTTACATGAATCGAAGATAATTTCCGATTTTCAACCTTGCCTGGATAAACTTCCGTCTTATAAACGCTCCATTTTCATTCGAGATGTAACGAGAATTACGACGCCAGCGCTATTTATCGTGACTTAATTTCATTAAATTGGAGAGAAATGGGGATTCCCATCTGTCAGTTGCTTTTTGAGATTTTTGCTAAATGGCATTAAATAAGTTCTAATTCCTCTACAATAGTGTTATTTATTTCGAAGGAAATATATCGGTAACAACAATTGTTTTTTCGTGTTTTCTGTTGTTGATTTTACATGGATTTTACGGAAATTTGCTCACTTCAGCGTGACGCAGTAGAGGAGTTCAGAATTATTCTCCTCGGTGAAACTTTCGCCGAAATGTTTAATTTATTTGTAACCGTTGCAGGTCTTACCTGCAACAAATTTTAACTCTTGTTTTTTCTGTGTTGTTTTAAATCTGGTGTCCCGATTTATAGCTCGAATTCACTCATACTTTGCCGTTTTCCCATTGCTGCTAAGGACGCCGTAGCAGACGTCAGCTTTTATTCCATTGTAGGATAAACTTGCGGGAAATTTTACATGCAACCAAATTTGACTTTAGTTTTTTCTGTGTTGAAATTCCCTAAAATATTTCAAGTCCCTTAAAATTCTTAAAAACGCCTCGGAATTTTTTAAATAACGCTGACCTAAAATATTGTTAATCCTTTAAAATCCCTTGACATTTTTTGAAGCTCTGTAAAATCCTATTCAAAATCTCTGGAATCTTTTTTAAATACTCTAAAAGATCTCCACGGTTCCCCTGTCCTCCGGCCACCTTGTATAGCTAAAACATAAACAAGAATTGTTGTGTTTTATTAATTTAGGGGAGAATTAAAACGGGAATTAACTTCAAAGCATTTACCTCAATTTCTCATTTTTGTAAATCGACACAAAAAAGAAACTTTAAACTGTCATAATGCTATCTTAAAAAAATTGTGATCAATGTAGAAAACGCATACTTTTAATTGATAACAAAAGTAGAAACGGATAAATCTTATCTGATAAGAAAATTCAAGCAAATTGACAATGATGTTTATTAAATGAAATCCGACTTTATAGACTGACCTTGAAAAAGGACTGGAGGTCGTACCTTGACCTCACGTTTCGAAAGTAACTATCGTCCTGCTAATGTTACAACTGTGTAATCGAGCGTAACATAATTAGCTCAAGCATAGTAACTCTCCTCACTAGATTAATTTTTCAACAAATTCCATGGGAAAGAAAATTGAAACTTTTCTGATGATTTAAGGAGATTAGAAATATTCTAATAACACGAATTATAGATTGAAAACTATTGTTCAATTTTTTACATACAAAAATTTTGATTGTTTCTAATATAGAGCTTTTCAGTTTTTATACAATTAAGCAATGTTTATTTGATTATAACTTAATTCATAATTTTAAAAGCTTTTCAAATATAAAAGCCTTTAATAAATCCTATTCAAATGTAGTTTTTCACATGAAAATTCCATGCTATTAATTTGACTTGACTTTTAAAATTGTACGAAAACAAAATTATAGGGTTTTATACGTTTGTATAATTTACTTTCAATGTTTATTCAACAATTAAATAGAGGGTACAACAAAAGAAACTTTAAATATTTTTATTTTGTAAGCATTCAGAAATAAAACAAAGAAAAAAGATTGTACGCATAACTTTTTTATATGAAGGTTAATTATTGTGCGAATTAACAAAAAAATATACAGTCATTGGCAGAATTAGGACCTTCTTTAAGGGACGATTGGAAAATACCAAATTATAAAATATCTGACACTATTAAATTCCCGAAATTAAAATTACGCAAAAAACAGAAAAATTTCCAAATTTAAACTATGAAAATTTTGTTTAATAATACATAATTATTAACAAAATAAATTTCCAAATGTAAAGTTCTTAATTTGAGACTTTAAAAAATGTTCATCAAATAAAAGTATGTTACTTTATTTATTATTTTATTATTAATTTTTGCAAAATTTTTTAGTTTCGGGAATATCTCTGTGTCGGAAATTTTACACTGTTAGATATTTTATAATGTCCGCAATTCTCTATTTCGAGTATTTTATTTTTCGTGAATTGTATGTTCCGGTATTTTTTGGACGTGCCGTAATGTTCTGAAAATCTTCTTCAACAAAATTTGAAATGCATCATTTGAAAAGTTTTAAAGTTAAAATGTAAAAATTTGAAAAGTACCGAGAGTTTTCCAAATCGTAAACGTTGTTTTGAAAGTATAAAAAACTGAAATACATACAAATTTACAAACTTAAAACCTAAAAAAAGAATAAAAAAACAAATTGAAAAATACTTAAATAAGCGATTATAATGGACTTTAAATTCAAGTTTGGAAAAGTTAGAAAGTCTTTCAAAAATCATCAAAAATGTAAAGGCCTGCAAGTTTGCATCTAAATTTTTACAATACATTTAGAACAAAAAAAAAGCGAATATAATTTTCAATCTGAGATAGTTGAGGTGGATAAAATTGCGAATTGTATATTTGTTCTTTCATACTATGGAAATATCATTATATGGAAATATGAAAATAAGAAATATCTCATTTCCTCTTGAAAGTTTGTGAAATGCAATTTAAAATGAGCAGACTACTGATTGAGAAAGATTGCTTAAAATACTTAAAAGTGCCTAATAAGGTGCGTCCTTGTAGACTTTAAGACTGAATATGAAGTCACTCTGTTAAGGTTAAAAACTAAGTTTTTAAGAGTCATGATAATTTAAAATGATGACAGATCCTTTTCAGATAAGATCATTTTATTTTGAATGAATTTTAAAATCCTTTTCAAGAAATGCAGTCCTAAAGAAAAATGGAAAAAACATGTTAAAACTAAACTTTTCTGTAAGTAACAGTTTTCGATTAACAGGATTTTAATTGACACATTTAAAAGGCCCAGTCTCGTTTCAGCTGAAAATTCATCTCTCTAATAGGAAACTTGCCTTTTTACAATTATTTTTTAACTGAAAATTTCACTATTCCACAGTTGAAGATTTATAATTTGAGTTGACACTTCATCCCTTTGGTTGAAGGTTTCAATATTTTGTTGAAAATTGATCTTTCTTAATTGAAAGTTCAAATTTCTGGCAAAAAGTTGAACTACTTAGATAAGATTTTTTTTGCTCAATATGTATCTCTAAGAAAATGTCACTGTTTTACAGAAAATTTGTCTTTGGCTTGAAAGTTCAACAATTGGTATGAACTTTTTGTTATTCCTGATAAAAGAAAAATCTTCCCAAGTGTGAATAGCCGAAGCTCAAAATACGGCCCAGTGTTGGTCCAATTTTGGCAGCCAAAAGTCGGCTAAAGTTATTGGGCCAATGTCGGTATTTTAATCGGCCCAGTATTGAGCCAGTGCTGGCAGCCTATATTGGCTATTTATATTTGCCGTCCCTCCACCGATGCTTGGACCAGTATCGGCACTTTATTGCGCCAAGTCTCACTTTTAGTACGGGGAACCATGTTTCACGAGGCTCAGCCAAAGTCTGGCCCAGTGACAGCTCATTACTGGGCCAAGTGTCACTTTTACCACGGAAAACCATATTTTATTTAAATCGGCCCAATGTTAAGCCAGTGCTGGCAGCCTATATTGGCTTTTTATATTTGCCGATCCTCCGATGATGCTTGACCCAGTATCAGTACTTTATTGCGCCAAGTATCACTTTTAGTACCGGGAACCATATTTCACGAGGATCAGCCAAAGTCTGGCCCAGTGACAGTACATTACTGGGCCAAGTGTCACTTTTACCACAGCAAACCATGATTTATTTAAATCGGCCCAATGTTGAGCCAGTGCTGGCAGCCTATATTGGCTATTTATATTTGCCGATCCTCCACCGATTCTTGGCTCAGAATCGGCACTTTATTTCGCCAAATCTCAGTTTTAGCACTTAATAAACAAATCTTACACGAAACATAAAAAAAATTTTATTGAAAAATTGTCAAAGTTCACAATGAAATTTGTTAAGTTCTGTCATTAAAAATTTTTAATATTTATGAAAAATTACATTCCCTGCCATTGCAAAAAGTTGTTGTAAAAATTATTGTATTGCTATTCCTGTTAACAGTTCGTGTATTTTACATTTACATAACGTCATATAATAATAAATAATTAGAAAAAGAGAGCTCAAAATTAGGTACTTGAACTTTTCTGAACTGTAGGTTATGAGGATGGCTTTTTCGCCAAGTTTTAACTTGTCGGTTTAGCGCAGTGGTTAGCACTCCCAACTGCTAGGCGATAGATTTAGGATATATGTATTCAATCTAACAGGACCATTAATATTTATATTCAAAGTACTCGCAATCAATTAATATTTATTTTTTAAATACCTTTTTTGTCATATCTTTAGACCTTAGACTATAGCAGTATTGATACCCAATGTTGTGCCGACAATGGCAGCCAAGCATTGGTTGCCAAGTCCAGGCCATAGTTATCAATCCGGCAATGGCGCGACGATGGCAGATAGGTTATTTCAATACTGGTACCCAGTGTTGGGCTGACAATGGCAGCCAAATCTTGGCTGCCAAGTACAGGCCATAGTTATCATTCCGTCATTGGCGCGATAATGGCAGCCGAGCTTCGGCAATATTTTTGCCGATTATGGGCCAAGGTTGGGCCGTATGTGATTTCGCACTTGGATTCATTTGTTGAAAATTTGTGATTAGAAAATTGATCATTTTAGTTAAAAATTTATGTAACTATTTCGTTGGAAACTCGTTTTTTCCTTAAAATTTTTTTTTTCAATTTTTGGTTGAAAATTAATCTTCTTGATTGAACCTTACTTTATCTGGTTTTAAAATTCTTCTCTCTTGGTAGAAATTTAATCATTTTTATTAAATATGTAAATATTACATTTTTTGTTGAAAGTTCAACTATTAACATGAAAAATCATGTTCCTTGATTAAAAATCAATTTTGTTAGGTGAAAATTCATCTTTTCGGGTGTAAGAGTCAAAGGTTTTCTAAAACATTTGAATTCATGACTTAAAATTGAACTATTTAGTTGAAAACGTTACTTTTTTCAGTTGAAGTTTAATCTTTTTTGTTACAAAATTTGACTATTTGTTTGAAAATGCAGGTTTGTAGGTAGAAAATTCAAGTATATGATTGAATAGTCATATTTTTCAGTTGAAAATTAAACTGTTTTGTTAAACATTCATTTATTTGGACAGACAATTCGCCTATTTGAAATGAAAATTCATTTTTTTGTTATTGCAAATTTAACTATCTTGTAACAAATGCAATTGTTTGGTTGAAATGCAAATGTTCTTTGTTGAAGTATAATATTTTTTGTTTGAAATTTCGATCATGTGGTTAAAAATTCCCTGTAGGTATCATTTTACGTTTGAAATGCCACTATGTTGTTTAAAATTAAACTATTCTATTAAAAACGCCTGATATTGGTTGACTTTAATCAATTTGAATTTTTTTAAATTTAATCTGAGGGTTTTTTATTCCCTCTGTTTAAAAAGATTCGATGTTGAAAATTCTAAAAGATTAAAATGCTTGTCTTTGAACACTAATGGTTAGAAGTTAAAAGTTGTTCAGGGAAAAAGTCATGTAAGTCAGAGAATTTTGAAAATGAAGTTTTCCGTCACACTGAAAATAGTGCTTTTGAGACTGTTAATTTTATATAATAAATAATTGGTAGTGAATCTAAAATAGAGTCGATTCAATTATATGGGTATTCTGAATAATTCGAGGAATGTGAAGGACGATTAAATTGCGACACAAGTTGTAGATCGAGGTGTAGATGCATGGTGATGGTGGAGCAGTATACAAAATTTAGTTCTCCAATTGGCTGACATTCAGAAATGCGAGATACGCGAAAACAAACCAGGGAACAAAATAATATAAAAAAACGCCACAGAAACGACTATTTCTGAGTCATCATACAGCTGTTGATTCACGAGTGTATACTGTCTCCTATAATAACTTTACGCGCATTCGACTATTCAACTAGTCTAGTAAGCCAGCAAGGGGCTGTTCAAAAAGTACGTCATTCCTGAGGGGGGGGGGGGCTCGAGTTTTACGCTAATATTAAAGTTGAATCCTTTTCATTATTCTTTTGTTTAAAATTCGTTTAGAGTAATGGTTAAGAATTATTGTTTTTTTTTGTTAAAATGTAACTACATATTTCATTTTTGACTGAAATCTCATATTTTCAATTGAAATTTGATCTATTCTAATTGAAAATTCGTATTTTTTTGGTTGAAAATTCATATTTCAGGTTAAAAATTCATCCTTTATGGTTAAAAATGTAACTGCTTGGTTGTAAATTAATATGTCTCATTCAGGATGCAACTGTGTTCTAGAAAAATCGTTGTTTTCGGATGAATTCAAACATTTTTTATTTTTAAAATAAAAATTTTTTTGATTAAAATATCAAATATTAATTATTTGGTTGTGAATTCATATTTAATGGGTAAAAAAACACATACATGTTTGTAAGTCAAACTACACGGAGAAAAATAGATATTAGCACAGACTATCTAGATATTTCCTGGTGAAAAAATCATATATAGTTTATACATAGTGTCACAGAAATACAAGATGATGAATTTCAGATGCAGATGAATTTCATTTTTGCATTAAATTAAGTAAGTCACTTAATTTCAACCAGAAATTGAACTTAAATTCAGTGCCTCATATCTGATATACGAGTAATATGATAATTAACTCTCAGGTATGTCGAGTTTGGGATGATTTTCATTCGCGTGCTCTGAAATTCAATTTGTGCTGGCAGAAAGGCGTGCGCGAAATGCGATTTGGCAATGCGCAAACACTTGGACGGATTTGGGCGATTTTAGAAGAGGAGCCAAGAGAGCAGCTGATAGTATACAATATGGCGTCGATAGCGCTGGATAGTATCGATCAACACTGAGCTCATGGTAGTCGTTTCGTCAACGTTTCCTATTTTGACATATGTACTCAGATCTATAACGGATTTTGATTATGAATCGAATAAACGTACACATGTGATAAAAAAATATATGAAAAAGGATTGAAGATTCACGTTCTGTACCTGGTAGCTTGAAATGGATATATAAGTGCCTTGTTTAGTTTTATTAAGTTCTTTTTTCCTTCTACTAATCTCATCGACTTGGAGGATAAAACAACTCGATTTATATTAGGCAGAATGAATAATTTATTCAATGCTCACATTAAAGAAAATGTAATTCCTAAAATTATTTAATTTTTAACTATATATTAATTTCATGTTCCGAATAACTGAACGATAGCGCATAAATTTTATGAATTTCAACAATCAGCTAACTTAAATTAGCCTATATAAGTTTTATTTCAAACGCACGCGTTGACGGAAAGTCAACAATCCTTCTGTCTTAAATTAACCTATAAAGTACATTTTACGTACATAAAGCAAATCAGTTGACTTTCAACTGGCGAATGATCCTTTTGGTTACATCTGAAAGTCAACCATATTTTCCTACTGAAATTCAGATTCTTGTATTACTGTGGTGATATTTTACACTTCAGTCCCGCAAGAAAAGTTCCCGTCATAAGGGACAAGGTGGTCCAAGGGGGCGGGAGAGTGACGCTGCTTGGTTACCGGAGCAACTTCACAACAACGTAAAAGTGTATGAAAAAAGCGGTCAGTATCCTCCTCGAGGGTTAATCGTGTCGTCTGCTTCAATCATTTTCAGTCAGTTGCAACAATGTGGCGGGACATTCGCTTCAGTTCATTTTCAGTCACTCAGTGTTTAGTTCGTGCGTTGCGCAACCAGGTGTAACCAGGCATTACGAAAATGTCGAAGAGAAAGCGTATCTCCTTCGAAGAGACATATAAGCTTTTAGACGAACTACAATAAGATGCCTCAACACAGTTCGTTTTTAACGGCTTTTAAAATAATGACTTGAATAGTTATCTTTTTCAATTAGGGGTCTTCCGTAAACCACGTGGTTGCTTGGGGGGGGGGGGGGGGGGGGGGGGGGGGGGGGGGCGAAAAGACACGCTGGTCCACATAGAGGTACGGGGGTTGCGCGTCCGAGCCACATGGTTTTATATTCAGGTGAAAAAAAAACAATAATAATAATAATAATAATAAAGCGCATACTTACTCCCTTTTTGAAATAGCGTGCGGAGTCCTAAATTCGATCCCTGCGAACCAAACCGAGTGCCCCTTCCCCAAGTACACATCATTTTTTGTTTTATTTTTGTCTTACAAGAAATAGAAAAAAACCACGTAGCACCCTAGGGGGGGGGGGGGATTATGTCACGGTGGACTGCATGGGGGGGAGGGGGAGTCAAAAAGTGGCAAAAATTGGGCCACGTTGTTTATGTCCCCTTATGATACCATTCACTTTACAATGCGTAATTTGCAAAATTTTTAATTAAAAATTTTTGCATTTTTATTTTTATGCTGTCATTTATAATTTAAAGAATTTTAAAATGCAGACTTGAAGACTTCAACAATTTAAAATTAAAAGCGTTTAAGGAGGAAAATTTTGGATAAAAAACATTTATCATTTTAAAGCTTTTTTAAAGATGTTTTGACTATTTACAATTCAAATAATTCAACTTCTAATTTACGAAGTATTCAGTCGAAAAAAATTAAATTTTTCAATTCTCAATGTTTCCAGCTTAAAAATGCTGAAAATAAGAAAAATGTTTAAATTCATTGATGAGCATTGTAAATGATGACATGGATTTATATTTTTGGAATTGAATCTGAATCTTTGAACTCTATAATTTATCAAAGTTAAAAATTATAAATTTGCAGTTTATATGGATTTCATTTAAACTTGTTTAATTGGAAACTGTTACTAGTAGCCTTAGAATTCGGATTTTTTAATTTTATTGACTGTCAAGAATGTTTACGAACCGAAAAAACAGGGGAATGACCGGGAATGACATTATATATCATATGTCATTACGAAATTATAAAACTAAAATTGCAAAACTACAGAAAAAAATATTTTTAAGTCGAAACAGAAATGACTCATACAGCCCTGATTGTTTATGGTTTGGCGAGTCCCGAAATTGTATGAAAAAGATACTTTGTATATGTAATATTCATTTGTTTTGTAAAAAAATGTACACAACAAATGAAAATTATATATAATACTTCACATCATGTATAGACTATTGGGTTACTATTTATTAATATCTTAGCGATTTAAATATATGAGAAATAAATCTAAATATTGAAGCAGAGTAGCATCCATATATAATAAAAGAAGATTTTAATAAAAAATATCCAAGATATTGAATGGCAGAATCTAAGATATTCAAAAAATATTTTTAATTGTGAAAAAATTACCTGTAAAACATGCCATGATCCACAAAATTCAAAAGATTTTATATCTTGGTCCTCTGTTTTTGACATCCGAATTCTCAAGCCTTTTTTACAATTAATTAATTTTCGTGTGGAACGGATAACCGTAACGGATATTGCGTAATGTCTAATTATTATGGTTAAATATCAACATTTTTAATACCTTCATTTCAATATCTATATTTCTCCGTCTACTTTCTTTTTTTGCTAAAAATTCAATTACTTGATTAACTATTCTTTTTGTTATTGTATAAAATTATTTTTATCAGATAGATTTTACTTCTTATAAACTGATGGGGTCCGGCGCTGACGGACGAAACATGTTTTATTAACATCATAATAAACGAAACTATAGTTTTTAATATTTTTTAGTACTGTGGTTAATACGGACAGTTGATTATTATTATTTTTAATTAATTTCATCTCGAGAGGTTGAAAATTCGCGATTTGGTCGAAAATTCATCTTTTATGGTAAAAAATTTATCATTTTTGTTAAAAATTAGACTTTTTGCATTGAAACTTCAACTTTTGAGGTAGACTTGGTTAAAAAATGGACTTTTTTTTTAAGTCAACTTAAAAAAAAAATCGTCTTTTTGGTTTGAAAATTTAACTATTTGCTTGAAAGTTTAACTACTTTGTTGAAAATTTGACTCTTTTGCTTGGGTGTTCAACTAATTGGTTATTAAAATATTTTTTTGTTGTTAAAAATGCATATTTTGTATGAAAAATTCATCTCTTTTTGTAGAAAATCTTTTTTGGTTGAAAATTCAACAATTTTTTGAAAATTTGTATATTTCGACCTAAAATATTAAAAATTAAAGTATTTTATATTGGTTTCAATATGGTATCTACGTGAATCCTCAAACGGCACATCGGTGCAAAGTCGCACCAGTAACATGTTCAAAGGGCTGATATTTGTTCTAAAACCATTTTCAAAGTCTCTCCTCAGCACGTTAAATATGGCCATTACCACTTTAATACACCAAACATAATGAGATATTCGCCTGCGAGCAGCCAAAAAAGTCACTTTCAAAGTTTTATTCGGTGCAAATTCGCACCAGTGTGCCGTTAGAATGTATCAGGTCGTGTTTATGAAAAAACGAAAAAGGTTGTTTCTGTACTCGAGACAAAGTCTTTGATAAAAAGTTAAGTTAATTTGTTCATAACTATCTCTATAAATAAAAGGAAATATTATCAAAACTAATAAATAAAATTTCATGTGTCAGTAAAAATATTACGTGTACAGCACAAATTTTGCAATTACTCACTACTTTTAGACTTTAAATTGATATGAAAATATTTGTTTTAACAATATTTTGTTTACTTTTTATATTAAGAATGGCAGTTACACAATAAAATAATGTTAATTTTTTTAAAAGCATAAGGAATAAAATTTTTGTTCTCTGAACATTCTATTATTTTTACTCTTTTCTAACAGACCCTTCACATCACATATCACCGCTCTGACATCAATCTTTTTACCAATCACCTATTTGCAGTGCATCACAAAATCAACACAAAATTAATACCTTCCAAATTTTACATGAAAAACACTATATTTACAATAATATGCTCATATACTACAATAATAACAACGTGTGCTGTCCTCTGCTCGTTATATACTTCATACGAAAATATACCAAAAATCGGACACGCCAGGAAAAATGCTAAATATAATTTTATCGCATTGGCATACTTTTTCCATGAAAAAAAACAACACTTAAATAAAGAATCACCTTTTTTTGATAACAATTTTTTTATAACGTAATATAATTTTCATTACATTGAAGTAGTTCCAATGGATTGGGCGAGAAGTTTGACCTCAAAATCATATATTTATACGTATATTTTTAATAAGATTTTCATCTTCAAATCTTCAAATGAAATCACAACATCCCAATTCGCACCAATGTGCCGTTTACGTATGCTGGGCTGAAGTGTGCTGTTTTTGGGTTAATTTTAAATGAAAAAATAAATTCCCCGATTACTCCTCTATTATTCCTCTATTATCGTTAGGAATATCACCTTATTTTCTATGTTTTGAGAGAATTTTGGGCCATAATACTTTCTGGAAAGTGGGGGTTAAAAATAGCCCAAAATTGGTAACGTAGTTAATGGACGTCACCTAACTTTTATATCATAATACTATTTGCCGGATATTTACACACAAAAAATTAAAAAACAAAAGAACAATATAAAATTGAGCGACTGGATCAAATAGCCGACCACTGAGAGCAGGGATAGTTCTGTATATTTTTAAATAATTTTTTTTAGTCTTCAATACAAACTTCCAACACATATTAGAACGGATTGACTTTATCGCGACGACAATTAATCGAATATCACGCTTATCTTCACAGTCATGTGACCCGTGACAAAGAGGAGGCGTAGAACTCGGATTCGTAATTATAGTTAAGGAAGCTGAATTATTCTCTGGTCCAAACAGAAGCCAAGTCTTATCAGGCATGTAATCTGGAATGAGTGATTTATCATTTCAATTGCAATTACAAAATAGCGAGCTTTACTAATGCTTATTTCCTTCATTAGATGCTTCTATTTTAAACCGTGGTCCTGACTAAACAATCACATGCTACGAGGCTCAAAATCTTTTGAAAACAGGGGAAATAGGGTTATTACTCACAAAAATAGGGAAATCAATTTTTTCAAATTTAATTCATGTAGGTAACATGTTGAATGGATTTTGAAATGGTTTAAAGTCCCAAGATTTCTAGTGCAAATATTTTGCATTTTCAACCGAATAGATGCATTTTCAAACAAAAAGATGAATGTTCAATCAAATACACACATTTCCAAACAAATATTTTGAACTTACGAATAAGCAGGATCAATTTAAACTAAAAATGGAATATTTAAATTTTAAGTTAAACCATAAATAATTTTTCCAAGTAAAAAAAAAAAAGAATTTTACACAAGGCGCTTGAATTCTTAACCAGATATATGATTTTTCAACTAAAATAATGAATCTTTAAACAAACAAAAACATGAATTTCAAACAAAGTAGTTGAATCATCAACCGAAAGAGATACATTAAAATAAGAAACAAATCTTACAAATAAAATTTATTTTCAACAAAAAAAGGTAAAATTTTGAACCAATTAGTTGAATTTTTAAGCTAAAAAGATGATTTTTCTACTGAAATTGAATGCTCAAACCGGAAATATAAATTTTCAAGAAAACAGTCAATTTTTTGTAAAATAATTAAATTTTGAACAAAATCGTTGGATTTTCAACCCTAGAAGATAAATTTTTCACCAATTTCCTTATTTTGAACCAGGAAGAAACATGAATCTTGTATACAAAAAGGTATACAATAGGACGAATTCTCTATCCAAAAAGACGAATGTTTATAAAAAACGTTGAATTTTCAATCCAAAAATAAGAACTTTCAACAAATAAATTTAATTTTATACCAAATAGTTGAATTTTCTACCCAATTTTTAAGTTAAAAAGATGAAGTTTCTACAAAACTGTTGAATTCCTAACCCAAAATATGATTTTTCAAAATAAGGTTCATTTTTGAAAAAGATGAATTCTCTAAAAATGAGGAAAAGAGGAGAATAGGGGACAGAGTGTTGGCAGATATCGAGAAAGAAATTTTGATATAAAATATTTAAAGGCGTTTATAATGTACACGCAAATTCATAACATTTTCAATAAGTGGATAATCTAGAATTTGTTCTAACCGACAATTACCAAGATAAGGTGCTTTCCATGGTTCGAGATACGGCTATATATTTGGATCTCCCTTTTAAATATTTTTAAATTAAACATTATAATATAAATTGAATATGGTTTTTATTAAATACCTGATCAAGTTGGACGTTATGCTTGTCTATCGAGACAATTACAGACATTAAAAAAGCACTTACGGATCTCTGAAATCGCAACAGGAGGTTCTAATGGATCCCTCCCCATTTTTATTGGAGTCGATAAAACTTTCATTGCAGTTAGCAGAAATAAAAGGAAGAAGAAAAAATTGAGTCAATCGCCTTCACATTGTATTCTGAAAATAACCCCCCACCCTTTAACCTTGTAATTCCCCCCTTCAATTGGTACGTAAATGTTAACTTCTCTCATGGGGGGAAGGGGTTGACCTCTGCTTTAAAGGCTTTGAATATAAAGGGGTTGATTTTATTTTATATTGAACCTTGTACTGGAAGAACCTCAGAGCAACGAATCGAAAAAATAATGAAAAAAGGAAAAGATAAATAATTTTATTAATGTTTTTCTAGGAGTTTCATTACTAACTTAAATTTTTGTCAATTAAATTTCTACTGCTGGAACAATTATTTGAGAAGCTTTGAATTTTTAAGATTTTTATATAAACTGTTAAATTATAAATTATTATATTTAAATTATCATTCAATTTAAAACGCTAATAGGTTTGTGAACTGGTCTAAAATTAAAAATAGTTTTATAATTTCCATATACTTGTATTTGAAATATTTTTGAAGGCGTTCAATCCAAAATAATATACTTTTAAATTCTTTAATTTCAGATGACTCAATTTTCAATGCTTTTGATTAAAAATGGGTGATTTTCAAACGCTTTTATCTAAAATGGTTATTAGTGAAAATTAAAATTGATCGACTCTCATAGCTTTCAATTAAACGTTTTAATTTTAAAATGTCCAAATTTTAACACACTTTCATTTTTTTAGTATTCACAGAAACACACGCAAATTATTTTTTAATTTCGAGTGCTATTAGTTTTTAATTATTCAATTTTGAATATATATTTTAGATATTAAATTGTTTGATTATTAGTTTTTTATAGAAAATATAAACGGTTTAGGTTCAAATGCTTTCAACTGGAAATAGTCTTATAACAATCTTTTTTACTTTAAATTATGAAATTTGGATTAACTTTTTAAAAATTGTTAATTGTTTAATTTCAGCCATTTTAAATTTAAAATTGTTCAATTTTGAAAGTTTAAGTTTGAAATATATTCAGTAATTGCTCAAATTCCAGTCTTTAAAAGATTTAAGGTAGTTGACGCTCCAAAAATCAGGTCCCTGGAAAAAAGTCTTCTATGATTTTAAGAACTAAAATGATATTAACAGTCATGTCTTATGAAAGAAGAAACATGACTTTTTCTGAAAAAGTTTAAAACTTACAAAAAATAATTATTATTTCAATTGTTTTTTTACTTACTACTGCTTCCTACTAACCTTTAAAAAAGTTTAACGTTAATCAATCATCGCTTATTTGGCGGAGAAAACGTTCCCTACATGACTAACTGTTTCCAATTTTGAAAATAAGTAAATAATCTTCAAATATAGTTATTTCTTTAAAAAAGAATTGATTGATCGATTTCATCTAAAGAAAAATTTACTTAAAAAAGTGGAAACAGAATTGTAGAGAATGTCGTTTCAAAAAATAAAAAAAGCACCATTTTAAGAAAATGATACAAAGCGTCAATAAGAAAAAATTGAACTGTAAAAAACTTTTAAATTGTAGATTATTCGAAACATTGTTCGAAATTATATGATCAGAAATATACCTTAAAACCACCTTTAATTAAAATTCTCATTCTTTGAATGCTTTACTTAAAATGGTCAATTTTAAGGGCTTACAATAGACTTCATTTGTCTCTTTAATAATTTTTTTTATTGAAGCTTATGACTGATTCATTTCTCTAATTAACAATTATCACTGTACGTCCATTGAAATGATAAAGCCCGAAAATTCTGACCGTATTAATTATTCGTTCTGACCATTGTTAGGAGAACATATTTCTTCAATGTTTGACGAGCGCAGCGTTCATGCGTGTTTGACATTGTAATTTAATACCGCGGGCAAAATAATGCATCACGAGACAACTCTGGGTGTGACTCATACAAAAGTACAAATAATTATAACGATAAGTTTATAATGTTTCGATCAGAAAATTAAAATCGTTTAATAAAACTTTCTTTTTGTAATATTGTTTGTTGTTTAATTGCTTAATTAACTAAAGTACTTACTGATATACTTAAAAATTTATTGAAACACATAATTCATTATAACGTACAATATTTTTAATGAAGGAAATTAAAATATGTTCTGGTAGAATTCATCATATCACAAATTTTTTTCAATCAAAAATCTTTAAAAGAATATTTATTTAATTTTAGTAACTTTAATAATATTAATGAAAAATATAAAATTTTGTTTTACACAAAATTTTCTCTGTGAATACATTATATTTACTAATTCCAAAAATATTGTAATGAGGTAAGAAATTGAAAAAAAAAGGTTTTTAGAATCCCCAGATAAAAACTACTTTGTGGTTCAAATATCCTAAGCTCTGATCTTCAGAGACTGAATATATTATTGGCATTAGACCTGTCTTGTGGAATAATATTCCTGGCTTATCCTTTCAAGATCCTTCTTTGGCAAAAATGTCCGAGATTAGAAAAAGGGATCGGTTTTTAAAGGTCTTCAAACTTTGACAAAAAAATAAAAGTTTAAACCTCGAGTTGCCACTTCCTTTCAAATTTGTTTCATATTCTACTTTAACCCCTGCGTACGCAGTTCATTTTTCTTCCATTGAGTACACCGTGGGTTACGCTAACCCGCCAACTTTGTAGGCGTGTATCTCCGAATCTATTTAACCAATTCAACGTATTTCTCTGAATAGAAAGGAAATATAGCCAGGATTATGCTGGCGCTGTTAGAAATATTCATAAAAAAGAATTTAAACAAAGAGCATAAAAAAAATTCACAATTAAAAACCAGACTTCCAAACCAACTCACTCTTCGGCTTATTAGAGACAAACAAATAACAATTGAAAAAATAGATAAATTTATAATAATGTTATAAATAGCAAGAAACATTTTCAACCTGGATCATTATCTAAAACATTGTAATTTTGTACAATTTGTTTCGCAGTAATTATCGCATGATATAAAGAATTTCAAATTCATAAAAATAATTGTAGAATATAAATATAAAACAATGTGGCGAACACTGTGAAGTTAACATTACAAAAATAATTGGAAAAGTTTTAGTTTTGTAAGAGGAAAAAACAGTATCTTTTTTATCAATTTACTTTGACTTAAGTGTAATAATGCATATTAATGATTATTTAAGGAGATTATCAATTAAGATATTTAATACAGAATAATCTAAAATTGTGTATACCTAGTCTAGCTGATCTGTCCAAGAATCCCAAGAAATTTTGGATATGGAAAAACAATTTTAAGCTTCTTACCTGAAATAGAAAAATAAGCAACTTGTTAGTTATTTTTAAGTATAATTTTCCATTGGTTAGACAAATTTATAATAAATAAAGTTGTAATCCCTTCAAATGAATGAGTCATATTTGTATTTATATTATTTAAATTTTATTAATATAAGTTCACATGGATACAAATTTTCTATCAACTTAAGATTTTAGTTGGAATGCTGGATCTTTGTGAAGAGAGGATCTTTAAAAGGTGCAAAAGAAACGTTCGCAAAGTACCGTAAGAGCGACCTTGTCTTGAAATGGTAAAACGAGCCGGGTTGGTAGACTACAATAAATACCACGATTCTCTCTCCATCGATATAATAAGGACGAGGTCGTTCATTTTGATCCCGAAAATTTAAAAAACATCCAGTCAAGGTTGTCTCAAAATGAAACAAACCCTTTCGGTTAAAAAATAAATTGTAATTTAGAACAAAAATACTCAAAATACATTCCCAACTCTTTTATTTACAAAAGAATTTTAAAAAATGCAATATTTTCCTAATTTGAATGTTCTGATCTAGGGTCAGAAACACTTGTACCGCGGTTCAAAGAATAAAAATTTAGGGGTCCAGGTACAAAAGAGTCGTGTTGTTATATTTTCTATAGAGTCCCTTTAAGTGATGCAGGCTTGACAGGTTATGCTCGAGCACAGGTGCTCTTTATGTCCCAAAATCCACATTATAGACTTTACAAAAATTTAATGTGAATCTGCTGAGCACTCCCGGAAATCCGACTACTCTTAACTTGAGGAAGTCTATCCTTGGTACGTGCTTCAAAAGAAAGAAGCAGAAATAACAGGAAGTCAAGAATTGGTTCTTCCGCATTTCCTCCAACACAGTCAGCAATTCAGAGAATTCCTATTAACTTATTTCACATTTTTATTCAAAATTTTTTATTTAATGCAATTTCAAATTAGTAACATTCTTTATTCAAACGTAGGTTTATTTATTTTAATTTATTATAGTTGATTATATTTTCTTGAATCTCAATAGTAATCACTCTAGCAGGTTCCTTGCAAAATTTCAAGAAGATTTGCCTGAAGTTTGATCATTCTAGGAACAACAGTTTCCGAGAGAGAGCCATTTAAATATCACAGAAAAAAAATGAAGGAAGAGTATGAGTGAGTTCGAGCTATAAATCGGGACACCAGATTTAAAACAATCACCAAAAAAAGTAAAAATTTACTGCAGGTAAAACCTGCAACGGTTAATGATTAAACACATTTCGGCGAAAGTTTAATTGAGGTTAGGATATCATTTAGCCAAAGCGCAAAATGTAACTGACAGATGGGAATCCCCATTTCTCTGAAATTGAATGAAGTTGAACGACGCTGGATAGCGCTGGCTTCCTAATTGTCGCTACACCTCGAATAAAATGGAGCGATTATAAGATGAAAGATTATCCAGGCAAGGTTAGAAATCGAAAATTATCTTTGATTCATGCAAAGTTTATCTGGCAAGATTAATTTTTGTTCCGGTGAATCTTTCATTTGGAATCGATGTAAAATTTATCTTTAATTTTTTCTGTGATCGCTTTCTGACTACTTAAACGCTCGCGAGGTCACAAAACAAGAAATACAATGTGATACCATAATAAACTTAAATTCTTACGTTATAGATAGTACAATTATGTGGTATATAATGTAAAAACTTGCAATGTACGATATCATGATTTTGCGCTATTATAATGCGATAATTACGATATATAGTGCAGGAATTACGGTATATATTGTAATTCATGCGATATAGTTTTCTCAGTGAAGACTCGGCTCTTCGGACTTAATGACAACGGTTCTCGCCCCACTCAGACCGCACTTTCCGACCGATTGTACAGCTCAGGATATAAAGCCTCAGATATGAAACTAAAGATACTAAAGATACTAAAAACTTCCTTTAAACAAAATAATTTCAGTTTTTAATCAGGATTTCATTTCACAAATCCTGTTTTTTGAAAATTACCGCGTCAAAATTTTCGCACGGACATAAAATATAATAATAAAATTTCACTTATTTGTGTAGTTGAGATGTCAATCAGAGCTAAAATAATCGAGTTGGGGATGTAACTCGAGTCACAAGTACACCCTGCCCGGATGTAGCCGCTTTATAAACGGTTGTCCCAATACAAATGCATCACTGCTTGGATTGCTGCTTGTGGGTCGCGCGAGAATAGGTCTGGACCTCATTGTATAATACCTTATTCTACCCGCATTTTTACATTATCCTAAAATAAATAATAAAAACTGAAATACATGAATTCAATATAAAACACGATGTTAATAAAATTCTTAAAAAAAAAAAAAAATCATGATGGCAGAAGTGGTCCATGACAAATAGATGCGAAATTATGGGCCTTTTAATGCTCTAACCCGACCAATTTTAGCCAGCCATGTCTCCTTGGTAGAGTTTAAGTGTCAATAATTCGGAAAATATTAGTCCTAGGTCTACGAATCTTTTGGAAGATTGTTTTTATTTTTATCAAGAATCCAGAAATATTAATTTTCAATTGAGAAATCGTGAAATTTTGTTTCATTACCGAAGTTTAGGCTTTTGTAGAAAAATTGTTTGCAGTAAGAAGTGATGAATTAAAGTTACTTCTGAGACTAATTCACTGCGTACGGACAAGACTGGCAAAGCGTTTCCCATTCCTTTGCTCATGAATTTGTAAACATTCTGTTGTGCAATTCTGCGAGGACAAGTTGACAATATGACGCGAGGCCTGAGTTTTAAACCCGTTATGCAATGCACTCTATAAATTATAAGACGACTGTATAAGGAGTTCAATTACGAAATCATCGAGTGTTGAAAGAAGATTTCTCAGAATTTTTAATATTAATAAAAAATGTAAATTTATTTCATTTTCTTTGAAAAGTTGGAATAGATTCTAAATAAAAATGCTGAAACTAAGAACATTTTTTTATAAAAGAAAAATTTGTATATCGCACAAATATTTTTTTCAGGTATATATCGTTCAGATTTAAGAATCATTTAAGTGGAATCATTTCAAATGTAAATGTTCAATACTGTATGTCAGGGCTCTTCAGCGAGGGGAAATTCGGCCGCAAATACTCATTTACACGGAGAAAAAGATATCGCACAATGATATCGCAAAAACTCTATATTGCAAGAATGCACAATATGATAACGTACAATCAGGTCCTGGAGCTTTGTTAGATATTATAATGCACTAATATCATAGAAAAAAATGAAGTTAAATTTTGTTGCTGTCGTCTGCTATACGGAGTCCTTAGCAGCAATGGGAAAAAGGCAGAGCATGAGTGAGTTCGAGGTATAAATCGGGACACCAGATTTAAAAAAATCACAGAAAAAAGTAAAAAATTGCTGCAGGTAAGACCTGCAACTGAGGTTAGGAAAATAATTCTGAGCTCGTCGACGCAAAACGTAACTGACAGATGGGAATCCCCATTTCTCTCAAATTTAATGAAGTTAAACGACGCTGGATAGCGCTGGCGTCGTAATTGTCACTACACCTCGAATAAAAATGGAGCGATTATACGATGAAAGATTATCCAGGAAGGTTACAAATCGGAAATTATCTTCGATTCATGTGAAGTTTATCTGGCAAGGTTAATTTTTTTCCGGTGAATCTTTCACCTGGAATCGATGTAAACTTTATCTTTAATTTTTCCTGCGATCGTTTGTTCACTAATCGAACCCTCGCGAGATCACAAAAGTATAAATACAATGTGATAGCGTAATAAACTTAAATTCTTACGTTATAGATTGCACAATTATGCGGTATATAATGTTAAAACTTGCAATATACGATATCACGATTTTGCGGTATTATAATGCGATAATTACGATATAGTATAAAGCAGGAATTGGGATATATATTGTAATTCATGCGATATAGTTTTCTCATTGTACCACATGTTTTGTTTTTACCACCACGACCCTCTACTCAGATGTAAGAGTGAGACGGAATTTTTCCGTGCCGAGTGAGGCTGCATAGTAGTGGAAACGAAACATCTTTCAAATGAGTATTTGCGAACCAATTTCTCCTCGCTGAAGACCCCTGCTGTATGTACATATATTTTCAATTTTTGTAATCCTTCTACCTTTGATTAGGTAAAATTTTAAGCTTATTTGAGCAATATGTCATCATTTCTATTTTTCATAATTCTGTTTGACCAAATTTTATTTGTTCCGAATCACCATTTACCCTAATCGTTATTATTATCATTATTATTATTTAGATTATCATTTACCTTAATTTTATATGTTCCGAATTGTTGTTTGGAATTATTTTAATTTGTTCGAATTGTCATTCACATTAATTTACATTTCGTAGTGTATACAGATCGGGCATATTTTGTCGGATTATAATTTCCTCTTCCAGGATATTTTTAATAATAATAACCAATTTATTCATTTTTCCACAAATTTCATAAATATCAGTAAATTTTAGAACTTATGGTAATTCATCAAATTTTCCATAATTTTTGTAAATTATAGCAACTGGTGGAAACACAATGCTAATTTAGAGAAAATTTAGAATTACATGGTAATAGATCGAAAACTTTTGATAACTTTGATAACAGTTCTGTTGGGCGCATAATATTGGTCTATATTTTGGGTTGATTTACTTTCGATTTCTAATGCTTCCTAGGATCGCTTGTATTTCCAGCTATCCAACCAAAATTCTTCAAAAATTTGTTGTTGAAAATATACAAAACTGTAGTTGTCACTCACGGACTTCGCCCGCGGTGACAGCTAGTTGCTGCCCTCCCCCCCCCCCATATTCTTACGACCTGTCCCAAGCTCAAAGAATGTGTGTGCAAAATATGGTGCACATACAGAGACATACAGTCAGCTTTATTTATTAAACAAAAAATTTAGCAATTAGCAGTTCGGGTTGCCGCAGGAATCTTCTTTCGTGTCTAATCTAGTGGTCGGCAAAATTTTTATCCACTTTTCAGGTAAAGGCAGGTTTGACCCGAGAAATTTTTTTCGCCTGCTGCGCGCTGTTCGTCAAAGCTACGTTTTTCCTGAGATGGGTTGGTTTTCCTCGACATGAATTCATTGTTAGACGCGATACTCAATGTGAATAAAAATTTACAAATTAATTCTGTTTTAAATTCTTATATTATTGATTTATAAGTCTGGAATTCGAAATCTGTGACTTTTTTGCAATTAAATACATCTAAACTTGTAATTGGAAAATTAAAAATAAATGATTGAGGGAATATAATGAAAACTTAATGTTAAACTAAAAGTGCTATAATGCACTGATTTCGAGGTTTCAGAAAGCGCTGGTCTCATCTACACGTGTATAAATTTTCAAGTCGATCTGTGCAATTGTGACCGGTTTTGAGCCTCAAGTGTACAAATTTGAATTTTGTATAGTAAAAGAAAGATAATGAATTTAGACTAATTAAAATGTATAAGGCAGAATTGATTCACATAACCTTACTGACGAGCCCAGTGAGTCAATCTGGGATGAAAAATAAAATAATCTCTTTTTTATTTTATTTAAAAATAAATACATTTGAAAAAAATAATAGCAGAACACAAAACAAATAAATATTACTCGAAATACTATCGACCCTAATGCCAATAAAAAAATCTTCTTTGCAGTTATAATACTTGGGTCAATTAGAAACGATATCTTTCGAAAAAACAGCAAAGATGTCATCTAACTATATGCAACTGATCATTGGTCCATTCAATTG
>NC_046661.1:111098307-111110071 GCF_010883055.1 Belonocnema kinseyi | reverse complement strand
CGACCGTGACTGCGGTGCACCCGAAATGAGCCAATGGTCAGGGTTTGAGCACAGTCAAAGAAAGTGTTCAAAATGATACCGAAATCAATATCATTTTGATATGCAACAAAAATCATACCGAATTCAAGAGCATTTTGATCGGTCGAAGAGAATGATCGACTTTTGAGATCATAATGATCTGATTCGGGGTCATGTATGAAGTCAAGCCAAGATGGCTGACGTTCTTACAATACTTTAGCTCATATTCAAGCTTTTTATGGTTTCTGATCGTGCAGTATACATCAAAAGTTGAAAAAATAACGAGATATTAGAAAATATCACCTGTTAAGTGTACTTGTCACTTGCGTGCGGTTAGATACCATTTTTAGGTTATGTCGTTATGACACCGGCGCCAATAATTGGCGGCCATTTTGTTTAGTCTGACATATGAACGAAGGGCAAATCACTCTCGAATCAGTGTAATTAATGCAAAGAATTACTGTAAATAATGAAGGTGATACGGAATCATTGTGAGTTAAATGTGAGATTTAAACTTTAATGTAATTCGCTATTTAGAAAGATCGGTAAGAAGCGTAAAGAAAATAAGGTATTTTCCGTAACTCGAACGCAAATTTAAGGAAGAGAATGAAAATAGTGTTCGGAACGTGAATAACGTACGAAATAACGAAAATAGTGTATCGCGCTGTCTCATAAGACATACAGCAGCGATCCTTTGCGTATACAAACGATTCGACGTGACGTCTCGCGGCACAACAGTAGATCGACCGCAGAGTATTTCTAATATTTTGAAGGGGAAAACGCGTCAATGAAAAAGCTGTGTGTTAACTGTATGAATTTGTATCTCTTACTACTTTGAAACAGTCACAAAGTAATTGGTTAATTATAATCAATTTCGAAAAATATGTAACGTTGAAAAATAAAGCAAAAATCACAACGTTTCCTGGAGAACAAGACATAATTACTAGTTTTTCTGTATTTGTTCTTTTTGATTTTTTTTTTAATGAAAAAATGGAAACCATCGATCAAATATTGAAATCTTATAAAGTAATAATCCAGAAATTGTCCTGAGTTTTATTTTTGTTGCGGGAAGTGTATTTCATTCCCTCATAATTTATATTTTTTTTATTGTTCCTTTGGTCTACTTGCGCTACTTTTTTCTTACTTAAAATTCAAATTTAAAAAATTAAAAATCAAAATTTTTTAAAATAAATTTTCACATTGCAATCGAGTAAATTACGTATTAGTTTGATTAAACATTGTTTCACCTGAGAATTTAATTATAAAATTTTTGCTGACAATTGATCTTTTTCAATGCAATGTCACCTTTTTTGGTAGAAATTAATCTTCCCTGTTGAAAATTTATTTTCGGGTCGAAATTATTATCATTCTAGTTACAAATTCATCATTTTATTTATAACTCTGTTTGAAAATGTAACTGCCTTTTTAATATTGGTTTTCTTTATTATAAAAATTTTTCTTTCACTGAAAATTTGATTTTCCCAATTGAAAAATTGATTTGTTGCCAATTACACTGAGAGAACTCATTTAGTCATTCGTACTATATCCGTTTAGTAGATGATCGTTTCGTATATTATACTACGCTTTTGGTGCCAATACTAAACGCCGTTTGTTCCGTTAGTAACTGCTACCCCGTGCAGAAATTCCAATTTGGATCTGATCGGGGCCAGATCGGGCAGAATTCGGCCCAACACAGGCTATCTAGATGGGGCCAGACTCGAAATGAAACGCGATGCCCGATCGGGGCCCAAGCACTGCGCCCAGAGATGACCATGCCTGGCCCCGATCGGGTCCATATTAATTTTTTTTCTTATTCTTAATTAAAAGGGATTCTCAAATAAAATAATATTAAAATCGAATATATCACCTCTTTAACTGAAATTTGAAAATATAAATTCTTTGAACTGATTCGGGACACATTTGAATGAGTAATTTTTCCATACTTGAATCAAGAATTTCGGTTTATTTACATCAAAGAAATAATAATTTAATCCAAAATAATATTAATTAAATTACAGTATATACTTTTTTGTCACAAAGGATTCATGCATTTATAGCAATGGAGCATTTATTTATATAAACAAGGTATTTTGTTTACGTAAATTCTTATTTTTTCGGTGAAAGAAAATATTTCATTTAATTACTAGAATTCCATTATTCACAACAAATATACATTAATTCCAACGAAGTAATAATTTTTTTAAATAAAAAATTTAATAATTTGGCGTCATTTGTTTCAATTGAATACTTCTTAGGATTAAAGAAATAAATTTTTTAATTAAATATCCATGTTTTTGATTTGAAGAAATATTTCTTTGGCATTTATAGTGAGGTTTAAATACGGTTTAGCGCCTTAAAATTTCCATGTTACGTTAGAGTCGTGGTCAAGGCTACGGACTTTACACTCGATGAACCCAAGTTCAATTCCTGCTGGGGGTGGATTTTTCATCGAATTTTTCTGCTTCAGGTTCATCAAGATTTTAAATTATGTGATTTGTGTTTAAATTAAATATGTATATTAATAACAATGGTAATTATAATTTAGGCTAAAAGAAATCCAGTTGCTTATTTAGGAAAATATGTACTACAATTGAAGTACTAACTACTTTATTGCAATCGTGCATGGTCTAGGCCAGAGAAATATTTTTTTGAATCAGAGATATATTTTTGTGCTTCAAAAATTCAGAAATTTTCTCTGAATAGTTTTTTGAGCCTACAAAATATTTGCTTGACCTTGAAATATATTTCTTTCCTTCAATTTATATTTTCTTATCTCAAAAAAATATTCATTTCAATTCATGGCACATTCATTTGGAATAATGAGTCATTCATTTGATATAAAATGTATACTTTTTGTCTTCAATTAATATTTCTTTCATTCAAAGAAATATTTCGCTTCTAGCAACAGATCGTATTTATTTATCTCAAATAAATGTTTCTTTGAAACATTGAGAGAGTTCACCCAAAACTCTGGTGTAATTCGATTTTTATTATTTTGTATTTTTGGATGTGGAAGTGCTAGGTTTAGGTAAGGCAGCATCTCCACAAGAAAACTAATTTTTTGAAAAAAGTAAGAGCCCAAAAATTTTATATAGCGCATAAAAAGAATATCAAAAAATCTGCACACTTCGCGGGCACATTCTCATCGCGCGGTACGCGCGCGGCTCGCTGCGCTCGCAATTTTGAGCGCGCCTAGGGCGCCCGACGGTTGAATCTCACGCTTCGCGCTCAAACATAATTACACCTCGCGCTTCGCACTCGGATATTTATTCTTTGCATTTGGAATGCTTGAAAAAAACTTTATCAAAAATATCTCTTTTAGATGGCAGTATTTATATGCGTCTTCATATTCTGAACTGTCTACTTAATTGAGTATAGTCAAAGATTAAGTTTCTCAAAGCTCTGTAGGCTTTGAGGTACACATTCTCATCGTGACACTCGCGCTGCGCGCTCGATGCCCGACAGACATTTGTAAACAGGTTTTGTTGGATTTTTTCCTCGTAACTTTCGTCGTTTTTCCACAAATTTTTTTTTATTTTACTTTTTTCTACGTTATTTTTCACGAATAAAACAAAAAGTACGCGTCCTATCAAGAAGTGATTCTTAACGAAATTGTAGATCTTTTTTGGGATAAACATTTTTGTTAATTCATCATTTTTTGTATCCTACATAGTTTGTCCACAAAATGGAATTTTTTATTTTCCATTATTTTTTGTGCAATCAAAATTTGAATTTTCGATTTTTGAAGAAAATCCAAAAATTGGTTATCATAATCTTGTAGGGCTTTCAAAAATAAATGTTTTTCTTCTCTTGACTTTTTTTCATATCGTGCGTTTTTCGGCTTCAAATTTTGATTTTCGTTTGATTAAAAAAATTTTGAAAACGCTATAACTCTGAGAATTTTCCTAGGAAAAGTGTTTCCTAAGAAAAGTGTGCCAAAGATGGATTAGATTCGTTCATTTTTTCGAGAGTTATCGTGTTTACGGACGGACGGGCGGATGAACAGACAGACAGACGCCATCGTGAAAACCTGATTTTCGGATTCAGCAGGTCTCGAAAAGTGGAGATCCGTTGAAAAATTGTGATGTCAAATTTCCGACAATTCTAATACTTTCTCAATCATAAATGATGAGAATGTAAAAATACCAAAATTCTGAGCTATGAAGAAATCGAAATTCGGTTCTGGAGGTGCTAGATTAATGGACCGTCGAAAATAATGATTTGAAATTATAATTATAATTATTTCATCGAGCTAGAAGTCAGAATTATTCGCCCTCGTTCCAAAAAACAAATTCCATATATTTACAAATTTGTGCACAGATATATTATTAATGAAAGGAACAAAACACGAAAATCTCGACGAAAATACTCATAGGACTCTGCAACAAAACTGATCCTTTTTTTTACTGTGACCTGAGCGTTGAAGGGATTCATTTATTGGGTGCGCTCGAATTGAGCCAACGGTCAGTGTTACTAGTTATGCATTGAAAATTTGTTTCCCGAATTTTCACGCAAAACTGATAATAATAGGTTTTCATAAATTGTTTAAACAAGTTTCTATACATTTTAGCAATTTTCTCTTAGAATAAATCTCTTTTTAAACTTTCCAGCTAGATCGAGGGAATAATCGATTAAATTAAACAGAAAGCAGTTTTTTTTTGTCAATTTTCCACTTTTTGTCCACTTTCCACTTAGATCGGTGGTCGGCAAACTAATGCCGCGCGGCAGCCCTAGGTGCCACGGCGTGGGTCGAGTCAAAATCTCGTGGCGTACTTGCTGCCACCAATAACGTCCAACCCGCCATGGACGCTTCCATTATTAATCAGTTCCAGTAACGGGGAATAAAATTCAAACCAAAAAATTCTCAATTTCCAAATTAGCTTTCTGAAACCTCGAAATTCAAAATCTGTGAATTCTTGTGATCAAAAGGAACCTAAAGAACGTCTTAAAAAACTAAAATTCAGTGCATTATGACACTTTTAGTTTAACATTAAGTTTTCATTATATTCCCTCAAATCATTTATTTTTAATTTTCTAAGTACAAGTTTAGATGTATTTAATCGCAAAAAAAGTCACAGATTCCGAATTCCAGACTTATAAATCAATAATATAAAAATTGTAAACGAAATTTATTTGTAACTTTTTATTCACATTGAGTATTCTATCTAACAATGAACCTCTGCTGAGGAAAACCAACCCATCTCAGGAAAAACGTAGCATTGTCGAACAAAGCGCGGCAGGCGAAAAAAATTTCTTGGGTCAAACCTGTCCTTACCTGAAAAATGGGCAAAAAGTTTGCCGAACACTGATTTAGATTGAGATAATAATTTCAACTAAGAAACAAGATTGTTTAAACAATGCAATTATTATTTTCAATAACGTTTTCTTTGAATAATGTTAGAAAGTTGCGGTTTTTATTAATTTTTCAAAGGACCCCGTACTAAATGTATGGGAAAATGGCTTTCGGTGGATTTAGCTGAAACTTTGTTATTTTTAAGGTTATAAGTACCGGATGAAATATCCGTAAAAAAATCCAAAAAAATGGACAGTTTTAGCGCTATGCGGCGCCAAGCGCTCAAGATCAGTGAATAAAACGAATTACAACAGATTTTGTTACAAAAGCGATGTCAACATAGAAATCACAGTTCAGATCGTGGTCTGTCATATTTTCACCTACACCGTTGACTCATATAGCGCGCTCCTCAAAACGATCAAACGCTAAGCGCCCAAGATTTTAACTTGACTAATTAATCACCTCTTTAAAGGCAGAAATGGTACCCAAAGTAGCATTAGTAACTAGTGCGTACATCGATAATAACAGTGTACCCTTCGCCAGAGGGCCGAACGCTAAGCGCCCATGATCAGCGAATATAACCAATCCTAGTAGCTTTAGCGACACAAGCGATGTCTGTGTACGAAACACGCATCAACTAGTTACTAATGTTACTATGGGTACCATTTCTGCCTTTAGAGAAGTGATTAATTAGTCAAGTTAAAACCTTGGGCTCTTAGCATTTGATCGTTTTGAGAAGCGCGCTATATGAGTAAACGGTGTAGGCGAAAATATGACAGACCACGATCTGAACCGTGATTTCTATGTTGACAACGCTTTTGCAACTAAATTCCACAGGAAAAATTGGATTTATTCCATTAAAATGACCTGATATGGATATTTGTTTATAAAAATTGCTTTTAAAATAATAAATTATTTATTCAATTTTATTAATTCAACTGAAAAACTCTTTTTGTCCAAGTAAAGCTGTAAAGAAGATTGTTTTATTTTTGAATCAATTAAAACGGATATGTATCGAAAAGTCAGCGAAGCTGTCATTTAACAATCTGCGAATTTATTGTGAATTTTTGTAATGTTCTTTGTCTACTTTGTCTAGGGAATTATTAATATATGTTACCATATATTGTGTTAATACTTTTACGAAAAAGAAGCAATAAAGCAGATTATTTAATTACACATTTGCCTTATATATTTCTGACTTTTACTGTTGAACTATTACTTGGTAATAAAAAATTCTATTAATTTGGCCCACGTTTGAATTTTGGGACATATGGATAAAAAATGTATTTAAAATATAAATCAAATTTCTCAATTCAGGACGACTGAAAACTACTACCTGTCTACATTTGGCTCAATTCGGATCCAGAAAGGTAAGGGGGGTTGACCATTGGCTCAATTCGAGTGCGCCCTGTGAGTGTTCACATAAATAGTGTTCGTCAAACCACTACTCCTTTGAACGTCTAACGGGGGGCGGGAAGGCATCCCTGTGACTGTTTACATAAAAAATATTGGTCAAATCCCCACCCCTTTCCTATCAGGCATTGAAATATTCAATGTGCTAACTTTAAATAGAAGATTTTTATCTTTGGCATTCATTAGAATTCAAGCGCGAGTTTGGTCACATTCGCTGTCATTTCCAGGTGGTTTGGGAGGAAGGAAATACACAGGTATACAGATGAAACGTAACCTCGACCTATCATCAAGATCTTCCTTCAATTTTCTATTATCCGACATATTTTTCCAAACATAAATTTTTTAACTCGTTGCCATTGATCTGGAATTTAATTTAATATACGATAAAATATGCCGGAAGAGAAAATTAAAATCCAGCATATTTTGTCGGAAAGGAATGCTCGACCTTTACACTTTGCCGAATTACCGTGTACCCTAGATGAAATTCATTTCAAATCGGAGCAAAAATATGTTGTGTTTTCCAGAAATTTTTCATTGAACCGTATTTCACAGATTAAACGACATTGTTTGCTGACTAAGAAAAAATTATATATAAATATTGGTTTATATACTGTAACACTTAATAAATTAAACAAATTTTTTATATGCTGCGACGCCATCTTCAAAAGTTCTAATACTGGTAATTGAGTCAAAAACAAATTTTCTGCGTGGTTTAAAATGAATTTGGTCCCTAATTCTGTATAAAAATAAATTAGGGCTTAATATAAATTAAGTATATGAGTGCATTATGCAATAATAATATTAGAATGTGCAATTATGGGAGCGAACCGCCATTGCGTGTTTATTATCGGCTTATCGAGCAACCGTATCTCCACAAAGATACCGAGATTCATTGTTTCGTCGCTTGTTTGTACGACATGGTGCCCATTTCCTATTCTATAGTGTATACGCGTGCGCACATCTTTAAGCACTTTATGCACTTTCACCAGGTGCATTCTCCAGGAATCCAGGTGCTTGAAAAATTTCAGCTTTTTATGACAAAATATGAAAATTTTACATCTTATTATTCTTAACAACTATAATATCTGCATAAAATATACAATTTCACATTTCTATCAATTTCAAGGGAGTAGGCCCGAAAAGTACTTATCTCGGTTTGATTTAAAACTATAGTCATAACCACGTATTTTGACCCTCTGATTACGAAAATTATAGTGAAGATAGACGCAAATTTTATTTTCAATATCAAAACACCAAAAAACGGTGTTTTTCACTATATTTCGATAAATATTCGTCTGAGGCGATTAAGTCTCGAATAAAAGTTGTATCCTTTGAAAAAAGATATCTTTTATCTTCTTAAAGCGTATCTCCTACGCATTGATTATTTTTCGAGAAAAATGGGATAACGCGGAAAGGCCAAAATGTAGGTCACATACCTTTGACTTTCCAACGTCTCGTGTGGGGGGGGGGGGGCTCTGGCTAGTCAAAAACAAAATTGTTAGTGACACCCCTACCCTTTTCCAACCCCAGATAGGTGGTGGGAAGACTCACCTGTGACTGGGTAGGAAAATAAGGTTGTTCAAACCCCTACCCCTTTCCAACGCATTGTGGGGGATGAGAAGGCACCCATATGACTGGGTACAGAAATAAGATTGGTTACATACCTCCAACCTTTCCAATGTCTCATGGGGGGGGGGGGGCAGTGCAACAAGTCCCATTCGAATCAATTCCACAATTGTTACCAACATTAACCTTTTATTTTAAGAAATAAGTGGGTTTTCGAAAAACTGTATAAAGATGAAAACTGTATTTTTAAAGAACTTGCAGCTTTTATTTGAAGGTTTTTTGGGGTTCCGGTTTAGTAACAGTGTCGGGGGTTTTCTGCTAATAAGCTTTTTATTAACTCGAGGGAGTCTAAAAGTAAACAATCAGGGCCGCCTGAACCGTTTTCAATTGGAATACATAATATTGCGCAATGTTCACACTTGAGTACCCGCGCACTGCGCCTTTCCACTACGCTGCTGGTATTTTTTAGATAAGAGTCATAATCGCATCTCGTTCTGCGAGCTGAGAACTTGCGTGGGGCCGCAATTCTAGGAATTAATCAACTGGGGGTTATCGAAATGCAGCTCTGGTGCATATCCAATTTTTAATTTATCCGTAAAAGATTTTAAATAAATTATTGCAATGCTATTTTTAAACTGTGAGGCCTTCAAAATCGAATTTCTGATAAACTTAAAGAAACTCTGCAAAAATTGTTTTGTACTGTAAAACCAATAATAATCCCACTTAAACTCAAGAGAAGGGAGCCAGCCGTTTAAAAGTGGCAGCAGTCATGTATATTAAAAGTTCTTTATATCGCAATCTATACACTATTATGAAAATTAAGCCTAAACGAAATCATTTTAATTTTGTATAAGAATTCTATTTCTTGCATACGCTCTTTGATAATTGCTTCAATAATTTTTACAGGTTTGAAATAAACTACGCAATTTTAATTTAAAAGTGTTTCAAATTCAGCTATTTTGAATTAAATCCTTCAGAATTTCATACATTTAATTTAAATGAAAGCCTTAATTTTCGACAATGTTTGATTAAAACATTCGATATTCAATTATTTCAAATATTTATATACCATTAATAGGCATTAATATCCCCTTCGCGATAGGCGCTACCGAGACACAGTGGTCTGGAATAGGAATTTACTGTTCATAATCGCCCACAGGTCGTATTTCTTAACCGATTTAAAAGTTTTTTTTAGAAATGCTCAGCAATTAATTTTTAAGAGAATTGTGATTCGCTTTTTCAAAATTTTTTTCACAGAGCAACAATATATAAACAAATATAGTGACAAAATTGACCATTTTAGCTTTGTGAATTTTTATCTCAAGAAAAAATACAGATAGAAACTCACTATCAGCCGGAATTGTTGCACATGCATTCATAGAACATAATTAATTCTAATAATATTTAACTTAATTATTATAAACAATTTCTATAAACAAATTCTTTATAATCGAGTTTTTTTCATAGATGAATTGATTTTTCTGAACAAAAGTGATTCACAATTGTCTTTAAAGCCATTTGTATACTCTAAGCTTTATTAAAAATAAACAATATAGATTGTTTATAACAATTTAGTTAAAAAGTCTTCTAATCAGCCGTTTCCTCGTAGAAAAAAATGTTTTTTTTTCTATAATTATTAGAGTGACATTTGTTTCGGTGACTAACCAACGAAACTAAATAAAGAATAATTTGTATGATTGTTATAAAAAATTTTTTTAACAAAATTATGATTTATTTTTTTCACATGCAAAAAAGACGGGTTTCCACTGAAATTATCCGACAATAAACTAACAGTGATTCCAAAATTGGATATGGGACATTAAATAATAATTTGCGTAATTGTTAATAACAATTTCTGTAGCAAACTGTCCATAGCAATTACGCTGTACTTGAGTTTTTAGAAGTCACCTATCTTTCATTTGTTTTATGCAACTTCCTGAAAAATAAATGAGGAACAAGTGAAAATAAGGTGCAATAACGCTGTACTTGCGTATTCAGAAGTCACTTATCTTTCATTTGTTTTGTACGTAACTTCATGAAAAACAAATGAAGAACAAGTGACTCTCAATTAAAAAGTACAGTTACAGGTTCACCGCCAGGTGGGTATCTCTTGCACGCGCTCTCGCAAGAGAAATCATAATTTTCGTTTATATAACTGAGAGAGGCTGCGTTGAAATTATCTTTATTATAATTATAATAATCTAATAATCTAAGTATCAATTTTTTCATTGATTCAATAACACAAATAAGATTATCACAAAAATGATTGAAGAAAAAATAACTTTTTTCTACGACCAACCGCAGATTGTCACGCATTGTTTCAAAATTGTTAATAACACTAACGCAAATTATTATTGAATGTCCCATATCCAATTTTGGAATCACTGTTAGTTTATTGTCGGATAATTTCAGTGGAAAACCGTCCTTTTTGCATGTAAAAAAAAATCATAGTTTTGTTTAAAAAATTGTTTATAACAATCATATAAAATATTCCTTATTTAATTTCGTTGGTTAGTCACTGAAATAAATGTCACTCTAATAATTATTAAAGGAAAAAACATTTTTTTCTACGAGGAAACGGCCGATTAGTAGACTTGTTTAACTAAATTGTTATAAACAATCTATATTGCTAATGTTTGATAAAGCTTAAAGTATATAAATGGCTTTAAAAACTAGCGCCAGGTCTGGGCCAGACCATACCTTCCAGGACGAACGTGCAAGGGTTATTCTGGGCTAGCTGACTAGCTTCAAACCTGGGACAAGCAAGTCTGTTAAGGTAATAAGAAAATAAAGTCTTGTTTTGATAGTGTGAATTTTATATTTTATCATGGGACAGACCAGACTTTCTAGACTAGGCGGTCTACATGAGATCAAAACTGTGACAGACTAGCGCCCGATCTGGGCCAGATCAGATCTTCCAAACTGCAGTTTAGATAAATCCAGATCTGAGCCAAACTTGTAACTACTATCGGCGAGAAAACTATAGGGAACTGCCTTTGAAGCTTAACAACTTAGTCAAAAAAAATTCTAGCGCAACGAAAAACAGGAATTTAAAAGCTGACAGTGTTCTACGTTAACGAGATTGAAAACGTTTATGTAAACAAATTTTTGTGCTTAGCAGACTGAAAAATGTAAAAAAAAAGTAAGGATTTTCGGGGACATTTAAGAACAGTCAAGTTTAGAGCATTATTTTCTATATAAGGGGCGATGGGAAAGATTTGAAAAAATTCATGAGTTTGAGAAAAATGGTTGTGAACCAGTTGCAGTTGAGAAATTAAAAAATGATAAAAATTGTTGCTTATAAGTACAAAAATATGCAACTATACTATCTTCAGTTCTAATACAGATATTAAAGCGATTCAAACTGCAAACTGTAATGGATAGGCTCTATATTTATTTTCACTCACCCGGAAGGATGTGTTAGTCTTCTTTTTTGTGAAAATCGCGATATTTTTAGACATTTTTTTTTGTTGG
>NC_046661.1:111078546-111098207 GCF_010883055.1 Belonocnema kinseyi | reverse complement strand
CCCTGCTTTCTGTCACTTGTTTTCCAACAAAAAAATGTCTAAAAATATCGCGATTTTCACAAAAAAATAAGACCAACACATCCTTCCGGATGATTTAAAATAAATACAGAGCCTATGCATTACAGTTTGCAGTTTGAATCGCTTTAAAATCTGTATTAGAACTGAAGATAATATAGTTGCACATTTTTGTACTTTTAAGCAGTAATTTTTATTTTTTTTTTAATGTCTCAACTGCAACTGGTTCACAACAGTTTTCCTCAAACTCATGAATTTTTCCCATCGCCCCTTGTATAAGAAATAATGCTCTAAACTTGACTGTTCTTAAATGTTTGGTTTTTATTCACCAACCAAATTTTTTCAAGTACAGTGAAACTCTTCTATAGCCCCGTTTTTGGGACTGACGGTGGGTGGGAACCAACTTATTATAGCTCGTTCCGCTTTTGTTTGTTTACGCATGAGTGGTCGCCTGAGTGACAACCGCAGACCACGCGCAGCTCCTGTTAAACCTAAATACTGTGCGGCGTCGATTCTCTGAAGGGCTATAGAAGAGAGGGCTATTGAAGGGTTTCACTGTAAAGTCAAATTCAATATAAAAATTATCACATTCAATTACTTTTAAGATCAAAAAAGTTAAAAACATTCTTTTACACCGTGACACCGTCACACACAAATTTAATTTCCTCCGAACTGAATAACTTTTCTGGATAACAAATTATTAATTCTCATTCAGCATCCCCAAACCTCAAAAAGATATTTTTGTTTTTGTAAAAAAAATTAAAAATTCTACTTATAATCGCTTCTGCAGGCCGATTTTCAAAACCTATGAAATTCTACACTGTTAAAAATGTATGTTATTTTTTCACAATACACGTAATATAATTTTACAATACATGTATTGTGATGCAGATTTTGTTGGATGTTGTGAAATTATAAAACATTCGTTGTAATTTCACAATACTGTTTTGTGACGGTACAATTTCATGTATTGTAAAATTAAATTACGTTTTGGTAATAAACTTCCATTACATTTATTGTGAAATCACAATAGAAATTTTTAACAGTGTACATATAGAAATATAATGTACAGTGTACATTCAACTCCTCGAAAATGCTAATACTCTGAAACTGTATTAACAGCAACATTTTCAACTAATAATTTCTATAATTTGTAAGTTAAATGTTATACAAATGTATATAGAAATAAAATAAAACACTAGCAAATCACAAGGACTATAAAAAAACTAAGATTTAAATTACTCTTCAGATTTCAATAAAATAAATATTTTATAAACAATGAATAAAAAAAACAATATGCAAAGTTTTCATGAAAAATTGAAGTAGATATCCAGCATTTCAAGGTAAAAAAAAACTTCAAAGCCATCGAAACACAGTTTCGAGCAGAATAATATAAAATGTTAAATTCTAGATTCTAGACTCCTGTTACCGACATCGAGAGCTCTTCAAGGTTCGTGTCAGTAATAAAATGTTTTCTCGCTATTGAGCTTTTTTGAATGTATAAAATCGTCCGAACCTCAAGAGGAAACACAAATGAAACACTCGAAAAGAAGAAAAATTTAGAAATGCAACAAAGAATTTAGAACTGGTTAATAAAACCCCCATAAAAAAGGACCACCCTCTTGCTGTTTATTTCCTTGTCAACTTATCTTGTCATCTATTCTTTTGTCCAGTTGCCCCCAGGTTTATGGTTTTTAAATTCATTTTCCAGACTTGCTGCCAAGTCACTTATCTGTGTGATTTACAATCATCTATACTCCATTCTATAGTCATATATATATATATATATATATATATCCGATAGGGAATAGTCTATATTCTATAACTCTATACTCTCTATCTATAGTCTTTTACATTGGAATGCAAAGATGGGCAGGACGGATGCTGGAAAGGCGTTCTTCCTCTGGCCAGACCCCCTTTGCTCTTGACTTTAAATTTCTAAATTCTAAGATACCTGGCTACTTCTTTCTTCTACTAAGAATATTGGTAATACGACGTCAAGAAGTTAAAGAGAGGAAGCGTTATGAGCTCAAATAAACTCGAGAATAAACTCAACTGAGGCTTCTCTGAACCATCTTGGACCATCTTGTGGCAGGTGTGGCACATATTAGGCTAACAACTATCTTACAATATTATTCTAGTCTTCAAAGCACCGAACAAAATGCACGAATCGGTAATCGAAATTATCATTTGTAAAGATCGATCCTGGGTGGTCTAGTTTTGATTGAGAAAAAATGATTTATCATTAATTAAATTAATAACTTGTATTATTCATTTATTTCATTTTAGAGGGACTACTAAAATCCGTTGAAAATTCCTTAAATTACAAAAATCAAGACATTCAAAGTTAAAATTTTTAATAATATTATAAAAATAATTTTTTTTATTTTTAATCAGTGTTCAAACAATCTAAACAAGGCTGTTATATTTTTTGGGAAAAAATTCACATCGCAATTGCCATTCAATTGCTCTAGTCTAGCCAAAGCAGTCAACCGGCAAATGAGACACGGGGTGCGATGCGATTTTTTCTACCGAATTTTTAATGTCAACATTTAAATCGACGGATTAACGAATAAATAAGAAATCAAGCGTGAAATCGAACGTGCCCTTCTGTGACTGGCTTATGACCCTAGAAAAATCGGCTAGCCTAGCCCCTTGGAAATCCGACAAAAAGGAAATTCTCCTCGCTGTTATTTTCCCGAGAAACACCTACTGCGAAGAGCTACAGTGAAGTTTGTACGAGTGTGGGTGTATTCTCGGGCGTTGCGATAATCGCGTTTAAAATTAAACCTACGCCTGCGCTTTCTGATCTCCGATCTCGTAGAAATGTGACATTATATAGGCCTATCGTTTTCTTGCACTCAATGGATATTCGTAGAAAATGGAGAATCAAATTAATTTACATTACATTAAACGTAAATTAAGGCCAGTCATCAGTAATTGATACTATTTGGATCTTCTTATTGACGGTAGGTAAAGAAGCTCGCCTGATAAAGTATTTACCATAAAATAAGGTTATCATTAAGATACGGGAAAGGGCCTTTCGCACCACAAACGGAGTTTTTTTCTTTGTTCTTTCTTGAAAAACTAGCTTTTAAATTAAGCGACCACAAACAGAGAACAATAAATTGCAACCAAAAGTTGAGCAGAAAGTAAAAGGACTTATTGGTCGTTTATATTCTTCAAGGCAGACAAAGTACCAATCGCTTGCTCCCTAGATAGATAGTGCCCAGTATAATAGAGAGTTCATTATATATTATAGAATATACTTTGAGCTTCATACTGTATATATTTTGTAGATTATTTAAGTACCGGTGTATTCGTTATTTTCCGGGTGGAAAATCAAACAAGAATCATTATTCTCATGTGGGCGAAACAAGCGTGTCCTGTTTTGCGAGATAATGTTTGCAAGACCTGTGACTCTCCAGTCACGAGGGACTTATCGAATGAGTTTATCTCCGATGAAAGTACTGCTTTTCTGCAGAGACGATCACTCAATGTTTTTCATGTTTTCATGACAAATTACCGCAAAGATTAATCTCATTTTTATCAAATTTATTAAGTTCAGAATTCAATTTTATAAAAGCTTTTACGTTTTCAAAATTTTACAATTTAAAGATTTGAGGAAAAGGCGCTCAATACTTTCTCATGAAAATATGATACACTCACACCTTTCAAAGTAGCCGCAAAACTTCATTTAAAAAATTCCCTGAATAATTAAAGACCAAAATTATAATATTGTAACATTTTTAATATAAAAACTTTTATAAATAAAATAAATTAATTTTAAATTTATAAATGTTCGGGGGTCGTTCACATACTATCCGTTACGCTTTTTTCTCTTGTTCATACGGTCTTCTCGTATTAAAACAAAAAAAACGCGTAAGTACATTGAACGATCCCTAATTTACTTTAAAATGAGTTAGAAGAATTGAAGAGAATTAAAAAAAAATTAGGAGAATTCCAAAAAATTTACGATAAATAATAAAAAAAATAAACTTGTGCTTAATTCTGCAGTAAACGGGTTTTTGACAAATCGAAAATTACGGGCGGAATTTTCGAAAAACGGTTGTTTTTTTCTAGAACAGCTATTTAATACTCTGTAGGTTGTGTAGAACAAAAGGTTGTGCTAAGCGACTTGAAGTTTAGAGTACTTTGTGCAGTAAAATAAAATTGTTAAAATTGAACCGTTTAAAAAAGACATAAATAAATTTAAAAAATTGGATGATTTCGTAAAATCCGAACTTCTGTTGAGTTTTACTTGACAAACAGTTTTTATTCCCTCTCAGAAAATTATTTAAGGCCAAGAGTTGTCATATTAAAACCCAAAATGTCAAAAATAAAAAAAACATAGAAGACCCAACAAAAAACCCTCAAAATCTAAAAGAATATTGTTAACAGGAAAAAGAATGAATTTACCGAGCATAGCTCATCACAAGTTTTCCGGATTTACGAAATTTAATAATTATTGTATTGTGTCTTTTTTGAGCTTGACATGTTGGGTTTCAATATGAAAACTATTGGTTTAAAAGATTTTTGCAAGGAGAAAAAGATTACTTTTATGGAGCAAAATTCAGCACAAGATTAAATTTTATGAAACAATCATTTTTTTAACAAATGTTTTTTGAATTTTACTTCACTGTGAAAAAATGTGTACACTTCGAGCAGCCTACAAGAACCTATCGTTTTGCGCTCGTAATAAGCGCAGTTCTAGCAATAAAAAAAATGTTTTAAAAATAATGTTCACGTAAGTTTTGATTTTTCATGAAACCGTTAACAGAAAAAATGACCACAACTTTAGAACAATTTTCATATTTTTGGAAATATTAAGCTTGTGGTTTTAACTTCCGGGGCACCGGAATACTTTGTCATTTACCCTTGAAACGCTTAAATGACAAATCACAAAGCTTCGATTTCACGAAATTCGGTATTTCGAAAATTGCCTTTTTTTATTTGAACTGAAGAGATTGAACTATTCGCTTAAAGCTACAGTCTCTTCATTGAAACTAGTCCGTCTATCCAGTTTTACAACTTTGTGCGCTTCGCGACTTCTTCGAATCTTGCAATTGCAACTACTGCAGCAGAAAGCAGAAACCGCATCAGAATCAGTAGCGGTGACCAGGAATTTCTTAGGTCGCGTTCCAACGACACTCAAATCCCGCAACTTGTTGCTTCAACCGTAACAGTTCAATGTGATATAACGACCATTTGAGATATAATTACGAGGCCTTTTAGATACTTTTGAAGACTGCTTGAATTTATACCGGCGTTGAAATATCTCATGATTTGCAATTAAAATGAAGATTTGAAATCACTCCCAATTACACTGAAACAACTACAATCAAATGAAATGCTTTTAAATTTAAATCTATTGCAATCGAAAAAGTCACCAGTTTTTTGGACCAACTATTCTACAATTTAGGGTTAATGATTTACAATTTTTAAGTGAAACATAATTCTTATTAAAAATTCTAAATCCCTAGACTAGGAGAACTTTCTTAGAAAATGTCGATAAAACAAAAATGATAAGTCCCCGTTATTTTTTCCCGGAAGTAAATATAATACAATACAAAACAAGTGTTACTCGAATGCACGTGTACCGGTAGGTCGAGTGCATTCCAGCCCTTCTCAAGGCCTGTCCTTGAATTATAAAAGCCTACCCTGAAATTCGCTCCGCTTTCGAGATTTTTTTGTAACACTTGAGAACTTGTAACTTGATCTGGGGATATTCACTTGACCACCCTCGAAGACTCATTTTAAAAATATTTCAAGTACTAAAAAAGGCCCTTAGTCTGAAAAAGCACTCTTAGCCTGAAAAATGGCAAAATTCAAGCTTAACCTAACATGATAATGTTAACCAACTTAAAAATCAAAATAACTGTAATAAAAGCGGCAATTTCATATTTGACACATTCCAGACTTGTGGAAAAATGAAGAAAATCGTCAATAATAAAAAAATCACACATTTATAAAAATTGCTAATTTCAAAGCATCCTTCAATTAAGCAATATTTAAACAAAACCGAGAACATTCGATAAATTCAGGGAAACATTCATGCGTATGCAGATTTGAATGGATCTTTAACTTAAATAAGAACACAAAAAAGATTAATCATCGCTTTAATTAAAAACAGATATGTTTAAGGGAGTGTATTCGTACAAAAAATCCAGAAATAATACGAAATTTTGGTACACGTAGCCACTTTGTTTTCAATTTTGACTTATCCTCAAAGTGGAAATAAAAAAGATAATTAAAAACTAACCGAGATCTTCGACGAGACGAAGCATGACACCTCCGATGTGGAGTTCGCCCTTGACACGGAGGCTCCTCTCGACCTGCAGGTCCGTGACGTAGACTCGCAACACCCAGCTGCCATCCACCTCGTGCATACCCTCATGTGCGTCGGAGCAATACATCCTCTTGGCTTTAGATTTTCCTTTGGCACCACAAAAAAGGAACCAAAACAACTTTTTTTTATCACTTTTTGTTTCAAAAACTCCAAAAATTTTTAAACTCCAGTACACCTCCGTTCAACGAACTCGCAGCATTTTTCATCCGCACTCGCGGCCTTTTTGTGGAATTTCGAAACGCGATTTCACGTGAATAAGAATGTTTGGAAAACTCGCGGAAAAAAGAAAAGTTTTGGAAAGAAAATCGTGCCGATTCGCCGATCGAGCGAACACAGCTCCTTACGGGTTGACGGTCGCGGCACGAATACTGAAATACTTTGGAAGTCGGCGCGGTTGACGATGTTCGGAAGCGTTCGGCAGAGATCGGGTGACAAGTCGACAAGGGCGTAATGGGAGAGTTCAGGAGCCTGGAACTTACAAAAATCTTATAGTTTTCTGCAAAATTAGAAATTTGAACTTAAAATTATAAAAATTATGAATTACACTTTTTATTTTATTCTCGAAAAACAATTAGATAACCGACATTTTTTCCTGATTTCAGGAGATTGTTAATAACGACAAGATTTAATAATATTATTCAAGGACTTTAAAGGAATCAGAAAATAAAAAATCAAAATTTCATAAATTTAGAATGAAAATTTGTTGAAATTAAATACTTTCAAAATAAAAAAATGAATAATTTTATTTTGAATAATAAGCTTTAGTATTTGATAAATTGTTTAAATGGATCGAAAATCCTTTATAGAAAAAGAATTTGGAAGGCAGTGTGCCGAAATTTTTGTACAAATAGCTCCTTTTTCGATTTAAATTCGAAATCAACTGATGTTGAATTTTTGAATCTCGAATTATCAAATATTGAGGCTTATAATTGAAAATAAAATTGCAGTTTCTTGAAGGAACCAATTTAAATTAGTTTAATCTCAAGCGCTTTCAAAATCAAATCTTCCCATTTTCAATGTTTTAGTATGAAGATTTCCAAATTTATATTTTTACATTTTCGTTATGATTGGTTCAATATTCAAGAGGGCAAAAACAATTTTGAGATATTTAAAAACTTGAAAGCTTTCGATTTGAAGAATTTGCAAATTTCCGAAATTAAAAGTTTAATTTTAGGAAAGCGATCTAATTGAAAAGCCCTGGAATTTGAATTTGCTGAGCATTAATATAAAAATTAGATTCACAGAGGGCCCGTTTGGACCTTACGTGAATTACAGCATCCGCTCTTGACGCTTACCGAGAATAGAAACCGTTTATAAGCAATGCCCGCGTGTTAATTCTTCTCTTTTTACTTGTTAGTTTCAGCTTCTCGTCTTTTTACTCCCCCACAATCCACAATGACGTAAACTATCCCCTCTAATTCTTAAAAAAAAAACCATTAAAAAATCTAAGTTATCCAAGTTACACAACTTAAATCGATTTTCTGTTTTCAAATCAGTTTTAATATTTTAAAATATCTAAAAAAGTAGATAAACGCATATTTCTGTATATTTTCATGACCATACTATATACAATATGCATGTTTTACAATAGCATATTACGCACTAAGGGGGAAAAGTGGGACTTTATGACAAGTGTGATTTTTTCAGCACGCGCCATAGCCGAGTGTGTAAACGTCAGCAGGAGAAGAGTCAAACAGAGTCTCTGGACAAGTAAATCCAAAAACGACAAAACATGGTTTTTACATTTTTAACATTTTGGAAATTTAAGAAAATTAAGAGTTTTCTACATTTTCAGTATTTCACTGTAACTTATCGCTTCAATTTGGTCCAATCTCTCAAACAATCTATTCACGATCATTTTTCATCAGATCATAGATGTATATTTTTTTATTATTTAACTGTGACGTCACATCTTTGCTCCCTATGACGTCATCATGCTTCATAGCTCAATTTTAGCCCCGCTTTTGAGACCCGAGAATAAGTGCTGAAATGCTGAATTTTTTCGACGAGTATAATTTTTTTAGTACGAGTCACAGGCGAGTTCTGAAAATTTCAAAGATAATTTAAAATTTTGTTTGAAATCTAAGGAAATTCAGAGTATCCAGAAATGCTTAAACTTTTCGGTAATTTAGGGTGACTTATTGCTCGGTGCTGACCCGATCTATCAACGCAATTAACTTTACGATAACTTTATGTGAGCTCATAGATGTAAAATTAGAATTTTTCACCGTTGAAGTCACATGTTTCAAAGGCACTACTTTCGCCCCGCTTTTAAGGCATGAAAATACGGGCTGACATTAGCCCTGAAAAGGGCGAGGGGGGTAACGGAGAGATTCTCTCCGGACCCGGAGTTTTCATCTGCCTGAATTCTAAATTTTGAAAAATACATACTAAATTTTGAAAATTACACATAGGGCCCCGCCATTTAACCACCCGGGCCCTGGTTTACCGCTCGACAGGCCTGGCAGAAATCATGTATGTGTGATAAAGATTTGGAAAAAATTATTCTTTAATTTTGGAATGAGATTACAAATTTTTTAATTTCGAATTTCGTCCGAACACACATTAGGAATGAAAATTCCCTACCATCTATACTGTCTTATTTTATTTTTCGGCTTCCAAATGACCGCGTATTTTATTTCTCAGAACTGTCGTCGCGTTCAAGCTATAATTTCATTCAATTTTTTTATATTCGGACATGCTTCTCTGTATAGTGTGTAGAGATCTACCAACCCTGACATGGATTTCTTAAATATACTAATTCCTTTTTAGTGAAAAGTTTCAGAGCGGTTGAAATGATGGCAAATATTTTGTTTTCAATAAAAAATTTTTGTAAACTAAGAAATAAAAAATCTGCGCTGTGCGCGCGGCTCGCTTCGCTCGCAAGTTTGAGCGCGACTAGGGCGCGCAATTGTTGGTTCTCGCGCTTCGCGCTCGATGTTGGAATTATCTCGCGCTTCGCGCTCGATTATATATTTACCTCGCGCTACGCGCTCAGTCTTTATATTTTCACACATTCTTGCGCAAACATTTAAAAATTAAGACTCAAAACATCCACCACTGTAATTTTGTAATTGTGAATTCTCTTTCATCAAAAGAGAGTTCGAGCGCACTTACGGCATGCGACTGATGGCAATCGCACTCCGCACTTGGTCTTTGCATTTCTTCCACATTCGGACACAGACCTTTTGAAATCAAAGGTGAATGGACCGACAACTGTAATTTTGTAATTTTGAACGCTCTTTTGTTAAAGATATTTTGGCTTTAACGAACACATTCTCATCACGTATCTCGTGCTTCGCACTCGATTTTATCCAACATGTAAACTTTTCTACATTATACATAACACTTTTGTATCAATTATAATACATTTTTATGTAACTCTGTCTGGGATTACTTATTAAAAAATTGCAAAATAAAAAGCAAATTGTATTTATCATGATTATTTTTGTATTTGTTTCTTATTTTGCTTTAAATTGTATTATAAGCTGCTCTGAAACATGCATCATTTCAATAAATGTATATCATTACAATTCATAATATGCATAAAAATTGAATAATACTAATTCTTATTTCCTTATTTTTATAATTTTTTATTTTCAATGCTGTTTTTTACGATTGAATAAAAACTACTGCACATCTGCATAGGGTCTAATACAGGAACCTATACAGGGTCCTATATAGGAGCCTATGTCCTCTTTCGTCTTTTCTGCGCTTTTTCCAAAAAATTCATTTTTGCATTTTTTATCTTATGTTTTACGATTAAAAGAAGATCTACTCGTCCAATCAAAAAATGATTAATATAAAAATTTATAGATCTTTTTAGGTGAACAACTTTTGTCTGGTAATTTAAGTTCGTACCTTGTGTCGTTTTATCAAAGAAATCTAATATTTTTATTTTGAATGATATTTTTTACGACTAAAGCAAAAACTACATGTCCTATCAAAATTTGTTAGCTCTTTTTTGGATGAACAATTTTTGTCTCATTTTTTTCGGAGCTTATAACGAAAAGTGATTCATTATAAATTTGTAGTTCTTCCCAGGGCGCGCAATTTGAGCTTTTTTATTTTTTTCGTATCTTGCATAGTTTGACCAAAAAATGGAATATTTGAATTTTTCATTATTTTTGGTACGATCAAATTTGGAATGTCAACTTTTCGACCAAATTAAAAAAGTTGTTATCGTAGTCCTGTAGGGATTTCAAAAAGCAACGTTTTTTTCTCTTGGCTTTTTTTCATATCATGAGTTGTTTAGCTTAAAATGTTCATTTCAGTTTGTTTTTTTGGATTTCGAAAATGCTCTAACTCTGACAATTTTCTTTTTATAGAAAAAAGTCATGGGGATAAATTGTTTCAGTTTCTGAGTACTATGAACAACCGTACATAAAATTTTTAAATCTTGAAAAAATGTGGTTTCAAAATTTTTTTGTACGATCAAATTTGGAATTTTCAACTTTTTGACCAAATTGAAAATGTTGTTATTATAATCTTTTAGGGCTTTCAAAAAGTAAAGTTTCTCTTCTCTTGGCTTTTTTTCATATCATGCGTTGTTTGGCTTACAACGTTCACTTCAGTTTCTTTTTTTTTAATTTTGAAAATGCTCTAACTCTGATAATTTTCTTTCTATAGAAAAAAGTTATAGGGATAAATTGTTTGAGTTTCTGAATACTATGAACAACCTTACATACAATTTTTAAATCTTGAAAAAATGTGGTTTCAAAAATTGTTGGTACGATCAAATTTGGAATTTTTAACTTTTCGGACAAATTAAAAAAATTGTTATCGTAATCTTGTAGAGATTTTAAAAAGTAACGTTTCTTTTCTCTTGACTTTTTTTCGTATCATGCGTTGTTTGGCTAAAAATGTTCATTTTAATTTGTTTTCTTGGATTTTGAAAATGCTCTAACTCTGGTAATTTTTTTTTTTCAATAAAAGTCATTAGGATAAATTGTTCAACTTTTTGAATACTATAAATAACCGTACAGAGAATTTTGGAATTTTTAAAAAAGTGGTCTCAAAAATATTCAAAATGTGCCCAGTTTTTGAATTTTTATCCAAAATGACTGGCTAACGAATTTGACCTTTAGTTTAGGACACTAAACGAGTGTGCTAAAGGGCCATCTAATGGATTAATTTTTTCGAAAGTTATCGTGTTCAGAGACAGACAGATAGACATACAGACAGACACATTCGTAAAAACCTGTTTTTCGGTTTCAGAGGGTCTCAAAACGTGGACATTTTGACTGTACAATTTCGTTCAGTAAATATTCCATAAAAAAGGGTATAGGGTATTCTAAAAATGCATTGGAAAGATTTTTTACATTCTCATCATAATGAGAAGGTATTAGTTTTATGTGAAAACTGATTATCATCGATTTGAACTCTCTGAACCGAAAAAAACGGTTTTAATTGATTATTTACTATTTTTGATAAACTGGTTACAATTTGTCGCACATTTTTAGGGACCTAAAAGACAGGCCGAGTTTGTTAACCAGCATTTTTTTACCAATGGTTCTCGTTTTAAACACACAAATAATGAAAAATCGCAATTTTTATTTTGCGGTTAAACTATGCAAGAGACGAAAAAATATTAATGAACAAAAATTATGCACCCAAAAAATATCAAAATTTTTTATCAATCACATTTTAATAGGATGCATATTTTTTGTTTTAATCGTAAAAAATAACATTAAAAATACAAAAAATTAAATTTTTAGAAGAACGACACAACCCACGAAAAAATGAATAGACAAAAGTTATTTACCCAAAAAGAGCTATAAATTTGTTAATAATCATTTTCTGACGGTCCCTTCTTTACCTTTGATTTGATCCTTCCTTGTTTTAGTCCGTATTTTTAGTTTTTCTGTTCTTGTCCCTATAGAATAATTTTCTATTTTATATAGTTGTCAAATTCTCTTGTCATCGCTATGCTTATAAATGTTCAACCAATCATTCCAGCAAGCATCCCTATAGGTATTCTTTCTACATCTAATGAATTGTAATAATATACACTTTTTTAAATGATACATTTTTCAGGGTATCTGAAAATAAAAATTAGTTTAAAATAAAGAACCAATATTAAAGTATACCAAACTCTCGCTTTCAGTCTAGTATTGGGGGTTGCCTGCAAATACCAAATTCGAGATTTTTGTATAATTGGGTGTAATCATGAAACATTTAATATGTAGAACAGTTCGCAATTTGTAAAAAATCGAGTTTATAAATTTAATTTATGAATAAAATGTCTTTTTTTCTTATGAGAAATATGTGTTAAACTTTACAGGGCTTGCAAGAACCTCTTAATATATTTTTTGGGTGGAATCGAACAAATTTATAGGCGATACGCATGAAAATTAAAAAAATGTAGATTACCCTATTATAACAGTTGTTACATTTATGTGGTAGAACTGTTCTATAAGAAGAAGGTAACATTATTTAAACTAAGTTACGTTATCGTCCCATTACTATGAGTATGAACTGTTCTGTAACATTTGTTATGTAACTTTTATATAAATACAGTGTGACAGACGTTCTGTAACGTGCATTTCAAAATTTTTAAAAAACTGTTACAAAATAGTTACAGTTATGTTGAGTATTACAGTTTTCCGGGATATTTTGAGTAACTGGTTATAGTTACGTATTATTAATATGTTGTACAAATTCTTAATTTCTATTCTGTAACAGTTGAACAAATATTCTGAACATAAATTCAGTATATATATATATAATCATTTAAACTTTAAAGTTATGTGATGATTGGGTCACGTGACAAGATTCCTACCTTATCGTAATTTTTTTATTTCCTAACTTATTTTCACACGAAGCGCCACATCGAGTTGAAAATTTGGGATACTAAATAGGAAGAATTAAGAAAGGGGTGGGAGACTAGTCCTACATTTTTATAATTATGAAAAAAGTTTTTTTGCTTTTTTCATAATTATTAAAATTTAGGACCGGACCCACCTTTCTTAGTGTTTATTATTTATTATCCCCAACTTTCAACTCGATGTGGCGCCTCGTTTGAAAATAAGTTGGGAAATAAAAAAAGTAGCGGTAAGATAGGAATCTGGTCACGTGACCCACTCGTCACATGTCCTTAAACATAAATTGTTTTATTTATTTAATATTTTATTAGTTTTTGAATTTTGTCAAAGATATTATAGTATCTTTGCCCTGGTTATCTATTCGTGGAAAATATGAACGAATTCTTGGACGGTCGCGGTTTCACGTTCCACCGTAGAGGGAGTTCCATTTCCACTCCCCACGTCGTACAGGGAAGCCAGGGGGACCAGGGCAAAGATATTATGCCAGGGGTAGCACAGCCTAAAACTGATTTACTGGCTGAATTATATCGGCGTTTTAATTTTTCCGTACTTTACGAGATGGCACTGAAGTCACTTAGTTTGTCGGAAAAGTAGTTCACTGCAATTTTAGAAAACAAAAAGAAAGGATATACCGGAATCAGGAAATTACCAAATAAAATATTAACCAAATACGATGCTTTGCAATAAAGTACAAATTACATAATTACACGACTAACATAATCTAAAACAGCAAAAAATGTAAGTCTAATCTCTATTTATTTATTAAATTAAACAGATTAAAAGTTGTTGGGTTAGGTTATGTTCAAGATGGTAAGATCCCATATTATTTGGATGATGTGGACGATATGAATCATTTGGGATTATTCACTTTTATTTATTATCCTTATTAATACATATATGTAAAGTTATTCATCATATTGAACTGCTGTTTAAGAGATATTTTCACGTTGTTATTATATTTATTTTCTGTAAAATTTAATTTCGTCGTTCTCAAAATACTACAAAATTCGTAAGTTGTTTTGATTATCAATTTGATATTCTGTAATGAACTTGAATTATATTTCATTTCATTTCTATAAAATTATTAACTTAGCGTAGCTATAAAACTGAAAATTGTAAATTAATTAAAATGCTTAAGTCTGGTTAAAAAATATTGTAGAAGTTGGGTAATATTACTAATGAAGAGAAAAATATACGTTTAACCAAATCATTTGCTACTAAAAATGTTTCTCAAATATTAAAAAATTGGAATTTGTTTACATTTTTTATTTAAAGGCTTGTCTATTTATTTTAAAAGGCCTTCAATTTCATAGTATGTCGATCGAACCGGAAATTTATTTTCCCCGAATACGATTAATAATTATAAAAAAATTAGAATTGAAAATGACGGAATTTTCTGTTTAGTTTTCAGCTTATAGACAAAAAAACGATTTCATTTAATACTGTAGGAACGAAATCGTATTACCAGGTATTACGTATTTTTATGACCTCCGATTGTGATTAAACTTTGTGTTACTCTTTCAGTAATTTTAAGAAATATTTTCAAAGTTTCTGCTTCGTGATTTTCAGGATTAAAAAATGTTTTCTTTTTGTACTTATACTCTAAATTCAATTAAGTTTAACTAAAGTCGCTCGTTTATCATTTTTGTTTAAATACACATTTTTGAAACTTTGTTTAATTCGTTGAAATTTAAATTATTTAACTTGAAATTGTACAATGTTGAACATTTGCATCAATAATCTTTTTACTTGCAGGAGTCGGATCGTGCGAAAAAAGTTAATATTACTTTTTTTCGTTTTTCGCAGAAGTTCGTTATATTTTATATTTTTAATTTTAATTGCAACGAAATTTTGAAAACTAAAATTCAAAACTACAAAAAGTTGTATAATTTTAATTGAGAAGATGAAAACTTGAATAATTTCTTATTAAAGCATTATACTGAAAAACTTTTAAATTATGGTTTGAATTTGAGCAATTATATATAATAACATAATAACATAACGGATTTTTCCCTCAGTCCCCTGTTTCAAGAAACTTCCCCTGTTCACCTTTTTCTAATTCGTTCGATTCAATGCGAACTGAATTAATAGAACCCAATTTTTTATAAAAGATTCAAATACTTGATTGAAAAAGTACTTATTGTGTTTAGAATTCCACAATTTTGTTACAAAGTCATTTTTTAATCAAAAATTAAACTGTTTTGTTAAACTTTCGAATTTTTGTTTTGAAAATTCATTTTTATTGGATGAAACTTCACTTTTTTTTTGAAAATTTAAATCTTCTAAAAAATTCGTATTTGGTTTCTTTTGATTGAAAGTCCAACTATTTGATTAAAAATTCATCTTTCTTGGACCAAAACGATATATCTGATGAAGATTCAACAGTTTTGTTTAAAAACTAATCTTTTTTAGTCGAAAATTTAGTCTGCTTTGTTGAAAATTCATTTTTTTAAAAAGAAAATTCGTTTCTTTAGATTGAAAATTAATCTTTTTTGGTATAAAACTCATCTTTCTTGACTGAAAATGGGAATTTATTCTTCAAGTTTAAAAGCCAACTGTTTTTTTTAACCATTCAACTTATTCGCTTCAAAGCTCAACTCTTTTCTTAAAAAATTATTTTCTTTTGGTTAAAAATTTTTTATTCTTTTTAAAATACAATATATTTCAATTTTAAATCTTAGAAATTTGAAGAGTTTCATATTAAATTCAATATTTTATTTATATTAACTTTATGTAAAAGAATTTATTTCCCTATTATTTTTCTATTTTTATGAAAAATTACCATATTTTACCAATTTCAAGAACATTTTGGGCTGCGAAGTCTGAATGATTAAAAAAATGAATGATGTCATATTGAAATTATGTTGCCTAAAACTCAAAGCCTAATTTGCCGAGGAATTTCAAATTTAGTGTTCAAACCTAATTTTCCTGAAGTACCAAATGAATTTAAATTATATTCTCTCATTCGAAAATAATCCAAGTTGACAAGTTTAACAGTTCAGAAAGGAATGTTTTAACCCAGATTTTTTCACTATAGTGGAAAAATGATTTTAACCTTAAAGTTTATTTTAATTGTGCAAGGAATATTTGAAAATCAATCAGAATGATATACTATATATTCATAAAAAATTAAGTTATTATTTCATGGTAATTCATTCAGTGTCTTATACTGTTTTTTTTTTGCATTATCTTAAAAAATTGGATGCGACTTTTTTAAAGCTTTTGTAGTCTTTTACTTTATCTAACTTAATTCACAGCTCGGTTTTAACTGATTCTAATTGAAAATTATTCCATTTTGAATTCTTGCTTTGAAAATTAGTGATCGGGAAATGACGACGAATACAGAAATCTGGTTTCTGAAAAAATGTTCTAATTTCGCGGTCCGATCGAACCCCCTTTGAATTTATAATCAATTCCAAAGTATCTTTACCTTAATTCCAGTGGGGAATCTCATCGGCTCTGGAATTAATAAAAATGACTCTCTAGGAATCAGAAGAAAACAAAAAGAACTAAAAATGCGTCGATTCTTAGGCAAATCTCTCTTCACACCGAACCGTTTTCTCATAAAACCGCAAATAAAATTCCAGAGCTTCAGCTACAGCCAGGATAAAAAAATCCTCGAGCACTTGACAAATAGATCCCTCCTTCGAATTGGTGGTGAAGATTCATTGAGTCTCCTGCAGGGTCTCATCACCAATGACATGCACCACTTCCTCAACGGCGCTGCCAACATCTACACTCTTTTCCTAAACATCAAAGGTCGAGTTCTCTACGACACCATAATCTACAAACCTCCCGAGGAAAATTCCTTTTTCTACATTGAATGCGATTCTCAAATCTTGGACCAATTGCAGCGCCACCTAAAAGTGTACCGCCTCCGTCGAAAAGTCGAAATTGAATCCCTCGAGGGAGAAATGAAAATCTGGGCTCTCTTCAATCCCAGTGACTTTAAAAAATCTGAAGAGCCAGATTTGAAACTGGACGGGAGGATTTTTCCCTGTGGAAATAACACACAAACGTCGAGTAAATCGGTGGACAAAATTATTATTTACGAGGATCCCAGACTCGGGAATTTGGGTCTCAGGATTCTCACCGAGTCGAGTGTTGAGAGAGAGGAAATTGTTAAGCACTTGGAGTCAGAAGGACCTTATTTGGAGGAAAAAAACCCGAGTTACAAGGAATTTCGTTACAAACTTGGATTGGGAGAAGGAATGGAAGATCTACCTCCAGGAAAACCTCTTCCCCTGGAAGTCAATGGAGATTATTTACAAGGAATTAGTTTTCACAAGGGATGTTATATTGGCCAGGAACTCACGGCGAGAACTCATCACACTGGAGTTGTGAGAAAGAGACTGATGCCGCTGATGTTTGATGAATTGCCGAGGGAGGATTTTAAATATGACGAGATGATTACGAACGAGGCTGGAAAAGCTGTCGGGAAATTTAGAGGAAGGGAGAATAAATTTGGACTGGGCCTGATGAGAATTTCGGAGGCTCTCAATTCACAAAAACTTGAGATTTGCGGTTCGAGGGTTACGGTTCTGAAACCCTTTTGGTGGCCCCAGGAATCGCAGAAAGAAGAATTGTCAGCGAAAGGGAATAAATGATTGTTAGGTAATTGAACAATTCGATTAAGATCCATTTTTTAGCAAAGGCCTTCTCAACCTTGACAGATTTCTAACTTAAAACGTTTAAAGTGGAATAATTTGAATGCATAATGTTCATAATTGTACGATTTCAAATTTAGGTAGTTGGAAATTATAGAAGTTACTGGCAGAAATAAATAATTTAAACATTCAAGATAGAAATATTTAAAGCAGCAACCGTTTTGCAATGGAAAACGTTTAAAATTCAAAATCTATTTTGCATGGTTTAGAGGATTTTTAATTTTTAAATTACAGCTTGTAATGTTCCAATTTGAATAATTTGGGCATTATGCAGATTTTGAAACTGGAAACGTTTGAAGTTAACAATTTTAATTTAATGCAGCAGTTTTTAAATTTAAATTGTTTATGAAATTATCCAAATTTATATGTTAGAAATTGAAAAATTCAAATAAAAAACTCAAAAATGTACAATTTTAAATTAATAATTATAATTTTGGATTGAAACATTAAATATTGGTTTGTTTAAAAATTAAAATTATTAAAATTGAGGGCAATAATTCTGAAAATAAAATGATTTCGAAAATGGGTCATACCTATTTTGTTAACATCTTAATATTATATGTATATAATTATAATTCATAATAAAATTTCCATTTTCGAATATCCTTACCCGTTTTATTAGAATATTTATATGTGCACTTTTTTAATTTAATAAAATATTTAATTATAATTTAAATATTCAATATAATTTTAATTTTTTAGTATTATCAATGAAATTATTAGTCTTTACAAATCTATTTTCGTTATAATTCATAAATTTATTTTAATTTAATTTTTAATACAAATAACATTAATTTTTAGTTAGGTAACTAAGTCAATTTGGTTAATTTTTTTTTAATAGTAAATCTCAATAAATAAATTATTTGTAAATTTATCAAAATTTATAATTTTTTACATCCATAATCATATGATTATTTAAAATATGAATCGAGGTTTGACTTAGACGCCTTAGTTCATAGGACTTAATTCATAAATTCTAAAAAAATTGCATCATGATTTCACTGAGACGTTAAAGTCTCTCATATAAATTTGTTAAATTAATTCAAATTTAAAATATTCGGAATTATTCGATTTTTTTTACGATTTAAAATTAAATAGTTCAAAATTAAACAATTCCAGATAAAATGTTTGAAAATACGACCATTTTTAGTTGAAATGCTTTGAAATTAAAGAATTTATAACTAAGAGTAAAATTTTTTGTTTTTCAATTTAAATGGTTCAAAACAAAAAAAAATTAATTGAAAGTGTCCAAAATTAATTCATTTTTATTCAAAACGTGAACCATTTCTTTCTGAATTTTTGTAGGCTTCTTATTTAAAACATTTTACTTTTAAACGATTTAATGCTTCATGTCGAATATGTAAAAATTTTACGTTAATAAAATTAAAATCCTCAATCTTCGATGGCTGACTTTTTAAACGTTTGAAAATATTAAAAATCAAAGCTAAAAAGACGTACAATTCCAAATCGAAAATCAACTTGAAGATGAAAACTTCAACTTCAAAGTTTTATAAATGGAACAATTGTAACTTTCAAGAGTTAAATTTTGAACTATGCAATTTTAACGACAATCAAATATTTCTTATTATTAAGAAATGGTTGTTTTTTTATTTAAAACATTTCAAATTGAATGCGTTAAACATGCATTATTTTGGACTGAAACAGTATTTGAATGTTATTTGAAATTTAATAAAAGCGTCTTGTAAAATCAATTGTGGGTCCGGATGCAATAAGGGCACATAAAATTTTTTCGTGCGAAAACGAAGTCCCCTGGAGGCTTTAGAAAAAATTTTCGAATTTTAATTT
>NC_046661.1:111075610-111078446 GCF_010883055.1 Belonocnema kinseyi | reverse complement strand
ATAATTTTCGGAAGTACAAATGGAACAACTATTCCAGTTGAATATACCATAATTTATTTAAAAAATCATCTCTGGTCGTACATTAATATTTTTAGCTAAAAGTTTAACTGTTCAAATATTTGGTTAAAGAATGGTCTTTTTTAGTAAAAAAAATTCAGTTATTTCGTCGAAAATGCTTGTACTTTTTTGAAAAATCGTCTTTTTTTACCAAAAATTCATCTTTGGTTTCAAATTCAACTATTTCGGTTAAAGTTTCATCAGTTTGGTTGGAAATTAATTTTTTTCATTAAAAATTGAACTTCCATTTTTTGCTGAAAACTTACCTTTTCAGTTCAATTCTTAAAAAATGGTCCTTTTTAATTAAAATTTTAACCCATTTTTTTAAAGTCTTGTATTTTATTGAAGTATTTTTTGGTCAGAAAATTCTTTCTTTTTATTTTGTCAAGTTCAACTATTGCAGTTAAGATTAATCAGTTTTGTCGAAAATTAATTTTTCCCGTTAAAAATTAAACTTCCACTTCTAGTTGAAAACTAATCTTTTTTATTTCAATTGTTCTGAAATTAAAAAATTGTCCTTTTTGTTTGAGAATTCAACTATTCCTGATGAAGATTAATCTATTGTTCGTTCAAAACCTATATTTTTTAGTTGAAATTTCAATTCTTTCGATGAAAAATTATGTATTTTGTTTGAAAACTCGTGTTTAAAAAAAATTAATCTTTTCATATTTATAATTTTTATTGAGAATAAAGCTACTTCGCTTAAAGTTAAACTCTTTTGGTTATAGTTCATTACTTTGGTTGAAAATGTAACTTCCCTTTTTTATTGAATTGCTATTTTTCAATTCAAAAGTCACCAGTTTCGTTGAAAAATGATCTTTTCTACTTAAAAATTTAACTGCTTGTTTGAGAATTTATGTATTTTGTTGAAGACTATTTTTTTTTTGTTAGAAAATTAAACTATTTAGTTACAACTTCATCTACTTTGTTGACAATAGTTCTGCTCTAAAAGTTAGGTATTGAACTGTTTTAAAGTGAATTTAATATTGCGCGAAATATGCACTGTATTTTAAGTGTAAGGTCAAATTATTAAAATATTTATTATTAGAAATTATTATTCAAATTCATGATCTTAACAAATCAAGAAATTATAAATGATGTTCTTAACATTATTTAATTATTCGATGGTACTAATACATTTAAGAAAATATTGCAATATAACGAAACTGTATCCATATACCGGGTCGATTATTGTAAAAAATTCGAAATATTGGAATCACTCCGTATTACGATTAACTGTACTTGGAAAAACCCAGGGAATTTTTTTTCCACTATTTGCGTACACACCCTGGTATAGAAAAAATCGTATTTTTAAATTATACTTTATTTACACGAAGATTAAATTACAAAATAGAGAATAAAACTATGTAACATCTTTTTCATCTTTTGAGAGATCTATAATTTTTTTATGCAACTGCTTAGGTAAATCCTTAATATGTGCAAGGGCACATTTTTTGCAAAAACGTTTAGTATAAAATATACTACAACCCAAGCAGACCGCTGTTTTACAAAAACTACAATCTGCGCCCAAAACTAGAGTTTCTCCTTGATTTAAGGGACTGAAAGGATCTTTCATTATGTAACAGTCTTCCAAATAGAGAAGTTGTCTCGCAAAGGGAGGTTTTGTCCCCTTGTAGTCAAAATGTTCATTCAAAGGACAAAAACCACACGCAAAAGTTCCTCTAGTTTCAGATTTCGATTCTCCTTTCGCTCGTTTCCTTTCTTCTCTCGATTCCTCCGGTTTTTTATGAAATATTTCGGGTTGCATTTTCGAACTGCCCGGAACGCCTTCCATCCTAGAATTTTTTTTTTTTTAGAATCCAAAAATATTTAGAATCTTGAGGAGAGAGTTCTTTACAAGGGGGTACCGGCAATTGTGAATTTTACTTTCGATTCATCACACATTCACCATAAGTTTCATACTCTTGCTGCCAACCTTTTTTTTATTCCTTTTTTATTTATTAATATGTTTATAAATACAATTTCCTTCAATTTCTTAAATTAGACTATTAATAATTTTTATAATGACTTCTTTCACGGAAATACTGAATTCTTTAACTTTATCATGTTTTTTAAACCATTAATTTTAACAGATAAACGATGAGTTTATACAAGATCACCTTTTTCTTTAGAAGTTTCTATTGGAAAGCAAAACCAGATTTTTTTGGAAAAAAGACATTTTTGCTTCGGAAGGTACGAAATATGAACACCGTCTTGAACTTCAGGATAGTTTTTTTGTTTTTCAATTAACAGTTTTTTGATCATACTTCTAATTAAAATATAATTGGTCAATATTATGAAATCAATAACATTTATATAAAAGAAATTTGTTTGCAAAAAACATGATAAAGTTAAAAAAGTTCAGTTTTTCCGTAAAAACGGCATTAAAAAATTATTATTTGCATAACTTTTTTTAGATTATAGAAGAAAATAAAAGTTATAAAGATTTTATGAAATTAAATAAAAAAGTTCAGGCAGCGAGAATCGAACACGCAACCTTTCGGCTACGAAGCCGAAGCGTTACATTCTGAGGATATTACTGCTTTAGCTTTACCAAAATTATGAACTGAAATGTAAATTGACAATCTCTGATCTCCGCTTGTTAGTTTAAAAGTACTAAAATTAGAGAATTTTTATTTTTAGCCGAAAAAAACTTTGGCAATTATGAGATCATTAAATAACAATTGTGGGTCCGGATGCAATAAGGGCACATAAAATTTTTTCGTGCGAAAACGAAGTCCCCTGGAGGCTTTAGAAAAAATTTTCGAATTTTAATTTT
>NC_046661.1:111055106-111075510 GCF_010883055.1 Belonocnema kinseyi | reverse complement strand
AACAAAGTGATAAATTCAGCTAAAATTATGAATCATCAACTGAGAGTTGATTTTTAAACTAAAAAGATGAATTTTAACCAAACTGGTAGATCTTCAATTGGAATAGTTGAATTCGAAACAATAAATATTATTTTTCAACAAAGTACGAGCATTTTCAAAGAAATAGGTAAATTTGTAGTGAAAAAAATTAATTTACAAACATACAGATAAATTTTCAACGTAAATAGTTGAATTTTAAACCATTTTTAAATTTGTAGTTAAAAAAAATATTGTGCAAGCAAAGAGATGAACTTTTTAAACTAAAATGATAGAATACTCAACTGGAATATTTCACTTTGTACTTAAAAAATTAATTAAAAAAAAAATTAAATTTTCAAACAAAGTGAGAATTTTTAACTAAAATTATGAATCTTCAACTGGTAGTTGATTTTTAAACCAAAATAATTAATTTTTAACCAAACTGATTATTACGATAATTGCGTTTTTCAACAAATAAGATAAATTTCTAAATCAATTGAAGTTATTAATTTTTCACCTTAAAAAATTATTTTTCAACCAAAATGCTGAATTTTCAACTAGAAATAGGAATCTTCAACTGGAATAGTTAAAAGTTCAATTATGAAAATTAATTTTCAACAAAAAAAACTCATTTTTAAACTAAAAAATGATACATTTTTAACAAAGGAATTCAAATTTCAACCAAGCAATTAAATTTACACTCAAAAAATGATGTATTCTAAAAAAAAATACTAGTTGAGATTTCAACTTAAAAAAGAGAGAAACTGTTGAATTTGTGTGCAAAAAGATGAAATTTCCACAAAAAACAGTATAATTAAATTATCAGCTAAAAAAATTAATTTCAACAAAAAAAAAAGATTTTTCAACAAAATGGTTAAATGTAGTACCTAATATAAAGCTACTTGTAGAAGTGAAGAATCATTGTTATTCAATTTTACATTACGCTTTGAAAAAACTTGAGCGCGTTCTCCAGAAAATTCTCTGGCATTTCAAGCCCTGTTCACGACAAATTAATGAACTCCACATTCTGATAGAAACGTCTTTATTCCAAATGTTTGCTCTTGCGTGTCAGTAAACAGCTTTAAACAAACAAGTTACATATTTTAATTGAGGACGCTTTTTGTAATTACCTAATTAAACGAATTCGTCAAATCGTTCAAATTTAAATTAAAAATTACATTTCGCGGTATTTTGAATACCGCATTTGTTACCACCAATCATTGGATCCCGATTGATTTTCTCGGACAGTCTTTTATAATTATATACAACACAGGCATTCTTCCAATCGCATGCAACGCTCAACTAATTTATCCTTTATGAAAAGTAGGAACCTTACAAACGAGTATAAAATAAACGTAAAAACGAATTAGTACAAAAAGTTAAATACTTTAAACGGTTTTCTGTTTTTTCGACTTCGCCGTTAACTTTTCAGCCATCAGCTTCTTCTTCTTCTCGAATTTGCTGCTCTTCTGCTTCTTTTTCTGGTCTGCTTTCTGCCCCTGGAAAGACTCGCTTTGCGGACTTTTACCCTCAACTTTTACCCTCTGCGCTTCGCCCTGAGAACGTTTCTTGTTCTTCTTCTGCTTCCGGAATTCTGCGTTCTTACTGCTGTGGGTCTGAAAATATTAAATTCTCAATTACAGTCATCTCATTACCTATTGTCGACAAAAAAGGTAAATAGGTGACATTCTTTCTAAAATAGCTGACAAATAGGTCATAAACAAATGTTAAATAAGACAAACAAACAAGTTCCAATTTGTTGTAAACCGAGAGATGGCCAGCAGTTTTTTTTCTTTGATTAAAACGTCCACACTGAAAAATCGAGTATTTACATTTCCACTGAGAACTAATTTTCAATTGGAAAAAAAAACTATTTTTTTACAAACCCATTAAATGGTTTACCACATAGTTGAATCCGTTACCAAATTTTGGAATTTTCAAGCAAAAAAGATGAATCGTCTGAATTTTTAAGCCATAAAACAATAACAATAAAAACAAATTTTCTACAAAAAAAAGTTGAATTTTATACCAAATTTGTTTGATTTTCAACAAAATAGTTTAATCCTAAACCAAAATAGATAAATCTAAAACTAAGAAGTTGCATTTTTAACCAAAAAGAGATGAAATTTCTACAAAAAATGAATTTTGCTATCAAAAAAAAAAATTTCAGTTAAGAATGAAAAATAATGTTGAGAAAATATTTGAATTTTCAACAAAAAAGATGAATGTTTATAAAAAAATGTTATAGTTGATATTTCCACAATAAAATTTGAATTAAAAATAAAAAACAGTTATATTTGACCAAAAAAGTACATATTTTCAAAATGACTTGATTTTGACCAAAAAAATTGATATGCTACCAAAAAAAGACCAATTTTCAAAAACAAAAACGTAATTTTGTAACAAAAACGTTGAATTTTTAATCAATAATGGAGTAGATACATTTTTATTGAGAATGAATTTCCAATAAAAACAAAAACGAATTTTCTACAAAACAGTTTAATTTTATACCAATTTGTTGAATTTTCAAGCCAAAAAGTCTAATTATCTATAAAACAATTTAATTTAAAAAATGAGAACATGAAATAACAATAAAAAAAGTTAATTCATAATTAATGAGTTGACTTTTTTAACAAAATATTTCAATTTGCAGTTTAAGAAAACTTTTTTACAATCAAAATAATTTTTAATTAAAAAAAAAAAAATTCAATCGAAATTATGAATCTTCAACGAAAAAATCTGAAATTTAAAAAATTCGTTCAATTTTCAACCAAGGAGTGGAATTTTTAATGAATCATTTATATTGGTTCAAAATTCTACTTTTTGGTTACAAATCCTACTATTTAGTTAAAGATTTAACTATTTTATTCAAAATTAAAGTGTTTTGTTAAAAAGTAATCGTTTTTGGTTAAAAAATTATCATGTTTGGTAGAACATTCATTTTTTTAAATTGAAAATCTATATTTTTTGGTTAAACAATCATCTTTTTTGATTGGAAATTAATTTTTTTTTATTTGAAAAGTCTATTATTGTAATTTTGTTTCAGAAATAATCCCTTTTACTTAAAAAAACATACTTTTTGTGAAAATTCAACAAAATTTTTTTGAAAGTCATCGTTTTTGGTCGAAAATTGATACTTTTGTAGAAAATTCATATTTTCGTGTTGAAAATTTATCTTTTGGTTTAAATTTATATTTGAGAGTTAATAGTTTTTATTGACAAGTCTTTTCATTTTTGATTGAAAGTTAATTATTTTTATTTGAAAAAAATTTTTTTTTTATTTTAGAATTAATCTAAATTCAACTATTTTCTTAAAAAGTAATCTTTTTTAATAAAAATTTTAACAGATTTATTGATCACTTGTATTTTTAGACAGAAAATCAGTCCTTTTGGTGTAAAAATCATCATTTGTTAGAAAAGTCATATTTTTTAGTTAAAAATTTGTCTTCCTTGCTTCAAAATTAAACTGGTTTGTAAAATATTCATCTTTTCAAATTTAAAATTTGAGATTATGTTTGAAAATGCAACTCTTCCTGGTTACAGTTTAAGCTTTTTTGTTTGAAAATTCGATCATTTGATTCAAGATTTGTGGATTAGGAAAGTGTAATAAAAACTGTATTTGGTGTGCAAGTTGTAATTTTGAATAAAATTGTACTTTTTCGATTGAAAAAAGGTCACAAAAGATGAGAAACCCCAAAATAGGCGAAAAAGGTGACAAATTTCTAAAATAGGTGACAAAACTAAAAATAGGCAACACTCTGTGATGACTGCAATTAATTCATTTCATTTATTGTAACAGGATGTCTACTCCTCAAATCAAGGGGAAAAATCCCCGACATTGGGAATAGTTAAACTGCGTCACACCAGCTGGTGACAAAAATCCGAACTAGAAATAACAGGTATAATTTTAAAGATGTATTTTAAATTGTGCATAAAATTGTTTTAAAGATATTTGTTGTGGAGTTTCAAATATTTATTGGATACTAAAAATAAGCCTTTATCGGAAACAAAGGGGTGTAGATGTGTAAAAAAAAATTGTTTACACAAATATTTTTCTATAAAAAAAAAATAAATAAATAAAAAAATAATTGTTTCCAGTTTCTAACGCCCGATTATAGTAAATGCCTGATTGAAACTTTATAAACTATTTTCAATTTTAAAATAACTTCAAAATAATAGGTTCATAATTAAAAGATTTTATTAAATTTCACATATTACTTTTATCTAAAATATTCAATTTTTAAATGAATCAATTAAAAAAATTGTAATTAAGAGAATTAAAAATTTAATTTAAACAAAGTGTCTACGTGTACCAACAAAACACTGCTATTAGTAATAAAATTTCGTTGTAAATAGCACACGGCCTAATTTAAAACAAAAATGAACGTGGAAGATTTTAAGGAAATTTGTTTAATTTGGCAGAATTAAACAAAACAAATTTTTTAAATTGGATTCATTTTAAAGGAGGTTTAAGAGTTCCGAAATAAATTCAAAAATAAAAAATTTGACAAAATGTAAACAACATGCGGATGTTTCAAGAATTTCGAATAAGATTTGGAAGCATTTTCAGGATTTTTAACTATTTAAAATATAAATAATTAAAATTTTAATTTAAGAAGTGTTCAGTTTATAAAAAAGATGTAACCGTTCAATTTTTTATGTTTCTGATTTAAAATTGCTTTAAATGATACAATTTTGAAATTTTTTAAATTAATTGATTCTTCAGTTTAGACTTAGAGCATTGGAAAAGATTTATAGTGTAAATTATTGAGCATTTGAATCAGATTTAAATACAAAATTATTAAATTAAAAAATTTAAACTTCAATTTTAAAAGTTTGAAATTCAAGAGTTCCACTTTACACTTTTTATGCATTAATTAAAGTTTATTGAAACCTAAATGCATTGATACTTACACGAAATAGTGAATGAATTGTTTTCTTTTTAAACCTATTTGACAAAAATGTATTTTTTTACTGTATACGATGGAAATTCTAGCCAAAACTATTTGTTTTTGATGAGGATTTGTTTTTAGTATTCAAGCATTGTTTTATACTTCAAAAAACTATCGTAAAAACACATTTATGCAAAAATTAATTTACATCTTTAAAATTGTACATACTCTTTCTAGTTCCATTTTTTGACGCCAGTTGACGAAATGATGGACCACCATTCCCAATTCCAGGCATAATTTTTCATAGCATGGAGCCATCCAAATATTTCGCAATTTTTTAAACAGTGACAGCTTAGCGAGTTTATTATGAATGTTTTTTTTTCAATTTCTAGGAATTCAATAAATATTATAAGATAGTCCTAAATATTTTGGCACGATCAATTAATTAAATAATACATTTTTTTAATTATTTCTCGGATTTGTATCTAAAGTCTATGAATTTGATTAATAATTCAAAGAAATTTTTATTTTATCTACTTATACTTAAAATTTAGTACATATTTAGGTAAAATTAATGTGGTTACTATGTTAAATTCAATTTAAACCGCTTAAAATTCCTAACATATCAAGAAAAAGTTTGGATTTTCAAAAAGATAGATGAATATTTTACCAAATAGTTGAATTTTTTAAATAAATTATATCCAGAAGATTAATTTCTACCAAAAAGTCGAATATTGTATTGAAAAAGATAATTTTACAACCAAGAAGTCAATAGTAACATGATCAGTAAAAAAATTAATTTGTATTAAAAAAAACAACAAATTTTCAGTGAAAAAAATTATCAATCAAAGAAAAAACGAATTTTCAGTGAAAAAAATTGATTTTCACAACAACAAAAAAATACATTTATTTTAAAAACAAATCTAGTTCCACTTTCAACCAGATAGTTTTACTTTTAACTAAAAATAATAATTTTGACCCAATATGATGAATATTAAACTGGAATTAAATTTTTAAAGAAATAGTTGAATTTTAAACTAAAAAAGATCAAATTTCCACCAAACATTAAATTGTTAAATTTTCGGTTAACTAATAATGTATTAAAAATTTAATATTATAAGTTAAAATTGTTGAATCTTCAACTGATATAGTTGAATTTTCAACCCAAAAGATAAATTTTCATTAAAGAAAAAAAATAATTCTACCAAAAGACGAATATTCAAGAAAATGCATGAATTTTCAATAAAAAATATCAATTGTCAAGCAATAATTAAATAGTTAAATTTTCAGTTAAAAAAATTAATTTTAAACAAAGAGATGAATTTTAAACTGAAATTATGTCATTTACAATTGGATCAGTTAAATTTTACGGTAAAATACTAATGTTTAATAAAAAAATAATTAATTTTCAACTAAAATAATGAATCCTTAACTTGAAAAGTTGAATTTGAAAATAAAAAGATGAATTTTTAACAAATATATTAATTTTTCAACCCAGAAGGTTAATTCCTACTAAAAAGTCGAATATTTAATTAAAATAGATAATTTTACAACCAAAAAGTGAACAGTAACATTTTCAGTAAAAAAATATGGTCAGTCAAAGAAAAAACGAATTTTTACGAAAAGAAGCTCATTCTTCAACCACGGAGATGAAATTTTAATTAAAATGATTAATCTTCAACCAAAAAAAATGAATTATTAACAAAAAAGTAATTTTCAACCAAGTAATTAAATGTTTATTTCAGAAAATGAATTCTGAACCAAAAATTCAGTGGTTAAGTGATTAAAAAAAATTACCCGATTTAAAAAAAAATTCCTGTCAATCCTAGGTTTTTTTTTCAAGCATAATTTTTCATAGTACGGAGCCATTCAAGTATTTCGAATTTTTTAAAAAAATGGACACGGAATATGCATACAAGCTCGCAAATTTATTATAAATAGTATAATTAATATTATGAAAATTAATTTTTGCTCTTGATATTTTCTATTTGAAAAAATTAAGTTTCAAATTGATACCTTTACAACTTTTGGTTTCAATTTACTTGTCTTAAATGAACAATCAAATATTGCTAAATATTAAATAATTGTTTTTTTTCTTAATTAAATTTCTTTTTACATTGAACGAGTTAAAAATTAAACATTTTAGTCTGGAACAATATTTAAAATTTAATAAAAGCCTTTAATTACAAATATGCTATTATAAAGTTGTTTTTCAAATTGACAATAGTTTATAAAGTTTAAATCAGTTGCCTAGATTTTTTTAATGACTAGGACTTTCGAATTGAAAACATTTAATTTTTAACGTTAAAATATGGAAATTCTTAAATTTTGAAAGGATTTAGCGTCGTTTTATCAAATCAATTATTGTTCACTTTTTAAAACTTAAAGTATAGATACATTAAGAACAATTTATTTCTTTATATTTAAAGTTGATAAAATAAAAATGATTTCAATCGAAAATTTTCAACTGCAAACACTTTTAATTTTTAATTGCTTACGGCATTCTACAATAATTCTTTAAATAAAAAATGTAAGCTTAAAACTAAAAATCTAAAAGGGAAAATTTGGTAAGTAAGTTTTTCAAACCACGCGTTTTAAATTGAATAATAGCATAATTGAAAAAGATAACTGAACCAATTTTTGAAAAAAAAAAAAAAAACCGTTGAAATTCAATTTGAACATTTTTTTCTTATAATTTGTCAAATTACAGGTCAAAAAATAAATTCACTGCCATTTCACCTCGGTTTTCTTGATTTTCCGGTCCAGCGACCATCCTGAATTTCACATGGACTCAAAATCGAATGTTACACTCGTTTGGATTTACTTACAGTGACTGCCACGGCATCTTCGCCCTCCTTCAGTTTTTTCGGTGATTGAGATTTCTCGGAACCTGCAGACAGAGACCTTTTCCTTCCCTTGTTCATTCGTTGCTTCTTTTTGCCGTCGCTTTTTAAAGGAGAAACCCTAATTCCACGATTTTTTATTTTGGAACCATTGAGCTCGAGGGCGAGAACGGCTGCGTCTGAAGATTTAAAGTTGACGTAGCCGATTCCTTTATTCATTCCAGATTTGCGATCTTTCACAAGTCGAACCGACTCGATCGGTCCACATTCGCTGAAATGATTCCACAGGGTGTTCTCGTCACACTCTAAAAAAATTAAGTCGATCATACTAAAACGTATTCTTGCACATTTTCATTCCGAGATTTCTCAATACTTTTTGAAACCCGATTTAAATATAGGGTGGCCACTATTTTTAAAACTTTCCTCCCCCGGCTTTTTCCAGGCTCATATTCATGATAAGCATCAGCGAAACTGTTTGCAAGAAATCGATTGACTTTGAATCATATACTAATAGTATGTTTGAAATATTTTTTAAACAATAAATACTGATTTCGAATTGAAAGCGTTTGCAATTTAAAAAATATACATAAAACGATTTTTGAGAATTTAATAACGAAAAGGAGTTTAATTGTACGATGTGTAAGTCGAAGCGCTAAAAACTAAACAATTTTATTTCTAATTACAAAATCACTTAATTAAATGATCTCAGATTAAAATTTTAAAAGCAGGACGTCAAAAAGTTAACATTGTATAATTGAGGACTCAAAATAAGAAGTTAGGGTCATTTAAAATTTAGAGGAATTCAAATGGTATTATTTATAAATAAAAGCGTTTAAAATTTAAAAAATAAAGATTGAAAACTTTTGTATTTGAATCAATTGAATTTCAAAGCGAATGAAAATTGACAACTTAATATTGAAAAATAAATTGAATATTTTAAAGTCAACACCTTTAAAATTGGTAAAATTTTATATTGTTTTTACATAACAAAATTTTGATTCAACTTTAAAGCTAATTAGACCATTTTTTAAAATCAAAAAATGAATTGATTTAATTTAAAAAAAAACTTGTTTTAAATTAAAAGTATTAAAAATTTCTACTCCGGAACGTTGAAACTGAAACGAATACGATCATTTAAAAATAAAAAATAATTTAGTCACAAAAAATTTAAATATTGAAAAATTTTTTATAATCAAATCCTTCAACATTTAAGTTCTTTGAAGTAAATTTAAATCGCTTGAAAATTAATTATTTAAAAAATGCTAATTGTACTTTCCAAAAACCTAAGAAAGGGCAAAATAAAAATTGAAATTATTCATTTACTGATGTATCAATTTCAGATAGTTTAACTTTTATCATTTTTATTTTAAACTCAATTAGACATTTTTTAAATTCAAATCTTCCATTCGAATAATTATTCATCCTTGAAATTTCCCAATCATATATTTTTCAATTTGAAGTTATTGATTTGTTTAAATCTTCAACTAAAAGTCGGGCAATTTTAAGATATTATAATCGAAAATTAGAAATTAAAATAAGGAATTCAAAGCAATATTTCTGTAATATGGTTTCATTTTTTAAAATTGTACAATTTTAAGCTTTTCAATTCGAGATTGCTTTATATTTAGATCTAAAATTATTAAATTTAAAACTATCAAGGCTTTTGACATGCAATTTTCAAATATTGCCTCACCTATTAAAATGTTTTAGAATTGCGCATTCAAGACTATAATTTTAAATTCAAATTATATAAATTCTAAAGATGATAAATATATTATTAATAAGTATCATATCATGTAGTAACAAGCTATATTCAAAATACAACTAGATAGATTTTGTTTTTAAAAAAAATGTGATTTCTGTAAAAAAAAAATCATTTTCACCGTTCCAAATTGCTGAATTTAAAATATTGTGAACCTTCAACATTTCATTATTGTAAATACTTTGAAAATCATATATTTTCTAATTGGAAGCTTTAAAAAATTAAAAAACGCGCGAATTCTTCTCTAGGTTTTTTTCAGTGCCATTCAAATATTTGTCATTTTTTTTTTTAAATCAACTCGGAACATGTATACATTTTCACGAGTTTATAATAAATAATGCTTTTTCAGTTATCAAGTATTCAATTAATATTTTTCATATATAAAGCGTTGACCACATATATTACAAGATATTCTGTAATATATAAGTACCATCCATTAATTAAATAATTAAGTATAACTAAAAAAGTAATTCACTTCTTGAATTTGTCTCTAAAAGTACCAAATAATTGAATTTTTAAATAAAAAAGATCAGTGTTCTATAAAAAATTGACGAGTTCAATTTTCAGTTGAAATAATTAATTTTCCACATAGAAAAAAGAGCAAATTTCCAACCAAAGTGATGAATTTTTAATTAAAAATTAAAATCTTCAACTGCAGTTGATAAGTTTAAACCAAAATGATGAATTTTAAGCAAAAGAGTTTAAATTCCAGCCGAGTAGTTTTATTTTCAATCAAAGACTTTAAGATGAATGAAGAAAAAACTGTCTAAAAATCCATTGAATTGAGTAGAAGAGAGAATTTGGAAGAATTGAAAAGAATTAAAAATAATTGAGGCAAAAAATATTTGAAAATTTCTTGAAATATTTGAAAAGCTATGAAATTTCTCACTGCTTATGAATCCCTTGAAATTGTTCAAGTCTTTTAAAAATGCTATGGAATTTTGTTTAATTTCCTAAAACATTTTCAATCCTTTAAAATCTTTAAAACATTTTTAATGCTCTTGAAAACGCCAAGGTATTTGAAAAAATGTATCGATATATTTAAAATCCTTTGCTCATTGTATTAATCGAATCGCACGATCAATTAAATAAAAACTTTAATAAAGACCAAAAAAATCCACTGTATTAAGTTAATTTAGAATAATGCAATTGAACTAAAAAAAATTCCGACAAATTAAAATAATTCAGGGTGAAGGCTAAAAAATAATTTTAAATCTCTTCAAACCTTTGAAACTCTTAAGAAATATCTTACTTTTTAAAAATAAATTCTCTAAAAACCACTTAATTATTTTGAAATTGCGTGAGATTCTATAAAATCTGGTAATATTTCCTGAAAAATATATTCAAATACATTGGGAACATTAAAAAACTCTTATAATTATCAAAATCCGCGGAAACATTATAAAATGTCGTGAAATTAAAAAAAATATAAAACCTTACAGATCCTGTAAAAATGTTTCATATCTTCCGAAATTCTAAAAAATTCTTTATTCTAAAATAGTTCAAACGCGTTGAAATCCCTTCAAATTAATAAAATTATTAAAAATTTTCTCGGAATCTTTTTAAATTCCCTAAAACATGTCAAATCCTTTGCAATTCTACAAAATACCTCAATTGCCGTGAATAAAATTTTTTAAATCAACTTAAATATTATAAAATCCCATGAAATTCAATGATGATATTTGATGAAATCCTGTAAAATGTATTAAAATACCTTGATAACTTTAAAATCCCTTACAATTCTCTGAAATTTTGGAAAATATCTTGAAACCTTACAAGTCTTGTAGAATCGTTCCATATATTTCGAATTTCGACGTAATACATCACCCTAAAATATTTAAAACGCTTTGACTTCCCCTAAAATGAATGAAATTATTAAATATTTCCTTGATGGAAGCATTGAAAGTTTCCTAAAGTTTTTTAAATTAAAATTGTAAGTAAGTTCAAATTAAAATTGAACTCTAAAGCTAAACATTTTTCCATTAGAAGCAATAAAAAATAAACTACAAATTAAAGCACTCGGAGTGGAACTCTTGAATTAAAATTTTTTGAAATTTAAGTTTATAAGTTTTTTAATTCAAAAATTTTGTATTCAAATGCTCAATAATTTACAGGCATAAAATGGAAGGTACTAACACTTTTCAATTACACAATATTAAATGAAATGCAAATAATCTGCAAAATTTAGAATTTTTAACTTTTATCAATTATAGAATTCAAAGATTTAGACAGAAACGGTAATAATGTAATCCACGATATCATTTTCAGTGCTTTAAATTAAAGAATCAATGAACTTTAAATATTTTAAATTATATTATTTTAATCAATTTTAAGTTAGAAACGTTAAAAATTGAAAAATTAAATTTTTTGTTAACAGAACAGTTCTTAAATTATTTTCATTTTAAATATTTTAAACATCCTTGAAAAGCTTCAAAATCATGAGAAATATAAAAGTTGTTTTCAATTTGTTTAAATTTAAAATTATTTAAAAAATTTTTTAGAACTTCTAAATATCTTTTGAAATGAATCAAATTTTTCCTACAATTTTTAGAAAATCTTGCAAATTAAACAAAATTTCTTAAAATCTTCCAGATTCCATCTCCCAATTTTAAAGATCTTTCTGAGTATTCTCTAAAAATAATTTTCCAAAATGAAAAATTATTTTCAATTTTCCTAAGAATCTTAAGAAAATGTTTTTATTCTGTTGAAGCCTTTTATCATTCTCTAAAAATGTCGACATTTTTTTTATGGAATCTGCAAAAATCTACAGTTTATTTTAAATTAGGCCGTTGCTATTTGCACCGAAATTTTGGTACAAACAGCCGAATTTTGTCGGTACAAACTTCGTTTAAATTATTTGATATAATTTCAAGTTTAAAATTAATTTTTAATCTTATCAAAACATCTAAAAACCTCTTAAAATTACTCAATTTTTTTTACAAATAATAAGTGTTTCATTGCTATTTAAACACAAAAGTTAAACAATTTAATTTAAAAATTAAACATTTTTTAAAAAGATTAATCAAAATTCTAATGTTCAAAGATTAAAAGCTCTTCGAAATTTTAACGATTCAAGACTTTTTATGCCAAACAATTCAGTTTAAGATTGTTTACTTTTAAATATATGGTTTCAATTCAATTGTCGTAAATGGACAGTCAAATATAGCTAAATATTAAATAATTATTCTTTTTTTTTTTAATTAAAAAATTTTCAAATTGAATGGATTAAAAACGAAATATTTTAGACTGAAAAAATATTTTATAACAAATACATTATTATGAAGTTATTTTAAGTAAAAAATATTTGATCAAGTTTCAATCGGACGTTTGCATTTTTTAATGACTAAGGCTTTGGAATTGAAAGAGTTTAATTTTTAACCAGGTTGGCCGTTTTAATCGACAAAATAAATTCCTGGTCATTTCACGGTTCGCAAAAAATCTTCTCGGCCAATGACATTAAAGAAATGGAACATTAAAGCTAAAAAATTTTTCATTTGAGATAATAAAAACTGAGCTGCAAATGAAAGCACTCAAAGTGGAACTGTTAACTTTTGAACTTTTAAAATTGAAATTTAAAAGTTTTCAATTACAAAATTTTTTATTCAAATACTCAATAAATTACGTGTATAAAATTAAATGTACTAACATTTTAGAATATAAAAAAATATAAATCCACGTTGTCATTTTCAATGCTCTAAATTAAAAAATCCATCAATGAACTTTAAAATTTTGAAAATTATATCATTTTAAGTAATTTTAAGCTAGAAACATTAAATATTGAAAAGTTGAAAAATTTTGTTTTCAATAGTTAACATCATTGAAAAGCTTCAAAATTTTATTTCAAAATCTTTAGAAATCTAGAAGTTGTTTAAAATTTTTTCTACAATTATCATAAAATCCAGCAAATTTTAGAAAATTTCTTTACAATTCGGATGTATAAATAACAATTGAACATTTATTATTTGTAGGTGAAATTTGAGTAATTTTAAGAGATATGTAGACGTTTTGGAAAGATTCAAACTTAATGTAACACTTGAAATGATAGCCTAATATAAAACGAAATGTAGTTTTTCGCAGATTTTAATTAAAAAAATTAGATTCTTTTCAAGAATTGTGAAAGGCTTCAAAAGAATAAAAACATTTCCTGAAGATTCATAGAAAAAATAAAAATAATTTTTCATTTTAAAACATTATTTTAAGAGCATATTTAAAGTTTTTTAAAGATTTAAACAAATTTTTCAAAAAAGATTCTAGAAAATGTTAAGAAAACTTTCTAAAATTTTCATGACAATTTTTTATCTATTTAAAACTCCTAAATATCTCTTAAGATTCCTCAAATTTGTTCTACAAATGTTTATTTGTAAATTATACGTGAAAATTACAAAATTTCAATAATTAAGAATTTTTCAAATACAACCATTAAAATTTTAGCGTTCAAATTTTTAATATTTGTTTTCAATTTACTTCTCTTCAATAAAAATTCAAATATTGCTAAATATTCAATAATTAATCCTTTTTTTAATTAAGAATTTCAAATTGAATAAGATAAAAGTTGAATATTTTAGACTGAAAGAATATTTTAAATTTAATAAAATCCTTTAATTAAAAATATATTATTATGAAGTTATTTTTCAGTTAAAAATAGTTTATAAACTTTCAGTCACGTTTACATTTGTTTATTGACTAAGACTTTCAAATTGAAACCGTTTAAGTTAAAGGCTTTAATTTTTAATTTGTTCAAGTCTTTAAGAAAGCATTTAAAAATTCTTTAAATTAAAAATGTAAGCTTAAAAATAAAAATTTCAAATCGAAAATCGTTAAAATAAAAAAATTTTGAATTACGAAATTGTAAGCTAAATAATAGCATCATTGAAAAACATAAAAATTCAACTAATTATTAAAAAACTGTTTAAAAAACCATGGACAGATTTTTCTTCTACAAATTTGTGAAATTCCCTGTCGAAAAAAAAATTCACTGTCATTTCTCGGTCTAAAAAAAAATCACGGTTTCCCGGTCCAGCAGCCAGCCTGTTAACGTTGAAATCTGGAAGTTATTAAATTTGAACGGATTTCAAATGGTTTTACCGAATATTTAAAGTACGGATTCATTAAAAAAATAATTTGTTTATATTTACAGTTGAGAAAATAAAAATATTTTTTATCAAAAATTTTCAACTTCAAACACTTTTAATTTGTAATTGTTTAACTATTCAAGACTGTGTTTTAAAATTGTTTAAATTAAAAAAGAAAACTTAAAAAGAAATTTTTTTGAAGTATAAGATTTTCGAATTACACATTGTAAACTGAATGATGTCATAATTGAAAAAGATGAAAATTCGACTAATTATTTGAAAAACGATTAAAATTAAACTCAAACTTTTCTTCTAAATATATGTAAAATTCCCGGTCAAAGCCGAACTTACCGAAAGGCAAATTTCCTAGGAAAACTCCCTTCTTCGGATCAATTTCCACCTGATCATAAGCAGAATCAACCCTCAAGATATTATTATCCAACTTCTTTCCATTCATCGACAACGCTTTCTTCGCAGACTCCTCTTCTTTGTAAGTGACGTACATCCAAACAGAGGTCACTTTCGCATGAGTTTTTCCGGTGATGGACGCTGCTTTGAAGCTATGTTTGGGATTTTCCGGGACTATTCCTCTCACACGCACAGTCTCAATCACACCAAATGGCCTGAACAGTTTCTTCACTTTCAACTTGGTCGCATCTTTCGGAATATTTCCGACAAACACGGTCCTCTTGTCTCGCTCTGATCTTTCCTCGACAGTCAAATTCGACTCTGTCGATTCGTTTAGTTCACTCTTCGGGACCTTCTTTTTCTTGCCTGTCTTTTCCTTCTTTGGACTCTCGTCATCAGAACCCTCGTCGTCAGAGCCTTCCTCAAAATCTTCATCATCCTCATCATCTTCCACACGAGAGTCGTCACTCGCAACTTTCGCCTTCTTGTTAACTTTTTTCGGAGTTTCCTCCTCATCAGAGCTCAGGTCATCGTCGTCGTCGTCGTCCCCATCTTCGCCGTCCTCCTCAAAATCTTCATCGTCATCGTCATCCTTCAAACTATCTCCTAAGAGAGCTTCCAGGCCAAGAGCCGATTCGTTTTCCGACTCTTCATCGTCGCTATCATCTTCATCATCCTCATCATCTTCAGTCGACTTTGAACTTTCGAGTTTCGCTGAAAAAAAAAAGTATTAATATTCGATTTTTTTTATAAACTTATAAGCCAATTGCTAGTTAGTCGAATTTTAAGTGTACATGAGATTTAAAAATTTTAAAAACGTCAAAGACTTCAGAAAGAGTTCAGACACCCCGAATTATATCAGATTTCGAGTTTTTTTTTCAACGGGGTGACAGTTTTAATCGAAGAAAAAAATTCCCAGTAATTTCCCGGTACGCAAACATTTTTCCATTTAAAGTAATAAAACATAAACAACAAATTAAAGAATTCAAAGTGGAACTCTTGAATTTTAAAATTGAAGTTTAAAAGTTTTTCAATTCCAAAATGTTGTATTCAAATTCTCAATAACTTACACACATAAACTGGAAGATACAAACAGTTTTTAATTGAAACGTTTTAAATGAAATTCAGATAAATGGCAAAATTCAGAATCTCTTAATTAAACAATCAATTAATAAACTTTAAAAATGTTCAAAATTATATTATTAAGTTACTTTAGGGTAGAAACATTAAAAATTTAAAAATAAAAATTTGTTAACTTAATTTGAAGTTAAATTATTTTAATTTAAAATAGTTTAAGCATCCTTGAAAAGCTTTAAAACTTTATTGCAAAATCTTGAGAAATCTAAAAGTTGTTTAAAATTTTTTCATATTGAACATTATTTTTGAAATTACTTCAGAACTTCTACATAACTTTTCAAATAAATTGAATTTGACCTAAAACTTCTAGAAAATCCTGCGAATTAAAAAAAATTTCCTTCAAAATTAGATCTAGAAACAACAATTTAATACTTATTACTTGTAGAAAAAATAGAGTAATTTCAAGAGATATTTAGAAGTTTTAAAAAGATTGAAAATTAATTTAGAACTTGAAATGATTTCAAATAATTTAAGCAAAGTGTGTGTACCGACAAAATTCGACTATTCGTACCGAAATTTCGGTGTAAATTCCCACAACCTAATTTAAAACAAAATTTCGATTTTTGCAGATTTCAAATAAAAAATGTAGCAGCTTTTTAAGAATTGCGAAAGGCTCCAAAAGAATAAAAACATTTTCTTTACATTCCTAGGAAAATAAAAAATTTATTTTCATTTTGAAAAATTATTTTAAAAAAATATTTAAAAAGATTTTAAGAGATTTCCAGAACTGTCCAAAAAGACTGAAAATTTCAAGGATTTTTAAACAAATTTTCAAAATTTTAAATTACTCCAACCTTTTCTATAAATAGTAAGTATTCAATTATTATTTCTATATAAAAATTCAGCAATTTCTTTTACAAACTAAACGTTTTCTAAATAGAACAATACAAATTTTAACGTTAAAAGTTCAAAAGCTTTTCGAAATGTTAACAATTCAAAGCTTTCTATGTCAATATATTAAGTTTCAAATTGTTTACTTTTAAATATTTGGCTTCAAGTTACTCGTATTAAGTTAACAGTCTAATATTGCTGAATATTAAATAATTATTCTCTTTTCTTAATTAAAAAGTAAATTTAGATAAATTTAAAAGAAATGAGATGAATTAGATGAAATTCATAAAAAATTAAGCTGCATTTAAAAAGCCATCAAGTGAATTCAAAACGATTTAAAAAGTGAAAAAAATTAATTAAATTGGTTAAAATAGAGTGAATTTAGAAGAATTCAAAAGAATTTAAAAGGATTTAGGATAAATGACTAAAAGCTCAGAGCCAATTTCAAATAAATTGCAAAAAATATTTTCAAATCTTCTAAACCCTACGAAATTCCTCATGCCATGTGAAGAATTCTTTAAAATGGTTAAAATCTCTTGAGAATGCCTTGGAATCTTCAAAATTTTTTTAAAATTTAAAATGTCAAGGAAAATTTTTAATTTTAATAAGATATTTCAAATCCTTTGATCTTTTGAAAGCCCTTGCGACTTTTTAAAGCCCTTGAAAAGGCTTGAGAATCTTTTATAATACCCTCAAGTATTTCCAATTCTTTTAAATCTCATTAAATTACTGAAATCAATAAAAAATTTCTTTGCAATCTTTTAAAATAACCCCAATTATTAAAAATATTTTAAACTCCTTTGCGATTTTTTAAAGCTTTTGAAAATGCCAAGAAGTTACTTTTCTGCCAACTACATGCATTTTCTACGAAGAAGATTCATTTTTGACAAAAAAGAAAAAAAAAATTGTAGGCTATTTTGATGAATTTTCCACAAAAAATTACTTTTAAACGAAGTAATTTAAGTTTAAACAGAGTGTTTAATTTTTCAATAAACGAATATTAATTCTCAACAAAAAATGTAATAGTTGAAATTTCAAGCGAAAAAGATTTTAATTTTAAATAAAAAACCACTGAACTCATAAAAAAAAGAAAAAAAAGTTGAATTCCCGACTAAAAAGATACATATTCAACCAAGAAGAAAAACCATTTCTGCCAAAAACTGAAAAATTTCCAAAAAATGGTTATACTTTCAACAAAGAAAATGACAAAAACAGTGAATTTTTATGAAAGTAGTTGAATTTTCCACCAAAAAAGATGAATTCTCATCGAAATAATATTTGATGATTAACCTGAGAAACAATTTTAATTTTTAATGAAAAAGGGATGAATACATAAAAAAATACGAATTTAAGAAAAGTTGAATCCTAAGCCAAAAATATTTTAATTTTAAACCAAGCATTTGCAATTTTAATTTTAAAAAAATGAAATCTCTGCCAAAAGAGAGGAATCTTTCCAACCAGAAAGACGAATTTTCAACCAAATTATCGAATTTTTAACCAAAAAATAACTTTCAGTTCAGAATAAAAAAAAATTTAGACAAATTATAAATTGAAGTCAAAAATAATTTTTAATGCGAATTAAAAATTCTGAACAAGAAAAAAATTAAGAATCTTTTATAAATGGTTGAAAATGTTTCGAAATTTTTAATAATTTTAAATTCTCCAGAACTCCTAAATATCTTTGGAAACTGACACCAATTATTCCTTAAATTGTTTTTTTGAATTTTTGTTTGAAAAACTTCTTAATATCTTTAAAAATTATTCCAATTTTTCTACAATTTTCAAGAAATTCGTTAAAATTAACCAAAAACCTCCACATATTCCAGATTCTTTTTTGGTATTTTTTTATATCTGTAGAAATGTTCCGATTTTCTTTTAAAAAATTTTCTTAAAATATAGGTTATAAAATAAAAACTCGTAAAAAATTTTCCGAATAGTAAGAAAATGATTTTATTTTCTTGTCGTCTTTCAAAATTTTTAAAAAGCTTCTACATTTTGTTTTAAATAAAGTTATTTTTGTATTATTTCAAAGCTTTTAAATATCTCTTAAACTTGTTCGAATTAAAAAAATGTTTAACTTGACAAATTTTGTTTTGAAATCTATACATTCTATGTCGGAATTTCAGGAAATCATTTGAATTTCTGTACACCTTTTAAAATGTATTTCCTTTAAATTACAATTGTTTTTTAATAATAAAAAAGTTCTCTGAAATATTAAGAAAAATATTTAATTATCATACTTATTAACAATTACAATTAAAATGTTCTCTCTTATAAATAATATTTAGAAATACTGAGAAATAATGTTGATCAAATAGAATTACTTATTTGGAAATCTTGCTTTACTAAATTGATCGTGCAAAAAAAAATGCTTAATCTTTATTAGTACATAAATACTTTCTCGTTTCGAAATATATTTGATAAAATTTTTAATTCCTTATTTGGAAATTGCGATTTACCAGATTCGAGAAATTAAAAAAAAAACTTAAAATCACTAGATACTTAAAGTAATATTCACCCATTATACAACCAATCAGGTATACAAGAACAATTAATGCGGAATTTTTTTAGATACGATTTTGAATGTTTCAGTTTTGAATACTAGCAAGAATATTTCAAATCTAAAATTTCATCTTTGAAAGCTTTAAGGGCATGTGACTGAGCTAAATACCTATATTACCGACCTCACTTTTTCAGTTCACTGAATGTTTTTTTTAACCTAAGAAATTTTTTTGTAAATAAAATATCGAGCTGAAACTTTGGAAAATGTATTAGAGTACAATCAAGTACGTTTAGGTACTGCATTTTGGTAGGAACTTCACTGAAAATTATTTCATCTTTTTTCTGAACCTCGACATTTTTTGAACGTTCGAACTTAATTTATGCATAAAATATCGGTCTCAAACTTTGAAAAATGCAAAAGCTGAAAGAAAACTAGGTTTAAGTACGAAGCTTAATAATAAAAGATGTAAAAAAAATTTCAACTATCAATTCCATCGGCATCAGCCAGTAACGTTGAAAACGAAAATACGAACCCTCTAGAGCCTCGTCTAATGACCGTCAGAGTTCGTATTTTCGTGTACAACGTTACCGGCTAATGTCGATGGAATTGATATTTGAAATTTTTTTACATCTTTTATTATTAAGCTTTGTACTTAAGGGCATGTGACACAGCTAAATACCTATATTACCGACCTCACTTTTTCAGTTCACTGAATGTTTTTTTTTGAACCTAAGCACTTTTTTTGTAAATAAAATATCAAGCTGAAACATTGGAAAATGTATTAGAGTACAATAAGGTACGTTTAGGTACTGCATTTTGGTAGGAACTTCACTGACAATTATTTTATCTTTTTTCTGAACCTCGACATTTTTTGAACGTTCCAACTTTTTTTATACATAAAATATCGGTCTCAAACTTTGAGAAATGCAAGAGCCGAA
>NC_046661.1:111049724-111055006 GCF_010883055.1 Belonocnema kinseyi | reverse complement strand
ATTAATATTTGTACTTAAACGTAGTTTTCTTTCGGCTCTTGCCTTTCTCAAAGTTTGAGACCGATATTTTATGTATAAAAAAAGTTGGAACGTTCAAAAAATATCGAGGTTCATTTAGCTGTGTCACATGCCCTTAAGGCCATGTGACGAGAGGGTCACGTGACCACGACTGTTATTCAATTTTTCTTTCCCAACTTACGTCTAAGCGAAATGAGGTATCGTTCTGAAAGTTTGGGAAATGAAAGAGGAGGTAATAAAGTCCATGTCTCTGCTTTGTTCCGGTGGAAATTTTGAGAAAATTTTTTTTTTTAAAGAAAATACCAGTGGAAGTTTTCTGTCCCAACTTACGTCCACACGGAATAAGATATGGTGTTAAAAATTTGGCACGATAAATAGAAGGGATGCAAGAATATGACTCTGGTCCTAAATAATTAGAACAGTGAAAAAAGTTGTTTGCACTTGAAATGCAAATAAACATATTTGGTCTGACATACGTATCAGTCTGGTATCAGCTGTGTCAAAGCAGCACTAGCGTAGCGAGTAAGCAACTTCGAACTTCTAGGGGTCTGTGGGTATAACAGATGGCATGATTAGCGTCACAGAAATTTAAAAGTCAAACTTCTGCTGTAAAACCTAAATGTGTCCGTCGATAATCATTATTTGAATAAATAACCTTTTTTCTTCCTCCAACTCTTTGTAAGGTCAAAAACGATCCTTTAATATTTATTATTATTTCCCGAAAAAAGTTTCCGCATTATTTAAACTTTTATTTTTCAATATGGGTGAAAAAATATTCATCTTAGGGCTGTCTTGATCAGCTGTTATACTCATCACATGGCCTTAAACCTAATTTTTTTCGGCTCTTGCATTTTTCAAAGTTTGAGATCGATATTTTATGTATAAAAAAAGCTCGAACGTTCAAAAAATGTCGAGGTTCAGAAAAAAGATGAAACAATTTTCAGTGAAGTTCCTACCAAAATGCAGTACCTAAACGTACTTTAATGTACTCTAATACATTTTCCAAAGTTTCAGCTCGATATTTTATTTGCAAAAAAAGTTTTTAGGTTCAAAAAAACATTCAGTGAACTCAAAAAGTGAGGTTCGTAATATAGGTATTTAGCTGTGTCACATGCCCTTAAATAGATCATTAGTTGTAGTTCGTAGTAGATTTTTATAATTTTCTATTGCAATTTTTAAAATCGCCAAAAATTGTAGAAAATTATAAAAATATTTCTTTTTCCAGAAAGCACAAGTTTTTGCTAAAATTGTAACACTTTTACACCATTTAAAAAAAAGTGCAATTTTCATAAAGATTTCTGAATTTTGTTTGTTCAGGTCTCAATGATTTCATCAAGACTTTAAAGATTTCACGTTTTTTTTAAATTTTCTTACCTTTTTTAGTCTTCGGAGTTTTCTCATCGTCGCTTGAATCGTCATCCTCGGCTTCTTCATCAAAATCATCGTCGTCATCGTCCTCGTTTAAACTGTCTCCTAAAAGATCTTTTAACCCCACTCCAGGTTCATCGTCCTCATCATCATCATCATCATCATCGTCATCATCGTCATCATCATCTTCATCTTCGTCATCATCATCACTATCGCTTTGATCAAGAAGAGAATTCGAATTATCCATCGCTGCATCAGCATCACTCTCATCATCATCATCATCATCATCGTCGTCATCATCACTCTCATCATCATCATCATCATCTGAATCCGCAGCATCCTTCTTCAATCCCTTAAACATTTTCACTCCTTTATTTTCCTTCGGCTCATCGCTATCATCAAAATCTTCATCATCATCGTCAGAATCTTCATTTAGACTTGGTCCCAGAATATCGGGAACGTCCGCGTCGGAATCATCATCAATCTCATCCTCAATGTCATCATCGGACTCTTCATTTAGTGAAATACCTTCGTTGATGCTGTCGTTGGATTTGTCAGCATCAAGATTCAGTTTCTTCTTCTTCTTCGGACTTTCCTTAACTTCTTGTTTGACCTTCTGTGCAGATTTTTTCTCTGAGGTGGGTTTCTTGACAGAACTTCCTTTTTTAGGAGTCACAGAGGCTTCTTTTTTAGGAGTGATTTCTTTTTTAGGGGTGACTCCTTTCTTTGGAGTGGATCCTTTTTTGGGCGAGGGGTCCTGTTTCACGGAAGGAGTTACAGGGAGAGATTTCTTTCCTCCTTTCGGTGTATTTGGATTGGATTTGGGTGTTTTTGGAAATCCATTGGATTCTGCGAGTGGAGTTCCTTTGGGGGTATTGTGATTCTTGTTAGGAGTTTTTCCGTTGATAATAGGGACTTTTCCTGTAGGAGTATTTTTAAATTTGGGAGTTTTATTCTTCTGGACTCCGCCTGGAGTCTTTTTAGGATTTGGCGTTGATGGTGCACTTTTCGGAGTTCCAGCGACTTTCGTCATGATTTGTGGTTATTATTGGGTTTTAATCAGCTTTAGAAAAAAGAAATTTCAAAACTTGAGTTTCAAAGAAAAGAGAGATTTTGAGAAAATTCAACTATTTTATTTTTAAAAACAAGGTACAGGGGTTGTCAGTATTATTGAATCTAAGATACACATTTTTTTTAATTTCTACATTTTGTGAATAATCCCTAAAATTTGGTGAAATTAAAAAATATTCTTCAAAATTTCCCAAAATATCTTTAAGTATGTGAAATAGGCCATTTTGTTAGGTGTCCACCAAAGTGAATAACATGATGCAGAAACAAATTTTTGCAATACTTTCATGATCTCATAAAAACTCTTCAAGGAATACTAATCCACACTTAATTCTTTATTTCAACCCCCCTAAAACTACCCCCTTGTAAGTGCAATAAGGATATTGCATAATATTGCCCTTAATAATAGTATTCATTGTTATTACCTTTTTGTGCATGTTAATGATTTTTTAACCGTTCAAACCATTTTTGTTCATTTGCATAATTTTATTTTCATAGAATATCTCTAATTAAGGATATTGTATGAATAGTGTAGTCTGTTTAATAAACTTGTAGAGCGAATATTTTTATTTAAATTATTTTTTTTATTGTTTACACAATTTATTTTTGTTAAAATTTAACTTTTTAGCGGAAAAAGCTAGAAAATCATATTTTCCTGCTTGTTTTTCCCGTTAAAACAAGTTTCAAACGTTTAGCCTAAATCTAACTTTTTCCAAGTTACTTTTTATTGTTTAAACAATTCATTATTTTAAAATATCACCAAATAATGTTATTTTCTGAATACTTTAGCCTAATTGATGAATGCTAAGAGATTTTTTTTTCATTTTACAATGATTTATTTATTGATTAGACAATTTATAAGTGTTTAAATACAAGGCTTGAAAGGAAAAGGCTAGAGAACGTTTTTTTTATATCTTTTAAATAAGTTCTAACAATACAAAAATTGAAATAAAAATATACAATCCCCATGTTCAATAAATAGACATAAAATAAAAAATTGTTCAAATTAACAAAAATGATTGAAAAAAAATGAACTCATGGGCAAGTATACGTCAGGAATATCAGAATTTGCAAAGGGGCGTTCAATTTAAATTAAACTTGGTAAAATTATACTGCTATATAATATATATTTTAAACACCAAGGATTTTTGGGGTTAGATTTTTTTGAATTATCGACATTTCTGGAACCGATAATTGGATTTTGAGCAATAATTGGATTTAAAAAAGCGTAACTCAAATATTTTCTACACGAAGCAGATGATACACACAATGAAATAACTTTGCTTTCTATTAATTTTAATTCAGAGTGTACTATTATATTTTTAGTTTAGAATTCATCTCTTTTGTTTACAAATTCTAGCTTGGTTGAAGAATGAACCATTATGTTAAAAAGTCATCTTTTTGGTAAATATTCGTCTTTTCTTGTTGAAAATTGATTGATCGTTTTCAGTTCGAAATTAGATTTTGTAACTGAAAATTTAACCATTCCATTTTTGTTTAAAAATTGACAATTTTAGTTGAAAATTGAAGAATTAAATTTTTTATTGAGTCATCATAGAAGGTATTAGATCTGTGTAAAATTGGAAACCCCCTTCCCCAAACCTAATTTTTGTCAATGTCCAATGACCCCCTGGATCCGAAAAACAGATTTTTACGAATGTGCCTGTCTGTGAGCACGATAACTCTTGAAAAAATTAATCTTTTTTCGAAATTCAAACAGCTCTGTACGGTTATTCGTAGAACTTGAAAATACGAACATTTCCTCCCGAGTTTTTTTCGGTAAAAAAAATTATTATAGTTACAGCACTTACAAAATTCACAAAATAAACGAATTATTCATGTTTTGATAGGACGCGTAGTTTTTGCTTTTTCGTGAAAAACAGCATAAAAATAGAAAATTAAATTTCTAGACAAACAACACAAGCTACGAAAAAAATAAAGAGGCAAAATTTGTTCATCCAAAAAAGTTCGACACATTTTTTATGAAACAATATTACGAATGTACATTTTACAATGTACGAAAACGCACAGATAACAAAAAATTGTGGATTCAAAAAAGATCTACAAGTTTGTAATAAACTTTTGTTATAAGAATACATTCAAAATGAAAAAAAAATTATTTTTTGGAAAAATGACACATGCTAAAATAAAATTTTAACTAAAAAAATTTTTCGTCTAAATTATATCTACAAATTTTTTTCGAGCCACTTTACGCTAGGATGCGTATTTTTTAATTAAATCGAATAAATAAAATTAAAAAGTATAATAACAAAAAATTTTTTTTCAATGCGAATTTTTTTTTTATGAACAAGATAATGAAAATACGTATGTTTCAATATCAATACTTATTATGAATTGTAATAAAAAACATTTATTAACATTAAAAATTTTTCGTGGTAGCTGAGAATAAAAATTAATGCAAAATAAGGAGTAAATATTAAAGTAATAATGAAAAATAAATTTCGAAAATATTTTGCAAGATCTGAATAAGCAGTAACAGCACGAGGTAAATACATTATCAAGCTCGAAGCGCGAGGATCAATAGTCGCGCGCAATTGAACTCTTTCTTGGCTGCATTCAATTATTTATTATTTCAAATTAAAATCTTTTTTGTTTAAAAAATCGACTATAACATTTTTTTATTGAAAATTCAACTAGTTGATTGAAAGTCGAAATAATTTGTTGAATATGAGTTGTCTGTTGAAGATTTATCGATTTAGTTGAATGTTGTAAAAATGATTTGATGAAACAAATCAAACCTTTCTTCGACCGTTGATATTTATTGATTTCAAATTCTTTATGTCTTACGGTCCAATCGTAAATCGAGA
>NC_046661.1:111030330-111049624 GCF_010883055.1 Belonocnema kinseyi | reverse complement strand
TAAAATAAATATCTGAGTTTCGAAGAACATGTTTTTTTGACTCATATTTATTTTCTCGATTTACGATTGGACCGTAAGACATAAAGAATTTGAAATCAATTAGTTGAATGTTAATCCCTTTGGTTGAGAAATCGTTAGTTTTTTTGGTAAAAAGTTAATTTTTTTGAATGAAAATTTAAATATTTTGTTAAATTTTTTTTAATTCAACCAATGGTTTAAAAATAATCTTTTTGAAAAAAGTCGTCCTTTTTAATTGAAAATTATTTTTAAAAAATCGTCTTTCAGGTTTGAAAATCCAGCCATATGGTTAAGAATGCAACTTTTTTGTTTGAAAATTCGATAATTCTATTGGAAATTCAATTAGTTTGTATAGAAATCACATTTTCGGCATGAAAATTCAACAATTCGGTTGAAATTGATTTTATCTCTTGACTAAAAACTATTTCTTGGTTGAACAAGCAACTAATTTGTTGAAAATTCGTCTGTTTTGAATTTAACTGCTTTTTATTATTATTTAAAAGTGAACTCTTTTAGTAAAATTCAACTAGTTATTGTTTCAAATTAAAATCATTTTTGTTTAAAAAATTAACGATAACATTTTTTTCATTGAAAATTCAGTTTTTTATATTGAAAAATCAACTAGATGACTGAAAGTACAAATCATTTGTCAAACATTAATTTTTCATTGAATACTTATCAATTTAGTTGAAAGTTCACCCCTTTCGTTGAACACTTGATAGTTTTTTTTGTAATTTTTTTAAAATGCAAATTAACTGTTCCATTGTTGTTGAAAATATATCTGAGCAGATTAAAAATTTAATTATTTTGTTAAAAATTATATTTTTTTTTAATTCAACCGATTGTTGAAAAATGATCTTTATGAAAACAGTACAGAAATAACTTTTTTGGCATGAAAATTCAACAATTTAGTTGAAAATTTGCCTTTTTTTTTAATTGAACTATTTTTTATTTATCTTAAATTTAACTATTTTTTGGTTAAAAAATCAAATATTACTCTTTTTTGGTTGAAATATCAAATATTACATTTTCTATTGAGAATCGGGTGTCCCCATGTAAGAAGAAGACGTAGATTTTCTAGCGCAGCGGAGTTGGCCCCTGAATAAAATTGCAAATTGGAATTGTTAAATTTTAGATCATAGTGTTTTTAACAAATTGCAAAAACTATTTTTTGTAAAAGTCAATTATAAATTCAATTTTTGTCTACAACTCGTGCTTAAATCTACAGTTTTTGGAATTTCTTTATTTTCTATTCTATTGCATAATTCGTTTCACAAAATATTTGAGCATTTCGTTTATCGAGGAAAGTTTGAGCAAAGAAAAACTTCTTGTGAAGAAGTTTAAAAAACTATAAATTTTTTTTTGAAGTGTTTAAAAAATAATAAATTAATAGGAAAAAAACTTCGATCGCTGAACTTTAAGCGCGCGAAAAAACTTTGCAAAAAACTTCTCTACTTTTTTGAACTTCTTCACATGAAATTTTTGTTTGCTCAAATTACCATAGATAATCGAAACGCTCAAACATTTTGTGAAACAAATTATTCAAGATTAGAATATCATTTTTCATACTGTTATCAATTAAGCTTTTTTGGTTAAATTCAATTATTTATTATTTCAAAACTAAATCTGTTTGTTTGAAATATCATCTATCATTTTCTCATTGAGAATTAATTTTTTTTATATACTGAAAATTCAACTACTTGATTGAAAGTTCAACTTATTTGTTAAACATTAATTTTGTTGTTGTGGATTTATCAATTTAAAATGGTCGAAAATTAATTTTTTCAGGTTTGAAAGTAATTTGGTTTCTAAATCATTCAACTTCATAGTTTAAATAATTAAATTTTTTCATTTAAAACCATGTATATTTTGGTATAATATTAATGTTTTTTTTTCACTTGAAATTTTATGGGGTTTATATTGAATTCAATTTGCTAACTATATATTAATTTTATCCGGAAGAATTTATTCTCCTACTTTCGTAAAGAGTCACATTATTATCAGGGAAAGAGTGTAGAGTCCTTTTATACATTTTAATGTTTTGTATAAAAAGTATTTTATTTCAGATTTTTAATATTGTGTACAATGTTATGTAGGATACATTTTGCGCAGAAAATATTTTGTGCATGCAAAATATAATACACAGTATTTAAAATCCCATTTAGTTAAATTTGAAACAAAAAATAAAACAAAAAATAATCATATTATGCCCAATGAAAGCAGTTTTATTTAAATAAAGAAACCTATGTTTACCTAGAACTTATACGTACTTATTCTCTAAGGTTAATTTTTCAGATAAGATTATACATTCGAAATTTTTCAATAAAAATTAAAGCAAGACACAATAAATAAAATAGGATAAGATTGAAAATATTAATAGGCTTCCAACAACCTTATCAATTCTATCTACTTTTTTCTGTTTTTTTTTCCAATCCAAAAAATAAAAATCTATTCATTTGCGAATAATGTGACTAATTATTCAGATGAAACCCCAAATATTTTACTCTTTTAATAGAGATCATTTTTTTTAAATTATTAGAATTTTCAGATGAGCATAATACAATACAAACATTGCAATCTGTGAGACCACCAGAAATGTTCAACACTTCTGTTATGTTCTACTATAATCCACTCCTGGAGAAAAACAAAATATTCCTTCCTATTAACTTAGAGGTCAACTTTCAAAAGTGACGTAAATAAAAGTAAACGCCCGTGGAATAAATCAGGATTTCTGAGAACCGAAACGTACAAATGCAAGTGCTTCTAAAATCGAGAATAAAGCTTGAAGATTTCAAATATTTGCAATATGAATTTCATTAAAATAAAGTACTTACAGAAAATAGCATATTTTCTACTTAAAAAAAACTATTATTCGTATGATTAGTCTAAAATGAACCAAAAATTGACAAAACAAGTATATGTACAATCCTAACCTTAAAACCTTCTGTCTCAATATTTAATCGTTTACAAAGAAAAAAGCAAAAATACCGACTGAGAATTAAAAACAGAATAATAAAATTCCACACCTACTTCCAGTTAAAAGATTGTCAAAAATAAGAATTGAAAAAAAATTAAATGGACAATATAATTACCACGTGTGTAAAATGCTCGACACAAAACTCCACTTTGTGAAAGAATGAATCAAAGAATCCATAAAATAAGCGAATCTACTAAAAAAAAAGATTGTGAGGCTTGAAACTTTCAACTTACCAAATATTCTCCAGTAGTTGAAGACAAAATTACACACAAAAATTGTGAAACCGTGGGAGATTGTTTGCAACAATTGCACCGGTACGATGAAGAAGGAAATGCGGTGAAAAGCGCCAACCGCGCCAACAGGAAATAGAATATCGCCATATTCAAAAAAGAAATTGATTTGGTTGTTACAATGGTGTAACTTAACTATATTTGAACATAAAACCGTTTGATAAAAATGTCTTCGTTTATTAATGGTTTTTATTCACTACACGGAGACAAATCGGGCGTTTTATATTAAATTAAACGATATTTTGTTTCACGTGGTCATTCCTTTTATATCAATATTATCGACAATCGAGTACCGACTACCGACAGAGTTGTTGAATCTAAACATAACCTCAAACCGAAGCACTTGTGCCAGAGATGAGGCTTGTACAATTTATACAGGAAAATAAAAAATTGTTACTTCTTATTAGTGCCGAGTTAATTAAAGGATTTAAATAATATCAGGGTGAAACTCAAGTCGTGTAAGTTATATTTTAGTCAAAATTTATCGTGATCTGCTCTATTGTCGGCGAGTTAGATTACAATGGAAAAATTTTCCGCTCAAATTTGTCACCGGTATTCGATATACAATTAAATGCATTTAAAGATAATTTTGAAGTCGGCTATGGAAATATTTATTTGACAGACCGTTTGGTCAAATAATATTTTCTTCAGGATATTTATGGCACTTCAAGATTTTTCTTTCTGGAAAATTTACCGGTGTTCAATTTTTAGCTGAGCAATTGAACTTTTTTTAACTGAAGATATTCAATAATGTTTTAACCTGTTTGAATTTACCCTCGATTACATATTAATTTTTCATTTCAATTTTTAAATTAAAATGAATCTTTAATTTCGATTTAGAATTTATGAAATCAGTACTGAAAAAATTGGTGTAAATTCCAAAAATTACCTATTAAATTTCTAATGCATAAAATTACGAATTTTCAATCAAAATTATTGAAAATTCAAATGTTTCAAGTTAAAAAAAGGAAATTGCACACTTTCACAATCATAGTTTGTATATTTTTAAATAAAAAAAAAAATTGTATAAAAATCTAGAAGTTTCGAATTATAGCATTGCGAACTGAAAATTTGCAAATTAAATTGTTTAAAATCTAGGACGACCACTGGACCGGGAAACTAGGAATTTAAAAAAAACTGAGGAAAATTTGAAAATGATAGCGAATTTATTTTTTGAGACTTCTAAAATTCCTAAATATGGAAAAATTCTTAAACATTTAAAAAAATTCTTTAAAAATTTCTAGATTCTTTTTAAAGAATTTTGTAAATCTTTTGGAATATTTCAAAATCTTTTTAAATATTCGTTTAAAATATATTTTGTAAAATAAAACATTAATAAACATACTCCGAGAATTCTTAGGAAAGGTTTTAATCTCTTGAAACCTTTCAAATTTTTTTAAAAACTTCTAGATTTTTTATTCGAAATCTTCAAGAATCTAGATTTTGGTTTAGATATGTTTAAATCTTTTTAGACTTAACATTATTTTTGAATATTTTCAAAACTTTTGTAAATATCTCATTATTCCAATAAAAATTTGTGTAGGCTTTGATTTTAGAATGAAAATTACCTGAAAATCATTCAATTTCAGTAGAAAGATTCAAAATTGAAAAAAAAACCTAAATTTAAGATCTTAGACATTTAATTATATATCCATCCAGAATATTGAAAAAGTTGAAATTAAATTCTTAAAAAATGCACAGTTGTAACCTGAGGCATGCGGAATAAAAAATATTCTGATTAAAGAAATTTCAAACAGACAATTAAACAGTTGAAAGACTTGTTATTTGAAGTTCGGATTACCTATTCTTTGTCAAGTGTACTGTGAAAATATTTAATAAGAAAGATTTTCTGCTTGGAAGGAATGAAAGTTTATCAATTTAAAAAAATAAATAAATGTGATCCATACGGTTCGGAACGAGTTTTTTTTAAGTTTATGAAAGTTAAATTAAGCAATTTTAACTTTAAAATTAAACTTAACTGCCATACAACTTGAATTCATTATTTGGCAAAATTCTTATGTATTTTTTATGCGCTTAACTCATGAAATACTTATTTATCATTTTAGCCTGAAACGTTTGACAAATAAGATTCTTCAGAAAATTAAAAAAAAAAAGAATTTAGTAATTTTAAAGAAAATTTTTATTTTACTGGATGTTAAAAAGTATCAGGAAAAATTCGAGTCCGTGTAAACGATATTAAGGACTTAAGGAAGTTTGGAAGAAATAAATAAATACTTGATAAATTCTCGGAAATCTTTCTAAGTTTTAAAATATTTTTAATTTCTTAAAAACCTCTTAAATTCCTGTATATCTTTTAAACTGACGCAAATTTAAAAAGAAATTTGAAAAATCATTCAAAATTTAAAAATACCGTTAAAGTCTTCCACATTTTTAGAATTCTTGTGAAATTGGCTTTAAAAATTAATTTTGCAAAAGAAAGAATGATTTCGAATGTAGCTAGGCATGTTAAGAAAATGGTGTTTCTTTTCTTGAAAACTTTCAACATTTTTTATAGCTTTCAAATTGTATATTAGAAATCTTTCAAAATTTACTAAATATCTCTTGAATTTACTTGAATTGCAAAAGTATAATCTTTCCAAATTAAAAAACTTTGCATTAAAATCTTCTACACACTTTTCCAAATGTCAGGAAATCATTTGAAATGTGCTAGTTAAACCTTTTTAAATTTTCTTTTAGAATTCATTTTTCAAAATAAAAAATCATTAAAAGTTTTCCCGTGAACCTTAAAAAAATTGTTTTTTGAACCTTTGCAGAACATCTAAACCTTCTCATTATCTTTTGAAATAATCCAAATTTTTCGTAAAGTTTTACAAAAATATTGCAAACATACAAAAATTGCCTTAAAATCTTTTAGCTTCTTTGACAATTTTGAAAATCTTGTATCTGTTACACTTACGCGAATTTGTTTTGCTGAAATCTTTCAGAAGTCCGTTTTCCTAAGAAAAATTAAAATCCTGAAAAATAAAAAAATGGACTGAAAATCTTCCAGATTCTGTCTCCTTTCCAGTTTCTTTTCGATTTATTGAAAATAAGTTTTTGTTAATAATTTAATTTTTCTTATCTCTTTGAAAATGTGAAAAAGTATAAATTATAGCGTGGTAGCAAAATTTTAATAAAAGAATTATTTTCTATTATTATAAAGTTCTTTACAATTAAAATTTTCTTTTTAGTAAATAATGCTTAGTATTGTTTAGAAATAAATTTAGCGATGAAATAAAATGACATATTTGGAAATTTTTAATTACAAAATTAATACTGGAGAAAATTCAAAATCTTTATTAATAGATAAACTGAAAAAAAGTAGTCAAAAAATTAGGTTTTCGTATTTTTGAGAGATTTAGTTATATCACTTTTTTTAGATATGGAGATAAAAAACTAAAAATGAAGCGACTTCCAAAGATGTTTTTAAAACTTGATTTTTTTTTGTAGAAAGAAAATTTATATTATAATTTAAGAAATTAAATGCAGAATAAACCCGAATTGAAATTCCTCTTTTGCACACAACATTAAAATTTATATATGAAATTTATTGAATTAAAAAAAAGCATGAATCCAACGAGCAAAGTTGTACAATACACTCTTAATCTTCTCAATAAAAATAAAAATAAAAAAAGCGGAAAGAAAAGGAAGCCAACCCTTAAACCCCCTTCCTTATTGTTGTGTAAACGCATCTTAGGCCTCCCTGAGTCGAGTGAAACCACTCGAAAGTGTGATGCAAGGTTTCTTCACACTGAATTCTTTCGACTTCGTACATTATTTTTCTACATATTGATATGTGTATGGAAAAGTGAAAGTTATTAACATTTACGGAAGATGTTTGAACATAAATCTCTCTTGGGTGGCAGTTAAGGACGCACGTGATGTTTTTTACTCTCGTCTTGCCTAATTTTAATTTTAATTTTCTATAAAACGCAATGAAAAAATATTTACAAAGAATTTACTAACTTTCCGATGTTTAGTTAACGCTAGGGTCGTCCAAATTTTTTTCTACCGAATTTACATGCATATCCTTCCTACTCAAAACTGTTCAGATGCACAAGAAAATAAGTTTTTTTTTCTTAAATTACATTTAGATGTCCCGCAAGCCCATGCAGTTTAATACGTATTTCCTATAAGACAAAAATACGTTTTTGTACATTTTAATCTGAATCGTCAATATTGGGTGTATATATAGAAGTGATATTGAATATTTTTATGCACAATTACTTTCGATGAATGAGAGCCTCATTCACAAATTTTAACCATTCTTTCCGTAGTCTGCCTCTGGATGCACTGCCATTCACTCTACCTTCATATACTGGTTTCGTCAGTCATATATATTTCATTCTTCCTACATTCCCAAACCATCTCAACGACTTTCTTTTAAATATGTCAACCAGTGTTTCCTGTACACCGTTTTCTTTGGTGGTAGGCAGGGCTGGTCTTATGGGCTTAGGCGCTCCGCACGACAAACAAAATCCCCCTCCTCCCCCATCCCACCTCTATATTAAGGGAAATTAAATATTGTAAATTCACTCATTTTTACTAAATATACAACAATACATTTTTTAAGTAGAGTCGGGCGATGATCGTGGGGGCTAAAGCGCAGGCTTTGGACACACTCCGTCGACTTGCGAGTTCGATTTCCGCCTCGCACTCTGGAAGAGCTTTGGCGGCTTATGCGGTGAGCACTAGCCTAGCAAGGGAGTTGTTCAACTCCGGAGAGTCGTGGGACCGGTACCCCTAGAGAAAAAGGTTTTCTCTAAGTACTTAAAGCTTTTGCTCTTTGTGGGTTCGGAACCCACCTCAAACTGTAGGTCCCCCTCCCACCACCAAGTAAGTGTGTGGGGGCTGTGTAAAGGAATACGAAAGAAGGTGCAAGAAAAATGTAAACCCTTAAGGGACACATTAGAAGCTTCCATTCCATTTCATTTTTAAGTACTTGTCACTAACAATTGTTATGAATAATTTTTTATAAATATATTAAATAAATATACTTTTGTGATAAGTTTTCAAAATACAGCTTCATGTTTTATTTACATAAATATTTACAGAATATATGCATGTTAGAGATACGGAGTTCGATGTCATGATTTATTATGATGATTTGAGCCCCCGCCTATTCATAATTAAGAAAAATTTACTTTCCGAGCCTTAATTCTCACAAAACCTTTTTTGATAATTCGCGTTTTCAATTTTTTAAATTCAAATACTCTTAACGTTGCCGAAAAATTCCGGCAAATCGGTATGATATGCGTTATCTTATTATCTTTGATAAATAACATACTTGAGTGGCAATTGATTTTGTGACTTGAGCATGCCTGTCTGATTTGAAATGAATTCGAAGGGCATTTTTAAACAACATAATTAATTATTGTACCATTGAAAGTAGAAATAAAAGAATAAACTTACTATAATCATTGCAACTCATTTCAAACGTGTTTGAGAGTTCTTAAATGAGAAGTGAATCTCAGTTAAAGAAGATTCATCTTCTTTTTTTTGGTTCGAAATCTCGTATGTGGTTCCATTAATTGTGGAATTCGTGATCGTTGAGCATTCATTATTCTTATTTTGATCATTTCAAACTACATTGTTATTCTGTTGAGTGACTTCTCCAACTGGGAATTTCCTCCTAATTGTTCTAATTAACAAACAAAAAATTTACACAATACAATATTATATTGATTATAAATAATAATAAATATGAAAAATGTATTTAATGTTTGCTTCTTAAGTAGCGCGAAGTGAAAAACATTATTTTTTAATATTTATTTTTGGTAAATGAAAAACAAGTTGTGATATCCTATCAAGTTTATATTTTATGAAATATCCATTTGGTTTCTCCGGCCTCAAAAACAGAAAGTAAAATAAAATTAAAATTAAAATTTTTAATTTTATTGTGTTTTACACAGTGTTTTTCGGCTCTGCAGTCATATGGGACTTAATATCGTTCGGAATTTTTTCTGATTTTGTGCTGCGATTGAGTACGGTCTTTTTATTTCTGGACATATCTATCGGTAGTCTAAATTGGACACGAAATTGACTGTTAATTATAAAGAAAATTTTTTGTTCTGCGGTGTCCGTATTAGTACTTGATGCCAGGAGTCCTCTGTACACTTTCTGGTACGTTTTTTCCTCTTTTTTTATTGTGGTACGTTAACTTGGCTTGAAGTTCGGCATCGATAAAACTTATTGTATAATATAAACCACACTAAAACCATGTGCTCTTACAATGTCTAATGCAAAAATATCCAAAGATACCACAGAACGCTCCAAGCTGACCGTCGACAAGGCAGATCGCTCTAAACCGTCGGGTGAAATGGCAGATCGTGCTTGTCCGCACTGTACTCACCCTCCGAGAACTGGAGGTATTAAATGTACCGACTGTGGTACTCTTTTTCATGATGTTTGTGCCTCCAGATATAAGATTTCGTCGAACGGGATAATTTCTAAGGGTCGGTTCCACCAACTTCGGTAAAAAATTTAATCCTCGGTTGAAGCTAGTTCCGCGTTCCACCACTTTTTCACACCCGGTTAACTCGCATTAACCACCGTTAAATCTAACCGGTCAAGATTGATCGGTTAGGGCTATTTAATCACCTTTTAACCTAAAAGGTGCAGTATCGTTGTGAAATATGGAGTTTTTGGAAGAAATTCTGCGTTCGTCTGATGACGAAGTGGAAGAAGAAATTTTTAAAATTTATCTGCAGACCGCGAAATTTCAAAGAAAGAGAGAATTTTTTTGATAATTTCGACGACGTTGAACATTAGGAAGGAAATTAGGCGATCTCACTTTATTTTCTTCCATCTTATCACAGATAAAACAAATAAAACAGAAATATAACAGGAACAAAAAACACATACAAATTCACTTTTTTTAGGTTTGTGTGGACACGAGCGTGGAGTGAACCTTATTTGGATTTGGCGTGCACGGCCATATTTGTTTGCTTTTCACTCGACCCGCAAGTAGCCAATCACGCGAATGGTTAAAAGTAAAATAGGAGTTATTTCGAAACGACTATATGGTTAGAGAGCAGGGACCTCCAAAAACGTGGTGGAACGCGCGACAGGATAATCGACGCTTAACTATGGCATTACATTTAACCCGCTGTCAGTTAACCAATGACTAAATTGAGGTTGGTGGAATCGGCCCTATGTGTTGCTTAACAGCTTCCAGACCCACTTGTCCTAACTCGGTAATAAGCGTAGAATAGAGAAAAATTAATATTTTAAGATTTCAGCGCAAAAGTGAAAATTATTCTATTATTTTGAATGCGCGATTTTTCCATCTGCCTGAAATGAAACAATAAGAATAAGATACCTCCTAAACTTATTCACTTCTATTTCCATAGCGATCGCCACACAATTTTCTATTCTCCCAAAGAGAACGTGTTTTCAATATATTTAATTCCATCTATTTGTACCGGTGACGCACCTCACAGAGATATTTTTTATTTCTTACAAGTGGTCATATTTTGATTTTATTTAATTCCTTCTAATAAGTTCACGAAATATGTGTAATGAGTTGTTTTAATTCCTTCATGCGGAATGTAAATTCTGAAATTTTAATTGTCACCAATTCAACGCTGCCTTTATTATTTATATATCACCCGCTTGGGTGATTCCGTTGCGTCCCCTTATAAGCCTTAAGCGTGACCCCAAAGTTCTCTCCATAGCGAGAGGACCGCGGCCACGCTGTTGGCCGATATTTCAGACTCACTGATGCAGTAACTGCCTCTGACCCTGTATCAGCCTCAAAATTACTGCGTAACAAATCCAAATACGACGGACCGTACAGATTCCACACTGATCAGGCTGTAATGCAGAGGGAACAATTCAAAAAGTTGAAATCAGAATTGTATGACCTTCGAAATAAAGGACAAGTCGATAAAACTATACGTTTTTTCAATGGAGTTCCAAAATTTATTAGTATCCAACCTACTAAAAACTGACCAGATTCGAAAAAGTAAGGAAAATCTCGCCAGGGTTACCAACTTCTACGTCTACTAGTATTTTCGTTTACTACCAAAATATGAGAGGGCTAAGAACGAAACTCCAGGACCTAAGAAACGCCATCTCAGTCTTATCTACTCGGTGGCACGTGATTGTACTCACGGAAACTTGGTTACATCCTGGCATAAGCGACGCCGAACTTGGCCTTAAAAATTACCACGTCTTTCGGGCAGATAAAAATTCTAGTACCAGCATTCCTAAAAGGGGCGGGGGTGTACTAATAGCCGTAAGTAACGAAATGCGTTGTAATCTTATATCTTCCTTAGAATACAGCGCTGAACAAATTTTTGTTAGAGTTCAAGTTTTTCATGCTGATTACATATTTAGCTCTACTTATATTCCTCCCGCTTCGTCACATGAAACTTACCTGAGACACTACCGAAATCAATGATATCGCTATCAGATTTCCACATGCTAAACTCTTAGTATTAGGTGACTACAATATGCCTGGGATCTCTTGGTCAAATGAAATCAGAACCCTCAGTTAGTGGCCCGACACTCAAGGAAGCCGAAACTATTGCAATCGTTTACGGTTTCTTAAACCTTAAACAATCTAATCAAGTATCAAACAGTCTTGGAAGAGTTTTAGGTTTAGTATTTTCGGTTATTCAAGAACTATCTACTCAGGTCGCAATTGATCCCTTAGTTCGCTGTGATGCTTTTCATCCTCCTCTGAACATTTCCATTTCTATTATTCCTCCGGGAGAACGTCCTCCTGTTGTTAATTCATTTTTGGTATTAGACTTTGATAAAGCATATTTGCAAGCTATTCATGAGTATTCAAGAGAAGTTAACTGGGCAACATAACTGCATAAATGACGTTATTGAGACATCTAGCGATCACTTTTACTATCACATTAATTTTTCGATTGAAAAGTATGTTCCTTATAGAAAAATGTTCTCATCCACGTATACTAGATGGTTTAACCTGGAGTTAAAAAAACTGATTCGATTGATAAAAATAGCGCATAAGAAATTAAAGAAAACGCAAACTTTAACGAATTATGAGACTTTTTCATCTCTTAGATCTAGCTGCAAAACATTGAGTGAAACATTGTACTCCGAATATACAATCAGAATTGAGGATGATATAGAAAATAACGCAATGACACTTTGGCGCTTCGTAAACAAAAAACGTTTTAAAACATCTGTCCCAACAGTCTTATCTCACAATGACGTAGAAATAAGCAATGGAAATGAAATCGCTCAAATTTTTTAAGATTATTATAAATCAGTTCATACCATTGGCGATTTTTCTTGTTCCCTAAACGATCTCGAAAACAATAGCGTATAATCAACCATAAAATTGTCTTGACAGCAAATCCGTGATAAAATAAAGGTCCTTGACCCGCAGAAAAGTGCGGGATCAGATGGTATACCACCTCGGTTTTTTATAGAATGTGAATCTCTTATTGTTGAACCTTTGCGACTGATTTATAATCAATTATTTAAAACTGGAGTTTTTCCGAAGCGTTGAAAGGTTACCTTAGTTACCCCGATACATAAGGCCGGTAATCGACAACTTATAAGCAACTATAGTTTTTACTCCTATTTGTGGCGCGGCGTCAATTCTCGGAAGAACTATATCAGGGGGCTTAATAAGCTTTGAAAACTCCTTTCTATATTTTCGTGATCTTAAACAAGAAAAGGTTTTAAAATTTGTATGAGATAAGAAACTGAGTAAGGACTATTTTTACTGGTTCATTCTACAAAATTTAATTTTTGAGCCTTAAGGGCATGTGATTCTTAGAAAATTGTCAATTTTATCAGTTTTAGGTTCCCCCGGCTTTTTTTCTAGAATAATAAATATGTTGTCTTAAAATTTTTGGAAATGATAGCGAACATCCTAACGGACGTCCCCACACACTTTTTTTTGTGTTTTTTTATCAAAAAATTTTTGATATTGCTAACAACGTGCGTGTATATTTCGAGGTTATCTATGTTACAATTCACCCGAGCGTTACTTCCAAACTACACAATATTTTTGGCCGGAAACTTTGGACTTACAAATAAACATAGTAACTAATCTCCCGGAACTAACCTTGTTTGCAGGCAATCAAAAAAGTTTATTTCATAAATAATTTCCAGATTATCGGAAAGGCAGAGATGAAAACCGACGTAACCTCAAAATAATGCATATACATAAAATTTTTATTTAGCACAATAAATTTTTTTTGTTATTATCCCTCAAAAAAGAGTCCGGGGACGTCCGTTATGATATTTTATAGCATCTCCGAGTTCAGTTTTTAAAATTTTTCATTTTTGTGGAAAAAAGCCGGGGAAACTGTGAGTATCACATGCCCTTAACTAGTTTTCATTATCATGTATTCAATTAAGTTTCTTACGATCTGCCTAAGGGAAAACTTACTTCAAATATTTTACTTGTATTTTTCATAAAATTATTTCTGTTCAAGTGGAAGAAACACATTTCTATTTTGCAGAATGTTAACAATTTTTCTAATTTTATCTTCAAGTCACTTCAAAATCGTCAACAAGTATAAAGTTAGCAATATTAGAAGGATTATTTTTTTAATTGTTCAGGAAGTGTACACTGGCTAAAGGTGATATCCGAAGAATTTGAAAAATCGCAGATGATCCTGAGAGGAGACCACAACTTTTCCAAACATCTGCAAGACAGATTTCAAAACACGCATGTATTTTTTATTACTACAAAGTACAGTAAAACTATGATACTGGGGCGATTTTGGGGCTGACCTTGGTGGGGAATTTCTCAGATAGTGGACCGTTTTGTAGAAAATATTTTTGTTTGTTCGCGCCTGAGCGCCCGCTGCTCACCGCGTGCAGCTCCTTTTACTCCTACTTGCGACGCGGCGTAAATTCCCGGAAGAACTCTATCACGGGGCCCCATGTCTAGGGTTCCCTGCATATAAAATATTCTTATAAACCAAAAAATAAATAGTAATACAAAATAATAATAATTACTTACAGGATCCTAACAAGAATCTTTTGAACGCATTCGCACTTCTTTATGTTTCTTTATCAGCAGGAAGTTTTATTTTTGGATATTATGCTGAATTGGATATTGTACCGAATAGTTTCTTCGACTTTCACGACGTTTTATCTCGTTCGCAAATACTTTTTATGAACTCAACTTATTTGATATTTAGTTGAAGTGTTTTGGGCAAGAGATGATAATTTATTTTGGTGGTTCGAAAGTGATGAGCGAAGGACATAACTTTGCATTAGTTTTCGAAATGGGAAATGTGCATGATATTAGGTAATAATCAGCTTAAGGGCATGTAACACAGCTAAATACCTATATTACCGACCACACTTTTTCGGTTCACTGAATGTTTTTTTGAACCTAAGAACTTTTTTTGTAAATAAAATATCGAGCTGAAACTTTGGAAGATTTATTAGAGTACAATAAAGTACGTTTAGGTACTGCATTTTGGTAGGAACTTCCCTGAATGAACAGCGGGCCTGCGAGGCCCGACTTGCCTTTTTGTATAAGTAAAAAATATACACGTTTCTGTGGAGCACTCCACAAATGGAATTTTCAAAAAACCTGATTTTTTTTTTATGTATTTAGATTTCGCCAAAAGAAATTTCCATGCACAAGTCCATACTTGAGCTACAACTCTTTGTAACTCGAAAATTGTGACCCGCTGGGTCTCTGAGACCCGCCTGCCTTATTGAGGGTCAAAAAGTGAAATGTTATCCTCTAACATCCAAAATGTTCAACTGAAAAATCCAAGATATTACATGTATGGTTATGTCAAATAACGTCTGTAAATATTTGAGGAGTTTACTTATTTATGATCATTTTAAGGAATTAATTGATAACTTATTTGAGAATTTTAAATTAAACTTTAAAGTTCTTACACGAACGAAAAACAGATAAAGGGTATGAAATGTCGATCAGATGATGCATTCAGTGAAGTTGAGGTTATATTGAATATTTCTAAATCAAAATTAAAACGAGGGTGAATAATCGGAGAACGACTGATTTGTAATATGAATAAAATAATCTATCTATTTTAAGTTACTTAAACTCAAATTTTATTTCAAATTTATAAACCTCTTGTGAAATGTGTTAAGTCAATAAACTTAAGACATAAGACCATTGTTCCCTTTATTAGACAGAAAAAAGCTGTTATCCAATTTTGTTTAAGGACATCTAATTTTAATCTTTGGAAATGTTCCAAAATTGTAATATTCAATAATTTTAATATTGAAAATATGTAACCGTCAAATATAGTCGTGAAATTGGAATGCGCGGTGCGCATGCGCTTGGATGGTTTTAACATCTGAATATGTTTCAGTTTGACATAAAAATATTTTGACGCCTAACATCTCAAAAAGATGTTAAATGTTTGGCATGATTATCTGAATGTTAGGTGCTACAATCTTACCCTTTGAACATCCATTTTTCTCCGTGTAGAATTAGATTTCTCGAGACAATATACAATCCTAATTGAGTCTCGCCCTTATAGCTGTTATTTATTATGCTATTCAGCTAGGGTGCCAAAATATGTCAATCCAAATAAGGGATTCGAGTCAGAGGAGGAGCACAGATCCTTCTACGGATTAGTGAAGAAGCTATTACCAATCATGGGACCAAGAATCGAAAAAACAGGTACAAAGTTGTCACCGTTCCAGGCACCTGAAAAGGCATGTCGAGTAAGATTCCACTCCCCCCCTCTCAGTAGCAGTGCCCTGTGCCACCACACAACTTGCACACCCTCAAAACAGGCCCTGGTGGTAGGTGTTATATTTTTACTTATGATAATGGACCCTTCTCCGTCGATAACATTCTAATCCTCATGTATGCGCCCATCTACACAGAAAAAACTGGGGGTTCCAGTAGAACCTATTTTTGGTTCCAAAAGAGATTCAACAAAAATAAACGTGGTGAATAACTTAATGAAGATAATTAAAGTATAAAATATTACCGCAATTAAAATATACATAATGATTTGATAAATATCATTTGCAGAGTGTATAGCAAAGTTGTAAACATAAAGGCATATTCGTATGCAAGAAACTTTTCGTCTCAAGTCATCGGCCGATAACTGTACATCCATCCCTAACTGACCAGCCGTACTCTGCAAGCCGTTGGTGTATGAATGCGCCCCCATGTTCTTTTCAAGTGTGCTTTAAATGAACGCATTTGGCTCTCTACAGGTATCTATTGGAACGCACGTCCTAAATGATATCAATTTTTATTTGAGCCGCAGCTTTAGTGAACCCCCAGTTTGTTCAGTGTAACTGTACATCTTTGTTTCCATTTTCAGTGAATAGTCTACCGAGATATGTGATCGTCAGCCACGAAAGTCGAGTTTTTTATTTGCTCTTTAATAATAAAAAATATTGTTAGGTTCCTTTCTTCATGCTTGTATTGAGTTTGCTCAATATTTTTTGCAAGTCTTCGATTGAATTGGCCATAACAACCTTGTCATCTGCGAGCACTAACCAACGTACCTTCACTGTTCCGAGATCTACACCTTCGTCGAAGAGTGCCATTCTTAAATACTTGTTTATGAATATAATTAATAGCAATAAGGACATAACGCATTTCTGTCTTAACACTTTACATAAAATTGAAACAGTCACCTCGCCAGTCACTCAGTTTCCCATTTACTCTTACACTCGCTTTGCTACCCGCATATGTTGATTTTATTGTTTGTAGGAGCCATCTATTGACTCCTTACTCTTTCAGGTATTCCCAAAGATTACTTTTATCCACCTTATCAAAGGTTTTTTTCTAGGCCAACACATGCACAGAAAACTTTTTTTCTACTCTGAAAATTTTTTCTGTGATCTGTCTCAAGCTAAATATTTTATCCGCAATTGATCTTCCTGGCATAAATCGATTTTGCACTCCCCATATATTTTCTTCTGTTATTTTTATTACCCTATGAACAAGTATTTTTGAATATCTTTTACTTATGGTACCTAATAAGCGAATACCTCTTTAATTGTTGCACTTGCTTTTATTTCCCTTTCTTCTGTATATTGGGACGATATTCGCCTTTCTCCAGTCATCTGGAGCTTCTCCCATCTCGATACGTAAATCTATCAACTCGCATTACCTGTGAGGTATGTAGTCGCGACCGTATTTAATAATTTCAGTGTAAATACTGTTTACTCCAGCAGCCTTATCGTTCTTTAAGTTCTTAATTATATCTCTTACCTCAGCCAGGTTTTCTAACGTATCGTCTGCTATGTCGCAGGTGTGTTGCCCTATAGTTTCACCTTCCAATAATTCCTTAAAAGATTCTTTCAAAGCGTCTAGTATCCCGTCTGTATCATATAGCATTTTACCCCTGATATTTCTCATCCTAACCAACTCTGTGTTTCTACTTCCTTACATACTGATCCACCCCAATTTATAAAACAGTTTCTTGCTGCCTTCAAAATCGGTTTGCATTTTCTTCTTTTTCTTTTATTTAATCTTTACTTTCTTTGACTAGCATCGCCAGACATTCTTCCTAGTACCATATTACCACAAAGTGCGGTCGCCCTTTATGTCTTTATTTCTTAGTAGCGCACCTCAAGTTGCCCTATCTATGCGTTCTTATATCCTTTATTGAAAATCTATTTGCACTTATGTTTTATGTAATTTTTCGATTTTGATTTGCGTTTGTGTAGTCTTTTTAGTTCTTTTTCTTCTCCATCCTTGACTTAAGTTAATTTTTGAGACTAGAAGGTAGTGATCAGTATTATATTCAGAACTCTTCATAACTTTTATATTTTAATATACTCTGTTTACCGAGAGAATGATATTTGGAAAAGACGAGATTTCGTTCTCTGCACGCAGCTTGTCAAAGAAAGGGAAATGTAGGCATAGGGCCCCCGCTGACAAGGATTTAGTGGTGGCCCTAACTAAGGTTATTCAAAATTTCAGAGAGCACTTGGGTCAGCTTATTTGAAATAATTCTTATTTCCTACAACAGCGATTGGATGCATACCGAACAAAAAAAATTGGTTGACGTCTTCCTTTTAAAAAAAACTGCGCAGCTGATTTCATTCTCTCCGTGAACAGTGATTGATTTACGACACTGGCTTTATGTTTTCTACTACTTGTCTGTTTGCTTAACAAACTCAGTGTGGATAAGGTTACCCCAGCAGGGATCTTTGGTCCACAGCAGGTCAAAGTAAGGAAATGTAGAGAATTTAAACTTTGCAATTAGCGATTTGAAAATAGCATAGTCCGCATCTACGAATTTTTCCGATTCCAATGATACATTTTTTGCCTGGGAAAGTTGAAAATTTGAAGAAGTTTAATCGCAGAAACTTTAGTTCAATATTCAATTTGATATTGCTTACTTTCCCAATTTTCAAACTTTATAGACAAATTACATATCGTTGGAATCGGAATAATTCGAACATTCTGAATATATTACTTTTAAGTCGGGGATTACCGAATTATTAATGATTAATTTTTAACTTCTTAATTTTATTGTAAATTCAATGATACAGGCCTAAAATAAACACACAAGAGGGGATGTATATGCATATGTGTGTATGTATGTGTGTATTATGTATATGTATATGTTCTTTCCCCCCTCTCCCAACCCTCCCTTATTAACTGAAGTTTTTGGTGGGACTGACGTTAGAACTACAATCTCCACCATATGACGATTTGATACTTAACTTTGACATGATTACGACTCAGAAAATAAACTTATTGCATAAAGGTGTTAGTTGGGCGTATAATCTAAACAATGAATAATACAAACTACAAAATAGCCTCGGAAAGGACTGGAACTTTTAATGACAAAAGGCATGCACACGGAAAATCTAAAGGTCATGTTTCAGGCGAAGAATGGATACTGGGTGTTTGGAATGCTAGGGGAGTAAATGATCTCAAGGTAAAAGAATTGCGTGAAACTATGAACCTGAAGAAACTAGATATTTTATGCGTGCCCGAAACTAAAGACATAAAAAACGGCGTGCTGAAAGGCGGATTCGAAATATGGCCAGGAGTAGACTGTGAATCACATGGTAAACAAGGAGTAGGTCTCATTTT
>NC_046661.1:111009464-111030230 GCF_010883055.1 Belonocnema kinseyi | reverse complement strand
ATCTCTATCCCATCCACACACTACTCCTTTCCCCTGCCGAGTGAGTCACGCCTACCCCGAAAGGGAAATGGCTTAATGGTATAATAATAATAATAATAATTACAAAAAAGAGCGACTGAGTCAAAACTCAAGTGTCTACCGTAAACCCCTGTAACTCGAGCCCTGCGCGCGGTGAAGTCCTTTTCTTTTATAGCAACATATTAAATTACGACAAAGGGACCAATGCGAAGAGAACTTAATGAACTACGTGTGAAAAAACGGGTAAGGACACTCTTCTATCCAGAAACGCTAACCCATATGCGTGCCTAGCAGATCTTCTCTCAGGAAACAGAGTATAGATAGATAATATTTGATACATCTTGCTCACCCCTAATATTGAAGTCAAGGCCGAATGTTCAAGGAGCCTCCTCCGCTGCTTTGTACAGAAGCGCCCCTTTGTCCACTTTCTCGTTCCTCCTGACCGGAAACTTCGGGGACCAGAAGACTTAATGTGCATGCTTTTGTTCATGTGCATAACCTTTCGTGTCCCCATATCAAGAGATCTGATCTCTTCCTTCGTCCACGGAACCACTCCAAATGAATAGAGTACTACCGGCACGTCAAGCGTGTTTGCTGCGCAGATACTTTGTTCTTTCTGGACAATTCGGATGACCAAATCTGCCGGATGAGACGTTTGTATCTGCTTCGGAGAGTATCCTTAATTGATATTGCATCCTTAATGCGGCTCTGTGGCATTCCCAGGTATGCATAGGTCTCTCCAGCGTAAAGGTGTCGTATACCACTTCTGTCTACGAGCTCAGGGTCTTCGGGATGCCATTAAGTTTTCTTCGCTCCAAGTAAACCTTGGCGCTTTGTCTAGCCCAAGCTCCATTTCAATTTCCTAAAAGTATTCCGCCACAATCCATAGAGCTAAATGTAGTTGTTTTTTATTTTTCGCATAGATCTTTAGATCATCCATGTAAAATACATGAGTATTTGCAGGCTTTCCGCATTAGGCTCACCGCAAAGGACCTTTTGGAATGGCGAAGTGCGCGAGATATTGACAATAATGTAATGCAAAAGAGGATGGGGTTCATGTTGTCACACGATGTTTTCCAGATGAAATAGTAAATCTGGTTTTCCAAAGAGACGTCAATTTCTCTATGCACCTTTAACATGTGAATGAAACTTTAAGCTTTTCAAAAAAAAAAAACAGATGATAAGCCTATTAGAGATTGAATCGAAAGCCTTCTGTTAATCAATCCAGGCCATCGATAGGTCTCGCTGGTAGGAGCCTGCTACTTTGCAGACACATCTATCGATGAACAGTTTTTTCCGACATCCTGCTATTCCTTTCTTTGAGCCGCGTTGTAAGTACATTTCTTGGAACAGAGGTCTGATTCTTCGAATAGCTGTGAAGATCTTATGCGCGCCAGATGCTAGTGGATTGTAAGAAACTTCTTCTACCAGAAGCTCTTGATACCATCTGGTCCCGGAGCGGAATAGTTCTTCATGCCTCTTAATAATTTTTGCAGCTTCTTGGTAGCGATGAGTGGATATTCTGCCTCAGGTGTTATGAGGGGATTGAAATAATTCGACCTGCTCTGGCTTGGGTGGATGGTCAACAGTAACTGGAGGGTCTTTGAAGAGTCGAGAAATGGTCATAGAAAAACTGTTGGTTTTTACTGATCTACCTATCTCTCTTCTTTAGACCTCCTAGCGCCAAATAGTACCCTATTCTGTAAATCATATGCAGCCTGATGATCAACAGTTTTGACTTGTTCTGTGTGTGGTAACGGATCCCAATTTGCTCGCGAGCTGTCGAACCGTGGCAGTGAAGCTCCTGCCAGATTTTATGTGCGCAATCACACTGAATGCGGGACGCGTACTATCTTGCAGAGCCTATTGTAGTAAGTTGATGTATTCGTCTTTTGGTCTTATGTTCAGCCGTTATTTTTCTAAATAGTTTTGCATCTGCCAAAGCTTTTGCTGCATTATACACACCACAATTGAATCACTAAATCGTATACGAACACATAAAGTCTGATCGCGAGGGAAGGCCCCTCGGCATTTTTAAAAAAATTAGAAAAATTTAATTTTTCAAACATGTATTTTTATCTGAAATTTAAATGCGCAACTTTTTTCTTTAAGAAAAAAGTTGTAAATCTGCTCGTTTTTGAAATAATTTCAATAAACACGAATTTTGAAAACTGAAGAAATTCCGCCTTTTTCACTTGAAATAGTTATAATTTACAGAATATTACACATTTTTACTTCAAATTTAGAGGAACTATAGCTCAAAGTATATTTTAAGTGGTAAAATAGTTCAAACTTATTTGTTTTGTTATGAAAAATTGTTAACAATGTTTTTCCAAGTAACTATACGAAAGTGGTTCCAATATTTTTAATCGCCAAGTCTATCGATCTAAGTTTAAGCTATCAAAAAATTCCAGCGGTTAAAATGTTCATTAGCGTTTGTAGAAGTTTTCTGTAAAGGTTCACTTCAATGAAACAACGTATCAATGACCTGCGAGTGTTTTATTCTCTCGAGCAACGCCGCGAACACATTCCTGGAAAACGGAATGAACGGAAAGGGTATGCTGTATAGCGTACCTTTATCGTATCCCTATAGTATCTTTTTTGTATCGTGTAATACAAAATATAAAAAAAAATCAAGATAAACATATAAATTGTTTCATTTCGGAATCTATGTTAAAATTGCCGTTAGAAGGTCATGAAGTAATTGCAATCGTTTTTTTGCAGCATCAAAAATTTAAAAATATGTCGTAACTTCTGCTGAAGGCGCCTTCAAGCACATCCAAAGTCGCTTAAGTAGTATACTAATACTGAAAGAAGATGCGCTCCAAGTCGTCTTAAGCCTATGTTAATGACGGGTATTATATTTATTTAATTTTTAACTCTGCAAAAAAAGGCTTTTGCAGTTATTACGTGAACTTCTTATGACAAATTTAACGTAGAATCCGAATTAAAATAAATTAAATGTTAATCTTACTGTTTTGTTTTAGTTTTTGTTGTATGATACGGAAAGAATACTATAGGGATACGATAAGGGTACGATGTAGCGTAAGCGTGCACCAGGGAAATTTCAGAGCTGAGTAGGCGCGACTATCAAGGAAAGTTGGAAAATTGTATTTTCCAACATCAATTTCTGTGTTTTTTATATTAAAATTAAAATTATTTCTTGAAAAAAAGATCCTACTCCATCTTCACTCCGTTGGGAGTTTTTTATAATAATATAAGGAATTATTTATAATATGAAGTATGAACTATTAGATTTTTGTATGTAGTTCATAGTTTCCCAATAATAATTATGCTCTCTTTCTTTCTTGTACATGTTTTACTTCTACATATTTTTCTTTGAATATTTTTAAAACACGGTCAAAGCCTTTTTCCCTCAAAGCAGAAATAGAACAAATTCTTAAAAAATGTGTGTGTGCAAAATGTGTACTTAAAATTAGACAATTTCAAAATATAGCTGGAGAAATAAATTTTTAAAGTATTCTTTAAGCGTGTAGCGTTTAGTTTCTTTAAAATAAAGTTTCTATCAAGAATCATTTATTCGGTGCAATATGTTTATGATCACACGTACACAGTTTGTTTTACTTTAAGGAGTAAAATTATAATAATAAAATGTTTCGTGTAATATAGTTCAAACCCTCTATTTTTGTAAAAAATGGTAACAAAAATTAATTCTAACTTCTGTACAAATTGTTATCATTATTATTGTTCATGCAACTAACCCTCTCAGTCTAGACTGGGTGTATTATACCTGGATGATATTTTCGACTCAATATATAGTTGTTTCACATTGTTATAAATATTTATAGTAAAATGTTGAATTCATCTTATTAATTTTACAATATTCATTTTTGTGAGACTTTTAGTTCTAATTAAAAAAAGAATATTATCGATACATTGATTTGAACCAGAGATATTAAACTCTACGCTGAGGTGGCGAATAATCACATAATTTAAACAAATTGATGTTGGAGAATACAATTTTCCAAACTTAGATAGCTGTGCCGACCCAGCTACGAGCCACCTCTGAGTTATATATGCACGCGGCGTTGCTCGAGAGAATGAAACACTCGTAGATGATTAACACTTTGTTCAATTGAAGTAAAACTTACAGTAAACTTCTAAAATTCTAATGAACGATTTATCTTCTGGAAGTTTTTGATAGCTTAAAATTACGTCGATAAACTTTGCGTTTGAAAATATTGGAACAATTTTCGCATACTTATCTAGAAAAACATTAACAATTTTTTCATAACAAAACAAATACGTTTAAACAATTCTACAGCTTAAATTATACTTTGATCTACAGTTCATCCAAGTTTGAAGTGAAATTTTGTAATATTCTGTGAATTAGAGCGAGTTGAAGTGAAAAAGAAGGAATTTCTTCAGTTTTCAAAATTCGTGTTCATTGAAATTATTTCGAAAATGAACAGAGCCACTACTTTAATCATGAGAAAAAAATTATGCACATTTAAATTTCGAATAAGAACATATGTTTGAAAAATTAACTTTATGTGCCCTTCTATGATCCGGCTGTTCAATGGATAGTTCAGAGGTCGAACTCTTCGGAAAAATCTCCACGATGCCTGCTCGCGGTTGGTCTCAGAGTCGCCTCTCTTTTTCTGTTGTCGGCTTGTTCTGGCTACGGTTGAACAGACTCTCCGCTAATCGCTTTTCTTGAATTCCTCGGCACGGTTTCGCATTCTTTTATGGGCAAAATGCGAGAGCTCTGGGTGCTTCTGGCACCACAGAGCATGCAGTCATGCCCTGTAACCGTTACGTTCAGAGGCCATATTGGTATCATAGTACACCAGCAGGTTGTCCCTGAGTTGATTTGTTCAGTCTATAGAGTTGAGATTTTGCCGGTCCATCGCATTGACTTTGTCTTGATTGGCTCTTGATTGGCACCTGAAAACTCAGCAAGAAGAGGATTCAGGCGAAGAATAAAAACCACCAGAGAGGTATTGCACAATAGAAGCACAAATGGGTTATTCGAGAATTTATAAACCAAGAAAAGTTACGATGTCCCAGATATAAAAATAAATACATCAAAAGATTCCATCCCTCTACCGATACATTAATCATTTCATTCATCAATCTATCAATTTATTCATTAATCCATCAATCTATGCGGAGTAGGCTCAATGGCGAAACTACAAGAAAAAAAATGCGCCAATACTTCATAGGTGGTGTGGACACGAGTGCAATGATCAATAATGATTAATATTACTATTATTATGATAAAATCAATAATAATAGTTAAATATTAGGATAGTATTAATAATAATTCTAAATAATTATTAATCGATAATAACTTTAATTTCATGTGATCCCTGGCGGACCGAAAGGAGTCTTTACAAAGTACTTGTAAAGACCCCGCTGAGTCCCCCCTCGGTTCCTTCTTAAAAAACTAAAAAAACAGCAAGATCAACTTTTTAAATTCTTGAAATTCGTATTTTACGTTAAAATTTGTATTAGAAACTCACGGAGTAATCGCAATACTTTTTGTTGCAGCGTTAAAAATTTAAAAAAATAAAATACTTCTCATTTAAATGGGCCAAAGGTGGCTTCAAGTGCATCTTCTTTTAGTAGCAGTTAATAAGCGTTCCGTCGGTAACATTAAGAATTTTGTCTGGATGCTAGCGCCACGTAGTGAAAACCTCAGAGAACAACGCTGCGATGCAAATGAGAGAGAATTTTGTTTTTAAACTTCGGGTGCATCATACTACTTGAGCTATTATGGATGCGCTTGAAGTCCCCATCAGCTGCAGCGATTACTCCGTGAGTTTCTAATGGAAATTTTAACGTAGAATCCGAGTTACAACAATTTAAAAGTTGATCTTGCTGTTTTTCTGACTTTTATGAGAAGGAACCGAAGGGGGACTCAGTGGGGTCTTTAATGGTACTTTGTAGAGTCTCCTTTCGGTTCCTTTTGGTGTGCTCGGCGCTTTTCTTCTTTCAAAAAAAATGGAGCAAAGAGTTTGCATTAAATTTTGTGTGAAAAATGGAATCCAGTGCTCTAAAACTCTTGAAATGTTGACAGTTGCATACGGTGAGTCTCCTCTGAGTAAGAAAAATGTGTACAAGTGGTACTAGCTGCTCCAAGAAGGCCGAGAGGATGTCGAAGACGAACCTCCCCTGGACGTTCCAGCACGTCAACAATAGATGAAAACGTTCAAGCAGTGAAAGAAATGGTGTTGAAAAATCGCTGAATTACCATCAGAGAGTCAAGTTCGGTGAAATATGAAGGTTTTTCTCACTGTCTTCTTTGATTACCGTGGCGTAGTGCATCAGGAATTCTTACCACAAAGTCGTACGGTCAGTAAGGAGTATTACCTTCAAGTTATGCGCCGTTTGCGAGAGGCGATACGCAAAAAACGTCCGGAACTTTGGAAAAACAATTCGTGGCTTTTGCATCACGATAATGCACATGCTCATTCATCGTTGCTTGTGAAAGATTTTCTGACCAAAAACAGCACCACAGTCATGCCTCAGCCTCCATATTCGCCGGATTTGGCCCCCAGTGACTTTTTTCTTTTCCCAAAACTGAAGAGACCCATGAAAGGAAATCGATTTTCAACGATTGAGGAGATAAAAACTGCATCGCTGAAAGAACTCAAGGCTATATCACAAAATGATTATCAGAAGTGCTTCGATGATTGGAAAAAGCGTTGGCACAAGTGTATTATATCTGAGGGGGATTACTTTGAAGGGGACAACATAAATATTGAGTAGGATGCACCAAATAGGAAATATTGGTAAAAACACGAATTTTAGGCGTCATTTTTCAAAATGGCGGAGCTTAACTGGAGGGTGTTAACAAACCGAGTATGTTTTTCAGTAAGTCGAAAAGTATTACATTCCGAATTTTCACCTCTCTGGCATATTTTCCAAGCAACTGCCTTTTTATCTCCCTGCTACCTGTCCTACGTATGCTAAAGCACAATCCAATACAGCCCTATCCGATTATCCGACTCTTCGACATTTTGCACATCAGCTGTTGTCGCTTACAAGCAGCCCTATTCATCGCCCCTACTCTTTCTGTTCTCTTAGCATCCGGCAGGGTTTTGTAGTTCAAATAAATCCAATAGATGGTGTTCCGATCAGGTAGGCCTGCCTTTGCATTGTTATGTATAGCAAAAATACTAAAATGCATTACAAACTTGATACTTTTTATGAATATAAAAGGAAGAACAAAGTTTTAAGTAACAATAGTAGCAGCTGTTATTAGTAATAAAAAAATTCATGAAAAAATGTAATGTAATATTAGGAAAATTGAATATAAAGGTGAGTATTTTGAAAACAGTTAGAATCTTATTCATATTTTTTTTACTGTTATTTTGCTAATGTAATTAATTAATTTTATAAACAATTGTAATTGTTACAAATTTCAAATATTGACTGATAATATCACTTAACTCATAATAATAGTAATAATAAAAATTGCACAATAATTTGCCTCATAATATACTTTTTTTATTAATTCATCTAGAAATTTCCGCTCTCTAAAAATATATAGAGGAGAGTACTCGAATATGAGATATTCTCGTAATATGAGAAAACGGGGTATTAACTAAACTGAGAGACCCACTCTGTTGGTTCTATCACTAACTTGTAGCCCTTCAAGAAAGACTAATTTCGTGGTATAGTCCATTTATCATTGGGCTTCTAAAGATTATAGGCGAACTTTATGTGAAATTGATGGTGGTCGAGTTCTTGGAAGTGGATTCTTTAAACCCTATTTATTATTCATTAAATATGTATTTAGCAGTAAAGTTCATCTAGAGTGATGGGGATTGAATAACTAAGTAGGAAAATATTGATAGTGTTGAAGTTTTTCATTGTACAGGTCAGGCATAGTAAGTGCATATTTGCACGGTGTTGTTTTCATAATATGAGATACCTTGTGGTTTTATAACACTGTGGCCGCGCGGGGGAAATTGGTTACATAAATGTTTGTGACTACTGCAAAAACTAAATATATTTAAATAACAGTAAATTTACACTTCGGAAACATAGAATGAAGTTTTTCATTAAAAATAATACTTTATTTTGCATTTTATTACTTATTTCCTGGGGTATCTCATATTATGAGAATAGTTTGGCGAGTTTGGAAAAAGCACTTTTTTACAATTTTTGTATTTTCAGCATAAAAAAAATTGCAATAAAATTTTTTATTTGAGCTTCTCATGACAAACTAAATTTCGTTTAAAATGACATATATTACTTTTAAATTCAGTCCATAGAATTCCGACAATCACGCCAAACAGAGTTGGTATCTCATATTTGGGTACTCTCCTCTATTTATATATAATTTATTTATAATAAGGGTGGAGACTTGCGCGGGAAACCGGGAAAGACCGAGAAAAAAACGGGAAATAACCGGGAATTAAATGAATTATATGGAACGGGAATTTTTTAAAAGAATAAAAACTGAGCTTTAGATGAAAAGAGTTTAAAATTCCCTGTTACAAGTCAGTTCAAAGTTAAAAAATTTGGATATATTTTTTTTTCTTTTTAAATTGACAATTCATTTATTTCATTGAAAATTCTCTTATGTTGTTAAAATATCGACTTTTTGGTAAAAAATCGACTTTTTCTGTAGAAAATGAGTTTAAAAAAAGTTAATCTCCTTATTTTAAATTCTACTTTTTGTTAAAAATTCAAGTATTCCAGTTATATATTCACAATTTTAGATTAAAATTAATCTTTTGGGCTAGAAATAAATTTACTTGGTTGAAAAACAAACTATTCTGTTGAAAATGATTTTTTGTTTAAATTGAAGATGTGTCATTTTAATTAAAAATTAATTTCTTTGGTTGAAACATGATCTGTTTTCCGTTAAAGTATGACGTACAGCCCGGAGCTACACATTTTAATGCAACGACTTCGCACTAATAATTTTAAAAAAACTTTCAACAAGTTCTTACCATTTAAATAGTCAATTTTACACATTTTTCTCGTAGAAATCACTTTCAATAGAATATTTACTGTTTTTGCAGTCTCTTTTTTTTTTAATTTCGGAAGAAGGAACTTTTAAAGTGTGACGAATTTTGTGTTGGAACAGCGATTTTTAAACTCTTTTCAACTAAACATTAGAAAAATAAAGAGTAGATTTTTTGTTTGTATTGCAAACAAAAATATAACGAGAAAACGGAAGAAAACAAGATGGAAGGGTATTTGAAGTTTGACAATTTTTTAATTTTTGTTTTAAACTGAATTGAGACATTTATGAGTGTGTTGTCTCAATTTGAGCATTGGCATTTTTTTAACTTTCAGCAATTTCGTAGAAAATTTATATTCTTTCAGATTCAATAATGGACGGCATCAGTCTTTTTCCGGCCTTCATTCATGCTCATAAACCTCAACTTGAATCATCAGCAGTACCAAAAATCTTCTGGGAAGTTTTGCACAAAAAACTACAAAACCACCTCTTCGATGCAGGTCTCACCTTTCAAATGGTTCACGTAAGTTACGAAGATGTCGAAAAAGATCGCACAGATCCTCTTTGGAAGCTTTTCGTAATTTCCGAAGAAGGAATCTCAGCTCAAGATTCATCCCAAATTTACCTAATCGATCATGCATGGACCTATCGTTTTTCTGAAGCTAGAAATGGCCTTAGCAGAAATTCTAGTCTCCTAAACCGTATGTATAAATTCATGAATCCCGAGGATGACAATAAAACTGAAGAAGAGAAGATTGAGTTCGTGCTCTCGGAAATGTGGAGATACAACACCTTCTTCTCCTTCAATGTAAACTCCACATCAATCGAGGAAAGAATGCCCATTTGGTCTATGATGGACGAAGTTGGTTCTTCAATAAATCATAGCGACGAGCCAAATTTTCGAACAGTTCCCTTTTTATATTTACCGGAAGGTGTCATTTACACTCTTCTTTTTCCTATCAAGAACGTCGAAACAGGTGAAGAAGTCACCCGAGATTTTGTCGAGGGTCAGACGAACGATTTAAAAAAACGAAGAGCTCTCCTATTACCTTGGCAAGAAGCTAATTTCCTAGACGAGAGCTTCGAGCAAATAGAACCCGACGAAGATTATTTCCTCTCTGGTCACATTAGCGAATCTTTACCCGAGAAAGTTTCTGAAAATATTCCTCAGCCGAAGCTCAAAGTTTATACGCAGTATAATTTTGTGTATAGATATCTAACGGATCCAGATTTTGAGATCGTTGACTCTCATCAGGAAGCAGACATCTTGTGGCTGACGAGCCATTTTAAAAATTTTAAAGAGTTCAGTTTGAATAAACCAAAAGCTTTTGTGAATCAGTTTCCATTCGAAAATGTAGTGACGATCAAGGACTTGCTGTCGATAGTTTGCAGAAGAAAAGCTGAGAAGAAATTTGACGGAGAGACTTTGGAAACTTTTCCGAGTTGGTTACCTACAACTTTTAATTTGAGTACGGAGCTGATTCAGTTTGTCGCTTATTATCAAAGGAGAGAGCAGAAGGGATTGGACAATCACTGGATTTGTAAGCCGTGGAACTTGGCGAGAGGGTTGGATACGCATGTGACAAGAGATCTCTTTCATATTTTGAGATTACCAGCTACTGGACCAAAAATTGCGCAGAAGTATGTAGAGAATCCGGTGCTTTTTGAAAGAGCAGATGTCGGGAGAGTCAAATTCGACGTCAGGTATGAATATTTCAGATGATTTCGTTTTTTAAGATTGATTATTTATAAACTCCCAGTGTGCTAAAACCGAAGTTCATAAAGGTTCACGTAAAAATCCTTTGTATCCAGTGTTCTCTCATGTTATAATACATACCAGCCTGAAACATGACACAAACACATATCATGGCTTGAAAAAGGTTCAGCTATAAAAAAATATTTTCCTTTTAGGTTTTCGATATTTATGCAAAATGAAATTCCTAAAAAGAGGATGTGAATGAGAAAAAAGTTGGTTCAAGAGCCAAATTTCACTTTCCATTCTTAAGCACCTGCGCACATCTGCAACGTTGACATGTAGATTCTGCATGTCAATGTTGCTGCAGTCGATCGGCGTCTTATTTCCCGGCTGAATAGTCAATGTTATTCATTGTCACTTAAACGTCTTTTAAAACGGAATTCCACCGATCTTCAAAGGTTGCAATTCACCACCATAATTGTTCCTCAATTTAATGTTTAAAAAGTAACTTTCAGTATAAGTTGATGCCATTTGTAACTTTTTGAATTTTTTCAGTATTAGAACGAGGGGCTATTCACCTTCGTATTTAACGTATGAAATTATTTTTAAGCTGTGCCTATAACGTAACTAATGCTCGGAGTAATGCTGCTTATGGTGGAGTGTGTTCGAAATCAGTAGACTGGGTGTATAACGCCAGTTAAGAAAGGAGCAGTGTAGCACAGTGCTGCAGAGTGCGACGAAATAACGCGAATAGCGTTTAATAACGTGAGACAACGCTGCAGTCAGTGTGAGTTAGTGGTGATTAGTGCGAACAAGATGTATTATGTATTAAGATGCATTATGTAATTCGACATGCATCGATTTAAGATGATTTAAAGTTTAGTTAAGCAGTTTCTGCATTATGAAAAAGTCGAAGAAAAATTCTCTTGTGAAAAATCTCACTTTTTTCTCACTACTATAAAATTCTAGTAATAATTGGAGCGTACCATTAAACAGCACTTTCAACATATTTCTTAACAATATATTTAAATTATCCCCAACTATTACAGTGGTTGCGACCGTTATCATTATTGGAAAATTAACCTTAATTTAAGTAAACAAAAAATCGGTAAAAAACAAAAATATTAAAACTAACTAGAAAAATTAAAGTTTGACAAAACACCTAGTTTTATGCATATATTTAAACAAATCACGCAAAGGAAAAATATATACTTGAAAAAATCGTTTACATTAAAAGGTGGAAAAGTTTTCAGAAATTGAAAAAAAAATAATTTGGAAAAACGCCCAGTTTTCTTTATCTTTGCAATTAAATCTGTAATTAAAAAGTTCTTGGTTGAAAAACTGAATAAGTTAAAAAATGACTAAAATTAAAATTAAGGAAAATATAGATTTAGATATTTAAAATATATTTAAACAAAATTTTAAATCAATAAATAAAAAATGTATGTTTTAGAAAAAATAAAAAGCGAAAGATCCTACAAAAAATAACTAAACTAAAAAATTTGAAATGATTTAAGAATATAAAAAAGTAACCAAAAAAATTAAAAATCTGAAAAAGTTCATGTTCGTTGTATTTTTTATAATAATATAAATAAAAAGATGTCAAAAAATGGTATTTATTAAAAAACGAATTAAAAATACATAATTGATAAAAAATAGATAAATATGTAAATAATTAACCATTAATGTTCAAAATTTTAACAATATGATTACAGAAGAGAAATTAATGGGTAAAACATGGAAAAATAATTAAGTGCTTCGGTTTTCAGTACGAATTGAGGTTACACGGTGTTTTTCGGGTACTATAATTTTTTAGCTGTTTAGAAGAAGAGAGTTTAGTGAAGAGTTAGTGAGTATGAGGTGTGGGGTGAAAGTGTAAGTGTGAATTTAAATGAAAAAATAGAATAAATGCAAGGTAGAAAGGACCAATTGAACTTTGATCGAGGCGGATGTGTTTTGCGAGTTTTTCTTACTATGTGATTAATAAAAATGTTCAAGTTGTGACTTTTTGTGTTCATGGCGCGTATGAATAAATTATTCTTGTTAACATCTGCCAGTTTTCTTATGATTTGAGATTAATGAATAACTGTATCTTGTGTAACGTGTTGGTTTCGTAACTTATTCGTTACTGTGATTAGTGTTCCCGATCAATAGGTGCGTATCAAGAGTGCAAGGAAGTGATAACCAGAGGACCCGAGGTGCTTGTGTGTATGTGAAGTGTAGCGTTTTAGCCCATCTGACCTGCGCGAATTTCAACACTTCAAAACAAAAAAAAACTTTGATAAACTTAAAAAGGGTCAAGAATATTTCTGCATAAAATGAAAAGGGTAGAGCGTCAGCGACACCTCTGCGGTAGTGGAAGGTAGTTCGTCTGGGAGACCGGAAAATAATATTCTTAAAGTGGATGGTACATCTACCCCTCCAGCTCGTACACCTTCAGCAGCAAAGATTACTACCAATGAGCCTGATCTCGCTGCTATGATCAGAAAGGCTGCTTTGGAGGGACAAAAGGAAGCGCTTGCGCAGTTACAAGAAATACTTTCCAGGACCACAAATTTTGTAAACAAGCAACACGCATTTAATGAAAATCTTCTAATCTCTATACAAATGTTGAAAGCGGATCTAACTGAGAACTCAAATCGAATTTCTACATTCGAATCTACTTCAGAAATGGGAAATGTGGATGTAAAAAAAATTAAAAAGGATGCCAATGATTTGAAACTAAAAGTGGCTATTCTTGAGCATGCGCTCAACGTAAATGAGCAGGGGGGCCTCCAAACGACTTTGGAAACTCATAATCTTCCTAGGAAGCCTTATGAAGATCTTTTTTCTATTATAGTATCAATAGCTAAGGTTCTGGACGTTCCCTTAATGAGGGGAGATGTGGTAAAAACATACCGAATTATTAAAGCACCGGCATTCACAATATCCTCCAACCCCCCTATCATCGTTGCGAAATTTGGCCATCAGGATCTTAGAGATAAATTTATTGAGAAACGGAAGGCTTTGAGAGACTTCTCAACTGTAAATCTCGGGCGGTTGAGCAAAGATAATCATCCTGTGTATCTACGCGAAGCCCTGCCACCTTTAAACAGGAAAATCTATGCCATTGCCCTGAATCTCAGAAGGGAAAAAATGACCAAATATCTATGGATTGTGGGCGGCAAAATTTTTTGTCGGGCGGAGGATGGATCTCCAAGAATTGACCTAGCTAATCTGCAGACCATCGAGAGACTTTGATAGCAACTACAGCTTTATAGTATCAACTTAGATATATATGTTGGTAAATATATGCCTGGTATGGCTTTTCACAATGCAATATGTACTAAATATCTTCGATTCATATATGCCGACTTTCGAGTAGTTTGCCTTTATTTGGTTATTAATTATCACTTTAACTTTATAATTTATTATGAGCTTCGTCTTCTGGAAAATAATAATATACATATCGAAATATGATCTTTTTCTTCATCTTATGAACAAATTAAGTTTTTGTCATGTTAATGGTCAGTCTCTTTCCGCACATTTCCTTGAGTTTAAATAATTTTTTGGTACGTGTTCATACCATATCACTGCAGTGTCTGCAACTTGGCTTAAACCTGACATCCCTTCAAGTACAATAATTTTGGACGGCTACACGCTCTTTCGCTGGGACAGAGAGGTGAGAAGTGGGGGGGGGGGTTGTCTTTATATGCATCGAAGTCCTAGGGGTTCAGTAGTGGGAGTGAGCCCTCATGCGAATTATCCTGTCGCTAATTTTCTTTTTGTTCAGGTGTATTTCGGGGGAGATTGTTCGCTATTTGGGGTTATCTACAAACCTTCTAATGTCAACTATAGTAAAGAACTTGAATCTGAAATGTTTTCACTTATTGCAAATTATAATAGCGCAATACTTACTGAAGACAGTTACATTTTAAATCTGTCGCTTACTCCGCGGGACTCTCAATAGTGCCACATGATTCCACTTTTCATTCTATTTTTACTAGCAAACGCATAGACTCAATTATTATAGATGACCTGGACAAAGTACTATCCTAATCACAGCATTAAATCCCATTCTTATCTAACCATGATCTTATTAACATTGAATATCAAATGTCCAGTAATCTTTCAATAGAAATAGAAACCAAAAATAAAACATTTTCCATCTTTTCAGGTGCTTGCGGTTAATACGACCCAAACAGGAATCTCCTGATCAAAATTTCTCTACTAGTGATTTCCTTACTATATTTATGTTGAAACCCGTTACGACTTTACTTCCCACTGCCGTCTCCAAATCACTTTTGCAAACATTCGATGAACATGATTTTTTCCGATATTACACCTGAGACTTTCCTTAAGGAAGTAACAGAAGTTCATTCTAATGCAATCGGTATGGATGGAATCTCGATACAAATGATCCGCTTAGCTCTCGCAGTAATTTTCCTAATATTATTGGAGATTTATAATGCATCTCTACAATCTGGTATTTTTCCAGATATATGGAAAAACGCCCTAATTCGACCGATCCCTAAAATCTTCAGTCTTAATACTACTTAAGACTTCCGGCTAATTTCTATCCTCAATGCATTATCAAAGCGAGTTGAAGTTATTGTGCACAGACAATTAACAAGTTATGTAGATAGCAAGAAATTAGTAGACCCTATGTAATAGTGATTTAGAGCCAAACAGAGTACACTTACTGTGTTCTTTAAAATCACTACTAATGTTAAGCTGGCGATCGATAAAAAAGAGATTACTGTTGTGGTACTTTTTGATTTTTCTAAGGCCTTCGACACAGTGAACCATATTTTACTTTTGCATAAAATTCAATTATTCAAAATGTCCAATTCAGTAATAAAGTGGTTTGACTCCTATTTAAGTAATCGTACCCAAAGGGTAAAGACTAGTAACGCTGACCTGTCTTAATGGGTGGTAGTTGAAAGTGGAGTCCCACAGGGGTCTACACTTGCACCTACGCTTTTTAACTTGTATATTTCTGACTTTGGGAGTGATCTAAAATTTTGCAAGTACCTTAAATACGCTGACGACTTCAAATTGTACCTTTCTGGACCTGCTCCTGAACTGAATACACTTCTCAGTCAGGTCCAAGTAGATATAGATATGATCGTGCTTTAGGCTGAGAATAATGGCCTTGCTTTAAATCCAACTAAAACTAATGCTATCATTATTGGATCTTCTGCTTCTTCCTCATTGGATACACTCCTTATTCGCTGTCCTTTGAAAGTTGGTAATGTTAATATTGTTTTTCAAGATTCGGTCAATGATTTAGGATACTTACTTAACCGTAATTTATCTTGGAAAGGGGATGTACTGGCTATTTCTCGGATCACTTATATCATTCTACAAAAAAAAATCAAAATAAAGACTCTTTGCCCACCTCAACTAGGATTCTCCTAGTTAAGAGTTTGATTCTTCTGTCCTTTGATTCTGGATGCGTTGCTTACGACGATATAACTCATTACAATATCAAGAAACGAAGCTCCTCAGTATTTAAGTGAATCTTTTACTTTTCTTGATAAAGACCATCCCAATTATGCCAGACTCCGTGAGAGGAACTTAGCTTTTAAAATCCCAAAGCATAAAATATTTCGACTCCAAAGATCACTCATGGCTAGAGGGGCACGTCTATGAAATAGAATACCTTTAACTATCAGACAGGCGCCCTATTATTATCATTTTAAAATTGAATTTTTTAAGTATTTAATTAATAACACAGACACACAAAAAAAGTTGTCTGCACGAGACAAGTGGCTAGGCTACCCTTATGGATTTTGGGCCGCTGAATCCGAATATGGCCTTTGAATTTGCCCTACACGTCCCAGTTTCCCCCTAGATGCAAAAAGTAGGGGAAAGCCTAAAGATTTTCTAGTCACATAGGCGATACAAAAAATTTTTCAGCACGAGAGAAGTCACTAGGTTACTCTTATGGATTTTGAGCTGCTGAATCCAAATCTGGCCTTAGAATTTCTCCTACACGTCTCAGTTTTCCCCTAGATGCAGAAAATAGGTGAAAACCTAGGGATATTCTGGATATTATTTTGATAATACCAGTATAAGGAAGAATAAACGTACTTGTGTCATATTCTTATGTGTTGGGACTCGTAAAGACCAAATTCATCCACAGAAATTGCCTAGTGTGCGTACCGCTTCCCCTAGCTAGAATAAATCTAGGGAAATTCAAGGTCTCGCGCATGTTGTACTGGCTTATAAAGCAAAAAATAAGAAAAATGCTATTTCCTCTGCAGTGTTGCGCTCTCAATCTAAATTTGATCACTAAATTTTTCGAGCTTTTACCATTTTCTCTCTAGATGCAAAAAGTAGGGAAAAGCCTAGAGATTTTCTGTTCACACAGGCCATAAGAAAATTTGCCTGCAAGAAACAAGTGACTAGTTTTCCCCTAGATGAAGAAAATAGGCAAAAACCTAGGGATATTCTGGACGTTATTTTGATAATACTAGTTTACGCGAAAATAGACACATGGATGTTATATTTTCAAGTGTCGCGACTTATAGAGACTTAATTTGTACACAGAAATTCTCTAGTGTGCCTTCTGTTTCCCCTAGCATGGGTAATTCTATGGAAATTGTAGATCATTCTCACATTATATAGATTTGTCCGGGGGAAAAATGCCATATCCTTTGCAGATTTGCGTGCTAAATCTAAATTTGAACTCCAAATTTTTCGGGCTTGTTACATTTTCTCTTTAGATGCAAAATGTAAAGAAAAGCCTAAGGAATTTCTGGTCACACAGGCCCACCAAAAATAAGTTGCACGGGACATGTGACTGATTTAGCACGCAAATCTGCAAAGGATATGGCATTTTCCCCCCGTACAAAACTATATAATATGAGAATGATCTTCAATTTCCATAGAATTACCCAAGCTAGGGGAAACAGAAGGCACACTAAAGGATTTTTGTTTACAAATTAAGTCTCTGAAAGTCGTTGCACTTAACAATATAATATCGATGTGTCTTTTTTCGCGCATACTGGTATTATCAAAATAACGTGCAAATAATCCCTAGCGTTTTCCTTATTTTCTGCATCTAGAGGGAAACTGAGACGAGCAAGAAAAATTCGGAAGCCAGATTTGGATTCAGCGGCTCAAAATCCATAAGGGTAGCCTAGTCACTTGTCTCGTGCAGACAAATTCTTTGTATGATCTGCGTGACTAGAAAATCCCTAAGCTTTTACCTAATTGTTGCATCTAGGGGAAAACTCATACTTGTAGGACAAATTCTGAGGCCATATTCAGATTCAGCGACTCAAAATACATAAGAGTAACCTAGTGGCTTGTCTTGTGGAGACAATTATTTTGTATGGCTTCTGTGACTTTTTTTTTGTGGGAAACTTTTTTTTGTGGGAAAAATAATATAATCCAAATAATGAACTTGAAATTACTCGGGGAAGTATTGCTAGCAGACGTATTTTAGTTTTTGTAACCGGTTGGAAACATCCGTGTATCGAAATTTACGTGATATAAACGTAGGAATTAATAGGAATATCCGATTCAGCGAAAATATTAAATTTAATTAGACAACAATTTTTTAAATAACAATCATCAATTTCTTTTTCGAAAACCATTTATTTGTGTTTGAGAACTGCTAAATGATTCTAGTAGTGATTTATATCTTCTTCACACATCCATGTATATTGTAGGCCTGACCAACTTGCATCAGCTTCGCATTGATCAACGACAAGTCGCGTTGGGTATGCAATATAATTGATTAATTATTAAAAACATCCGTTTAGCTGAAAGAAAACTAGGTTGATGATAGTTTAAGTTCAAGTTCAAAACATGTTACTTTAGTTATACCTTAACTGTGAGCTTTGATAGGTTTAAGTTCAAGTTCAAAACATGTTACTTTAGTTATACCTTAACTGTGAGCTTTGATAGCAGTATTCGCAATTTATTTCTGTGTCAAATAATATGGGAATTTATATTTAACATTAAACGGCAAGTCGTAATACTGCAATTTACATGTGTTTTTTAGGCCATCTAAAGTAGAAAGCTGCGTGTCATAGAAATCCGTGTCATAGAAATCCGTTTTGTGAGCAGAGTGGAGGTTCCCGTACCACTTTCTGCATTCATTACCATGCGCAGGCACTTATTTTGCACTGTTTGGAGTTTTCTTATATTTGATTTACAGTGCTTCCCCATATGGGGGCCGCATATAACATATTAGGCCTAATAATCATTTTATGAGTAGTTAGTTTATTTGAGACACTCATTTTGCTCTTTCCACACAGGAGTAGGTATAGGCTTCCTATAACTGCCGAGGCCTTTTTGTGAGCTATTTTAACGTATTTTGTGTTGCTTAAGCTTAGATTCTAGAATCTGGCCTAAGTATTTTGCTTCTTTCTTAGGGACAATGTCTTCGTTGTAAATTTTTATATTAGGAACTACTTTGTCTCCAACATTATTCGAAAATATTACGAGTTCAGTCCTATCAGCGTTGATTTTAAGTTTCCACATATGGAAATACTGTTCTAATATTACAACTAGCCCCTGTAACTTTGCTAATGCTTGTTTTTTAAGCCTAGATGCATAATATAACGCAGTGTCATCCGCAAATAGAGCTAATTGCACATCTTTAGATTTTGATATGTTATTTAGATAATATCAGAATAATACTGGTCCTAACACGGAGCCTTGTGTCACTCCTGCTACTGCAGGTTTTTCTGTCGAGGTTTTATTATTTACTTCTACTACAAATGTTCTATCGCTTATTGTAAATATTTTTTGATAACTTTAATCAAGTATAGCGGTATATCGGTAAATCTTTCTCGCAGGAAAATAAATGTATGCCTATTTTTTTGTTTTCAAAACAAAATATTTTTAGAACTCGCTCTGAGGCTTCAAAGTTTCCTGATTTGAAGTAAAGAAATCCTTACACCAGCTACCGGTTTAACCCAGATAGCAGCTATAGATTTATTAACTGATTCTTACTCGACCATTCAACTCATTGTCAGTCACCGCAGCTTGGGATGACAGCAAATACGGTGTACAATGAGCGAACTGACCGAGGGTCAACTTTTTTTGCAGCCGTCCACCTGCAGTACCTTCAGCCGGTGTTCAACTTAAATACATCATTTTTCATAAGCTTTTCTTACGCTCTACTCAATTTAAATAATACTTTTAATCATTTTTTTTAGAAATCTATTCTTAATAGTCTAAAGAATGTCTTTTCAAAATGTCAAGTTGCACAAGTATATCTGAGGGTCACAATGAGTCTCCAAAAATGGCCATTTTATGCCATTTTGGATATGCCTAAAACTTTTGCATAATATTTCTGAGATATAAAATGGCGATAAATGCAATGTTCATTGATAAGTGAACAAGTACATTAAATAACAAATAAATTGGCTTATAATTTCCTGTCCAAAATCAAAGAAATAAAAATTGGAAAGATTTTACATGTTAAACTCCATAATATATAAAAATGGCCGGAGCGAGTTCTAAAAATATTTTTTTTCGAAAATAAAAAAATAGGCATACATTTATTTGGCTACTAGAAAGATTTGGCCAACAAGCCCGTTAAAATTTCTCAAATGTGATTTTTTGGGCCACCCTAATATATATATATTTAAAAATTTGTCATAAGGACAACCGCAGGATTTCGCCGGGAGCGGGTGCTAATCTGAAAAATTGCACCCGCTTCCAGCGAAATCGCGGTAAAATTTCAGCCATAACCACGTCTCACAACCGTGAGATAGGTGGTTACAGGCTGTAAAGGAATCAATACGACGATCCAGCAAAAGCCTCGTGCACCCTAAGAACACGGAGTGACCCAAGGACAACCGCCTTCTGCATTTTTCCCGCAAGTGTTCTAGCATATTGTTGACACGCAGGGATGCTTTTTAGGAACGGCGATGATAAGGACGATCAGTTTAACAGAATATTCCGGGTACAATCGTTGCAACTCCCTTATAAGGTCTCGATGCCTCTCTTTCTTTACATTCTCCTTGGCTATGATGTTTTTGTCAGCTGGTGCCGAAAATTTGATAACGAACATGGTTCGCTTCACGAAGTCAAGAAGAACCATGTCAGGCCTCGAGTGAGCAACAGAAACAATTGTCGAGAATATAAAGTTCCAGTATATGCG
>NC_046661.1:111007065-111009364 GCF_010883055.1 Belonocnema kinseyi | reverse complement strand
AACGTTAGCTCACAAGACATTGACTGATCCTTCACATTTCTGTGGAAGATACCGTGCATCCTCTTATCGAGGAGCTGTTCACAAAAGTTTTTCTCTTGTGCTCTCTTAATCCGGGCTTTCAGGAGTGAGTACTCGAGATAGATTAGATTTTATGCATTTTGCTCACCCCTAATACTGAAGTTAAGTCCGAGTGTTTCAGCAGCCTGCTCCGTTGCTTTGTACAGAAATGCTCCTTTGCCCACTTTCTCGTGATTCCTGACCATTTTAAGAAGAGGGTCTCTTCCATTTGCAACTCTATGTGCTGTACCCAGAATAATCCTGTTGTGAAGACATTCAAGACTCAATATTCCGCGACCCCCCTGACGGCGTGAGATGTACAGTCGCGGAACGGAAGACTTAAGATGCATGCTTTTGTTCATGTGCATAACCTTTCTTGTCCCGATATCAAGAGATCTGAGCTCGTTCTTCGTCCATGGAACTACTCCAAATGAATAGAGTGGTACCGGGACGGCAAGGATGTTCGTTGCAGATACTTTGTTCCTCACCGACAGTTCGGAAGACACAATCTGTCGGATGAGGCGTTTGTATCTGCTTCGCAGAGTATCCTTTATAGATGTCACATCCTGAATGCGGCTCTGTGGCACGCCCAGGTATGTATAAGTCTCTCCAGCGCAAAGGTGTCGTATGGCGCTTCTATCAACGAGCTCAAGATCTTCAGGGATGCCATTAAGTTTTCCTCGCTTCAAATAAACCTTGGCGCATTTGTCTAACCTAAATTCCATTCCAATTTCCTTAGTATATCGTTCGACAATTCCCAGAGTTAGATGCAGTTGCTCTCTATTTTTAGCATAGATCTTAAAATCGTCCATGTAAAATACATGAGTGACCTTGTACTTTCGATCTGCAGGTTTGCCGCACAAGTACCCGTCGGAATGGCGCAGTGCTAGAGATAGTGGCAATAATGTAAGGCAAAAGAGGAGTGGGCTCATGGTGTCGCCCTGAAAGACACCTCTTTGAAACGTGACCTTGTTAGTTGTCACACGATTTTTGCCATCACACAGCTCCTTGAAGCTATTTATATTTTTTGACGCTTCGTCCAATCTTCGCTGCATTTCGTAGACTTTTCTCCAAAACACTTCGACCTCTTCTGGTCTGGGCGGGTGGTCGTCAGTAACTGGAAGGCCTTGGAAGATTCGAGATGGGTCAGAGGGAAACTGTTGGTTTTCTCTGACCCACCTCTCCCTTCGCTCTAGACTTCTCTTAGCGTCAGATACTCTCCGTATTCTCTCAACAATATGCTGCCTGATGGTCAGCAGCTTTGACTCGTTAAGTGTGTGATAACGGGTCCGGAGTTCGCGCGCGAACTTTCGAACCTTGGCGGTAAAATTCCTGCCAGATGTGATGTAGTCAATCACACACTAAATGCGGGACGCATACTGCTTGTCCAGACTATCTTTATGGAGAGTTGTTGCATTCGTCTTTTGGTCTTATGATCAACCGTTGGTTTTGTTTTACGGTTCGCGCAGGCAAAAGATCTCGCTGCATTATACACACAATAATTGATAGCCCAGAGGTCGCATTCTTTGGAAAAATGTCCACGAAGCTCATCATCCGTTTCAGCCAGATCTTTAGGCTTGAGTGAAACCTTGGTGTTGATGTTTCTCCGGGTCGTAAAGCATCGCTCTTCATCTATTGGATGCCTGCTCGCGGTTGGTCTTAGTGTCGCCTCTCTTTCTTTGTTGCCGGCTTGTTCTAGCTGTGGTAGAGTAGGCGTTCCGCTTACATAGCCCCTTTTACGGAGTAGTTCAGCATGGTTTCGCAGAAGGTCACGAGATCCCGCCGATCATCGCATTGAATCCATTTTCATTGGCTCCCCCAGCTCTAGATTGGTCGGCATTGTTGGCCGACCCATTGTCGGGAGCCCTGCACGTTCTGTCGTTTTGAACCGCACTTACTACAACTATGTTTGGTGTTGTCATTGTTGTTCCCACGAGAAGCTAGGGAAAGGGGTTCGTCCATCCTTGTAGAGCCCCGCATGCAAGGATAAGGCTACTTACTCTGAGAGGTCGTCCGATATCCCAGAGTCACCGTTATAGACACCTCACCCAGGTGCCATTCAGCTTTCGGCACGATTTTCACACCTCCGCTTGGGGGTTAATTCCTTCGGGACCCTTGATACAGGGATCCTCTATGACTTCGGGACGCTTGGTACAGGGATCCTCTATCCGCAACCCGAGGACGCGTTCGGTGGCTTTGTCATAGGCCCTTCGCTTTTGATTCTAGAGGAATCAAAACCGAA
>NC_046661.1:110996481-111006965 GCF_010883055.1 Belonocnema kinseyi | reverse complement strand
CTTTGTCCTTTGTGCCATGCAGTATCAAAGGGTTTTTCCATTTCGATGAATAAGGTACCCGTATTATGCTTCATATTGAAGTGTAGGCTAGTATAATCAGTGATCCGTGCTACCTGTTGAACTGTCCAGTGACCTGCTCTGAATCCAAACTGTTCCGGTATAAATTGCCTTCTAAAGAGTTTATGATCTTGGAGTCTGTGTAGGATTACAAGTGCAAAGAGTTTACTAAGAGTGGCCAGTAAGCTGATAGGTCTATAGCTTGTTGGCAATGTTTCATCTTTTCCGGATTTGAATATAGCCAAGATTTTAGCTTTTTACAAATCTTTTGGAAAGTAACCCTGCTTTAAGCACGCGTTTATTATGCACTTAATTTAGGCTATAGCTTTTTAGGGAGGTATTTAATTACTATGTTTTGAATTCCATCTAACCCAGGGTCTTTTTAAGATTTTGTTCTCATTATGGCTCTTTTGATTTCCTTAGAAGTTACTTGTGTAGTGACTTCGTCAAAAAGTTTTTCTATTTTCCTATTGTGCTCAGCATCGCCCATTTCCCTAGTTAATTTATGCACTTTTTCAAAATGATCTGCTATGATTTCAGTTTTATATTTATTTTTGAATAATGGGCCATTTGGACTCTGCAATGGTGAGATGTACCATTTTCTGTGTCCTTTTAGAATTCTGGTCATTTCCCATAATGAGTTGTCTTTTGTATTTATATTAGTTAATTTATTACCCCAATTTTCATTTTTAAAAATGAAAATCGATTCTTGTATCTTTTTATTCGCTTTGTTTACAATCGGTTTCAGATATTTAATTTCAAAAGAATAGATCAAATCTTATGGCTGGGCGGAGTCAAAATAAAATCAACATTTTTTTATTTTATACTCTCGCGTTATATGCGATTTAGCAATCATGGCGCGAAACAGTAAAAGTTACCGATTCCACGATCGATGATGAGTTGTTGTGATGAAACTTACTTTTGCACACTAGTGACGGGAAAGTTTAGAGATATTAGATTTTTAACCAGAATGCCTGAACTCAAGTCGGGCGGAACAATAGACGCCACCAAAGAGCGGGTCATGGGGCTGGATGCGAACATTGGAGTACCTTTTAAGCCCATATTTTCGTGGTTGTATCAATCGATCGTGGACTTTTGAAAAAGTTTTGAATGTTTTTTTTCCTAATCTTTATACTATTCCACAGTTTTATAGTTTTAAAAGTTTTTATCTGACTCTATATAGGAGAAATTGAATTTTATCATAGAGTCCTGAAAACTAGAACACAACTAATACCTTCTGATTATCTCGAGAATGTATAAACAAAAATTAAGGATCGAATCTATCCTTATAAATACTGCCGTACAAACTAAAAAGATACTTAAGTGACTTTTTAGTTTGTACGGCAGAATAAGTTACTTAATTATTATGAGACTTTAAGAGGTTGAAACTGCAAGTTTAATAATTGAAAAGTCTCAATATTTTAAAACTTCATTAAATATATATGTATGTAAGTTAACTCTAATCCCATCTAAATAAAACAAATTGATCCCGTTTTTTATAGATACGTCGTACTTTTGAAATCTGTCAAGCCACTGAAGATTTTTGTATACTCCAACTTTTTTCTGCGTTTTGCGAACAAGCCTTTTGCCCTCAATCAGTTTGACGACTATGAGCAACATTTTACTGTCATGAATTACTCTGAATCGACGCCTCTCTGTCACACAAAATGCGCTGACTTTATTCCAAATTGGGAGAGCCAATATCCCGATCATCCATGGATAACGAAAATAGAACCAAGGATCTTGGAAATCTTCAAAGCAGTTTTTGAAGCTGCAACTTCTGTCGATCCTCCAAAAGGAATTGCAGAAAGTTCACAAAGTCGAGCTCTTTATGCTGTGGATTTGATGCTCGAATGGAAAAACCAAGAGATGCAGCCTATTTTATTGGAGGTAAACTTTACCCCAGATTGTAAAAGAGCATGCGAGTACTATCCAGATTTTTATAACGACGTATTTCGCTGCTTATTCTTAAATGAGTCTCGGAATGAAGTATTTCATGAATTGTGAATAGAAGTAAATAAATTATCAAATATATTTCTTATTTAATATTCAAGTCTTAAATACAATCTAAATAAGCGAGTAATTTATGGAAAAAGGATGAACTGGGAAAAATGAAGAAACAATTATAAAACGATTGACGCTTTTGATATTAAGATATAACTATGATTGTAAATGATAACCCAGCCAATACATGAAATTCAGACTTCGCTCATACTGTTCCTTATTATATCAAGTACATTCTGTGAAAATTTGATTGCAGAAGAAAATATATTTTTTAAAACCCGTGCGTCAAAAGAGCGTGCGTTTAATGTTAAAAGTTTCTTTAGAACGAAACTAATTTTTCGTTTTTAGGGGTAAAAGTCGACGATATTTCATAAACAACTGATTCATACGTCTTTAATATATTTCTTAATGATTAAGATATCTGTATTTAATATTTTTCGAATAAAGGAGCACCTGCAATGAAAAGTACGTTTTAAAATTTAAAATATACCATAGTAGTGTTAGAAGTTTGTTATTTTTTAATCCACGATTTTATTTTAGGTCACATATTATTTCAGTGTTTTTATTGAACTTTTACTCGGGTAAACCCGGTTATACATCATAGCCACGGCCTAAGTCAAGTGACTGATGAGATTAGAATGTTATAAGTTAATTCACATAATTTAATACGATGGTTGAAACCTCCTGTGATGATGTTGTAGGTATAAAATTACGAGCGGCTACGAGCGTTGGTGGTGACAACCTCTGGATGCTTTCTTAGAGTTACCATCTGCCACTCCACGAGTTTTAGCCGCTCCCTTCCTGATGACTAAATTGATGATTAATAAAACCGCCTTCTCAGCTGCTGCCAATACCCTACTGACTCCTAAATGTTCAAAACGTTCAGTGCATCTTGCGTGCACGTTGCCTGTAGCCGAAATCAGAATGGGATGAAGAGATGCATGATTTACATTCCTCCATTTGGTCTTTACTTCATGCCTTAACTCGCTATACTTGTGGATCTTGGTTGTATAGGTTGACTGCAAATTTCGGTTAAGCGGGCAAGCAATGTCGATGATGTAGACTCTTCCACCTTTTTTTCTCGCATCACGATGTCAGGTCGATTGGTCCGGATGTAATGATCCGTTTGGATATTAAAATCCCAATATAAGATGTAATCTTGGCTTTCTAAAACGGGCATTGGAATGTATCTATAGAAGGGTATCCACTCTTTTAAGAGTCCTAGGTTTAGGGCAAGTTGTTGGTGTATAATGCCCGCTACATCATTATATCTGTGCGTATATTCTCTCTAAGTCATTAAGCGACAGCCATCAATAATGTGCTCGATGGATTTGTTGGTATCTTCACATAATCGGCACCGGTCAACCACGTCTTGATGTAACACGTGTTTGCGATAATTTCTGGTGCTGACAACCTTGCCCTGTATTGCAATGACGAATCGCCATAGATGGCTTTCTGCCTCCATTGTATTTCTAATTCCTCTATGGTTTCTGCCCTGATATTCATGGCCCCATCTGAGGACAAATTTAAGGGCGTGTAGTCAAAATCCATATATATATATATATATATATATATACAACGCCCCTACCCCCTACATGCCGTGGTAGTACTACCCATTCAATCGCTGAATTTTTGTGGTACATTCCATGCTTCGTCATTTTTACGCGAACAATTCTATTTAACTTTTCAAGGTCGGTGTTAGACCATTTTATGAGCCCGAAGGAGTACGTGAGGACATGGATGACATATGTATTAATTGCTCTGATTTTGTTTGCCGAGTTGAGAAAACTCTTCATAATTAATCTGAGTCTCGTAGTGAAGGCAGTCCTTAGGTTTGTCTTAACTATCGTATATTGAATACCCTCAGATTCAAGAATACCCAGATATTTATATGATTCGTCTGCAGCCATTGCCTTGATGTCATTTTCGAACTCGTTTTCTAACTCTGCGGTCCCTAATTCCCCTCTGATTAAATGAACTGTTCTACATTTATCTAGTCCGAACTCTATGTGGAGATCATTAGAAAACTGCTCTGTGACATCGATCACTTGCTGCAGTTTCTGGCCTGAACTAGCGTACAGCTTCAGGTCATCCATGTAAAGACAGTGGGTCACTTGATGACCATCCTCATTATCCTTGGTTGTCCATGATCAAAATACTTTATTCTTGTATCCCAGAGCCTCATCGCATGGCTTAGAAAGTCCATAATGCTTGGGAAGATTTTGTAAAGTTTTAAGACTTCAAGCAAATAGTCATGCGGCACGGAAGGAAACGTGTTTGTAGTCAATGTATGCCATGTGTAAGTTCCTTTGATGTTTACGAGCTTGAGTCATGGCAACAGCGTCTATAGTGACGAGATCTTTACAGCCTCGTGAGTTTTTACAACATTACTTTTGTTCTTCCATAAGAATGTCATTCTCGTCGCAATGAGAATATTACTTATCTGCAGTAATAGCTGTAAGACATTTATGAATTGTTGGAAGACAGGCTAGCGGTCGAAAGTCAGATGGATTTTGAGCGTCTGGTTTTTTTGTTAACATACGTAGTACCTTGGAGCATGAAACCTGGCATCAGATCTGGGTGTTCAATGATCTTCTGAAAACACCTTGCTAACGCAAGATGCACACTCGTCAGGTACTTGTACTAGAAGTTGTGCACCATGTCCGGAACTGGATCTTTCCAATTACTTGCCCTTTTCAAGACCGCTGAAACATCCAAAGCTGTGATGTTTGTCAGATGCATTTCAGGGCTATTGCTTAGCCCTTGCCTCCTCCAGTTTGAACCACGCAGTGTCCAAATTGCATCTGTTCATTTTTCCCCAAACATCCGACCAGTAGTTAGTCATATCTTCCAATTGAGGGACTTCGGTGCCTTGCTGGTTATTTGGCTTTACTCTCAGTTCACGATAGAGCCTTCTTTCATCTGTCTGAAAGTTTTGATGTTGTTGCCTTCGTGCATTACTTTTCTTGTACCGACGCAGTCTGGCAGTAAGAACATCAAGTATCTGTCGTTGAGAGTCTAAAATTTCATCCAATATTGCTGGTGTTAATGTCTCGATGTGTCGAGGGTGGATGATTTTAGTAACATGTTTCATCCATTTTTTGGTTCTATTTCCTTTTTTATGTTGAGTTAGTCGACCCAATTTGCACCTTAATTTGCTTACATCCATATCCAACCTGATCTTCCATGGTGGATCTCGATCCCTTGCTGGGACAAAAACTGCATTTACAGGCCTAGTTTTCCGGCCCAACGTTCTAACGGTTGCCACAGCAGCACAGTATACAATAGTTTGCACCTCTAACGCAGTTTGTGCTACGTTCAAATACGTAGGTAAAACCTTGCTTTCGAGATGTGCTATTAGTGCACGCAGATCATTTTTGATGTTCATTTTGGGCAGAAAATGCCTTAGTGTTGGTTTTACATATCTGAACTCTAGTAAAGCATGACCAAAATTCCTTTCCAGGTGCTGTAGTTTTTCTGAGATTTCCCTATCCACATCATCGTTAGTAATATCCGGATGTGGTTCTAATGGATCCGGTGCATTATGTTCTCGGGTGGACCCAGTTTTTCATCATTGCCTCGAACTAAGTCAAGTGACTGATGAGATGAGGAATTTATAAGATAATTTAATACTACCATCCATAGCATATTATGAAAAGTTGTAGGCTTTAGAAGCTACGATCATGGTTCTTTACAGCAACCAATACCGAGGCAACCGGAACGTGCACTTCGTCCACTCCTGCTCCTTCTATCCTAGAATGTAAGTGCGGACTCGAAATTTACGCAAGAAACTTTGTACAACACTGTTCCTAAGAGTGCAGTCTCTAGCCGCGGATGACCTTACGTGACAGACGGAACAGTTGGATATAAAGGTTTCACCTCTGGATAATTTTTTACCTAGCGCTACCAACCTTTGTACAATGTTAGGAGGAACAGTTTTGACGGACCAAATGAAGAGATCTCAGAAGAACAGCCTTTTGAATCTTGATCGCGATGGACTGAGCCTGATGCTGGCAAGCCCGGATTTTGTTGAGTTGGCTAAGAAATAAAGCTTGTATACGTCCAAAGCAAACGATTATGAGAACCACAAGATGGACTTGTAGCCTTAGTATAGCCTGTCGAGCTTGAAAAGAAGAGCTTGACATTTCGCCCGTTTTTCTTCCTCCTTTGTCGTGATACTATCATCGGCTGGTGCCGAGAAGTGAATCACGTAAATGACCTTGGAGGGCCTTACACTATACATTCTCCAAAATGGAATCCAGTTCTCCCTAGGTTTATGGCAAGACGGGAAATTAGATCAAAACGATAGAAATGTCGAAGATGGTAATATAACACTTTTAGAGCCGCATTGTGTCTCTCTATGTATCCGAAGCGTGCATGCTTCGAGCATTTACTGAGAACATGTCCAAGTGTTTCTCGCTTTCGCTTGCATGCCCAGGAGTTGGTATCGCCTATAAGTACATTCATTATGCTCTCACGGTAAACTAAAGCGTCTATAATGCCGTCTTGACAGATAAAAAGAAATCCTTTAGGCTCTGATCTCATTCCATTAGATCTGAGAAACATGTTGAGCAGACCAATCTATTGCTCTTCTCTACGTATAGTGCTAGGCCATGTGTAGTGTCGTTAGAATCAAAAGGAAAACAAACTCCTCTGTGGCGGGAGGTTTATACATGGTTCATGGTTCGTGTTATCGAATGCCTTTCGGTAGTCCAACAAAGCCATAGACAGATTGGATCGATACCCGATAGAATAAATATCTATTAATAGGTTCTCTCTGCAACCAGCTAGTCTTCTCTTGCCTCTGCGTTGTTTAACTATTGTACTCCATACCGGCTCTATAGATATTAATATCCTCTCTTTTTGAGGATGCCAGTAAATAGATTGTAGCTGGTGTTTAAACAAGCTATGGGCCGTTAGTACTTTGGACTTAACAAATCTCCGGTCTTAGGGGTCAGTACCGTGCGTCCTTAAACTAGCCACTGCGGGATGGGTTGTTCTCCGTTTAAGAAAGTAGTAAATATAAGAGCTAGATGTTGGTGCGTAGAAGTAAACTAGTCAGCGCCTTTTCGTAAACTATACAGTTCAGATTCCAGAGATCAGCATCTTCAGGGAGCAAATCAGTGAGAGCAATATTAGTTTCAGCTAATTTATCCATCATGAGAAAAACATTTCGGTGAATTTTTGATCTTCTATTTCTCATGTTGGCATTATCGGCTATCTGCAGCGGTGGTCTTGCTGGAACGAGTGGTATGTTCTCCGGAGTATTTTGCTCTTCTTCTTGATAAAGAGCTTCATATCCTCCTTTGCGTAAAATTTATACATAATCTCTTAAATACTGGAGCGTTTTATGAGCATATTCCAGATGCATATTAACCCAAAGTTCATGCAGCCTTTGCATGTTTTTTAAAGTGGAAGATTGAGAATTGAAAAATTTACTTTTGATTTTCAAAATCATCAAAATTTTATAATTGTTATATATTAATACACTATTAAGTTTGGAAGGCTTTCAGTTCAAACTTTTCAAAATTGTAGTGCTTTAAATGATAAATCTTAAAAATCTCAGCTTTTAATTTGGATAATTTACAGTTTAAATTGATGGATAAAGCTCTAGATTCTTAACTCTTTAAGATTTTGTAAGATAATTAAATAATCATGTGGAAGGAACTGGCTCTGGGTTCAAGGCTCAGTGTAATTCTGCATTACCTGGCGCTTAAGTAAGTACTTCTCGGAAGGCGACAAGTGACCACTCAGGTACAAAGGTACTTCTGTTCTTTCAGTAAGGACCCACTTATATACTCTAAAACTTCAAGATGAAACAAGTCGGCGAAACTGAAATTGTAAGTATAGCATCCCAAATTGACTTAATTATTTATTTCCTTTTAGTTCATGACGGGATAAAATCTTATATTTACATAAATGTTACAGATTACCAAAAGCTAACTGAAACAAAAAAATATTAAAGTTGAATTTAACACTAAAACTATTATTGAAATCAAAATTAAAATTAAAATTCAATTAAAATTGTGCAAAAATCTATACAGCTATTTTAATCTTATACAATTAAAAAAAAAACGGGTAGAGCAACCACGATAGGATCCCACTGGGAGCCACACCATATATGAAAATAAAACTGGCTCCCAGTAGAACGACGGCAAATCACACCCAGGACCAAGTTTCATGACTGTGGAATGGGCGGCCACAGGGCAAGAATAAAACAAAAGCAGGTGGATGAAACCCTCGTCTCTTAAGGATACGTAGTTGCCGAAGGATGGGGACATTCTAAATCCATTTTGCAACTCCCTTGGAATGAATTTGGGACGTGGCGCGGGTATGGCTTTGAGGTTACGGATCATTTATAGTTTTGTAATTCCGAGAGCACTGATCACAAGGATAATTATTTTAACCAAATATTTTTAGTAGAGTCACTGTAGCTACTTTTGAATTTCTTGATATCTCTCCTATTTTTCTTTCTCCTTGGAAGTGATGTTGTAGCCGGCTGGAGCCGAGAATTCGTTCGCGAATATAGTCCGTACCTCAATGTCCTGGAGAACAATATCAGGCGTCGAGTGCGCCATGGAGACTGCTGTTCGAAAATAGTAGTTCCAAAAAATTTAGCACTTCTTGTTTTTGACAATTGTCTCCATCTTCCTCAGAATGTTCGGCAGGGCAGGGTCGCGTTCAACATCGTAAAAGCGAAAAGATGGTAGTAAATCACTCTTAGGGATACATTACGTCTGTTGAGATATGTCGTTTCCGCCTGAGCTGTTGGCGGAATTTTCTAAACTCTGCTTTCTTTACTTTAGGCTTTTAGATGCGAGGCATTTATAGGAAATTTATAAGTTCCCATCTGTCTTGACGGTGCACAGTGATAAATATGGGAAAAAATTCTAGCCACGCCACGATTTTAATCAAATATTTAAAAAAATTTTATTCTTAAATGTTAAATTTAATATTTCCGGTGAGAGAATTTTTATAACTACCCATATACTTCTTTTAATTAACCATGAAACGATTTGCCTCAGCATCAGTGTAAATTGTTCGAAAATACCCTGGCGGACCGAAGGAACCGAATGGAGCCTCTACAAAGTACCCGTAAAGACACCATTGGGTCCCCATTCGGTTCCTTTTTAAAAAACTCGAGAAACAGCAAAATCAACTTTTAAATTGTTGAAATTCTGATTCTATGTTAAAATTTCCTATAGAGGTCACGGAATAATCGCAATAATTTTTTTCCAACGGTAAAAAGTTTAAAAAATATAAAACGTATAACGCCTGTTGACTGCTACACTTCAATTGCATCGCCTGTAAGTAGCAGTCAACAGGCGTTATACGTCTTACATTTTTTAAAACTTTTTACCGTTACAAAAAAAAACTATTACGATTATTCTGTGACCTTCTATAGGGACTTTTAACGTAAAATCCGAATTACAACAATTTAAAAGTTGATTTTGCTGTTTTTTCGAGTTTTTTAAAAAGGAACCGAATGGGGACCCAATAAGGTCTTTACGGGTACTTTGTAGAGGCTCCATTCGGTTCCTTTGGTCCGCCAGGGTAACGCAGTATTGCAAAATATTTTCGGGAGTCTATGTAGAGTTGATCAGGTGTACTATATGTTTTTTGGGTCACTGAATACGAATCCATCTTTAAAATAACTCCAGCATGTCAGGATTTTGATAAAATTAAAAAAACAACAAAAAGAACCTATAATAACTCATGCTACATACCTACAAGAACATACTCTACAAACGCACATACCCTGAAACCACAAATCTCAAACACAGCCCAAACCTACAAATCTCAGGCCCACAAACCCCAATCCCATATACCACTAACCTACCCACCCCAGGCTCACAAAGCTGACCTTAAATCGATTTAACTCGAGCTAAATGTATAAGATGGATAATTTCTTTAACGAGACAAAGATCATTGCTTGAAATATGTTATTGAATATATGTTTTTTAACGCTGTTTTTAAAAATTTTAATCCATAGATATCTAACCTCAAACCTTTAAAATTTAATATCAAATTCATTAAATATGAGATAAAATGCATATAACTGTATAATTTTATTCACAGAAGATAATCTCTTGAAACAAATAGTTTCGAGCGTATATTTTTTAACTGTGCATTGCTTAAATTGAAATTCATAAAGAACTAACCTCAAACCTCTTAAATCCTAACCTCAAATATGTTAAAGGTTACCTAAAAATGCATATAACGTATATTTTCTTCAGAAAAGACGATTATTCTTCGAAAAGTTTGTTTTTGAGTATGTAGTTTGTCAATCTGCATTGTTCCAGTCCAAGTTCACGGAAACAAACCCTTAAAATATAACCTCAACTACATGCAAATTTAGCTGAAAATGCATGTAATCAAAGATATTATAAACGTAGATGCGGTATGAGGCGTCGGAGTGGGGA
>NC_046661.1:110972838-110996381 GCF_010883055.1 Belonocnema kinseyi | reverse complement strand
TTTCTGCCCTATCGAGGTGCTGCCCTCATCGTACTACGAAGTCGAATTCCTTTTTTCTCATTCTTAGTAAAATATGACGGTAAAGCAGTAGAAAGATTTTTTGAGGTTAGAAAAGTTTGAGAAGTTTGATCCAGGTTTTCGGTACAATCTTTTTTTTATTTATAAAAAAAATCTTCTCGAAAAATCATATTTTTAATTTAAAAAAAAGTATTATAGAAAGATATTTCGAGATAAAAAAGCGCTGAAAACATTTTTCTTTGACAAATATATTTTTTTAATTGAAATAATCAAATATTTATACCAAAGAAACAACTTTTTTTATGTTTGAAGTGTTTAAACATTATTGTTTAAATTAAAAATTAAAATAATTAAAACAAAATATATTTCTGGATAAGATATTTTGTTTGAAAATGTATATAGTATTTTTTAAATCACAAAAGTTCTTCCGAAAAATCGAAATGTTAATTAAAAAACACGTGTTTTTGTATGTTAATTTGTCGGTAAACTTTTTGTATAATTTTAATTTTAAATTCAAACAATAATTTTTAACACTTTAAATATTAAAGAAAAATTTATTTGATAACAATATTTTATTACTGTATTTTTAATAAATAATTAATATTGATTAAGAAACAATTTTATTTGCGGAGTTTTATTATTTGGGAATTTTCAAATTCGTTAATATTATAAGCTGCACAGGAATTTTATTAGTTTTGGAATTGTATTTTTCGGGACAGAGAGTTTTACGGAGTCATGAATTTTATTTCACAATTAAACCTCACAATTAAATCACAATTAAAAATTTTAAAATTCGCTGTACACCCAATTTTTATTCTGGGATCTTGGCAATTTTTTTCTAATCCATTTCAGTCACTCGTAAACGGGGGTGATTTTGTCTTAGAAAATAAGTGATTAAAATTTGAAAAAAATTGGGTAGCCTTTTTTGACATCTAGGTATGTAAAAAAGGTAAACTTCAGAAAATTTAAAAACTAATTTAAGAACTATTTATACTCTTTTAAGATACCAATACAATTTACACAGCCCTAATTGTAAAATTTGCAAATTTTTGGGCCTGCAGTTTAAGAACTTGAATTTTAACGTTAAAATTGCTTCATTTTCAGAATACAGCCTTATTGTTTGAATTTTCGTTATAAGTTATAGGTTAGGTCAAAAACAACATTCTGGGATTCGAAATTGTTACAACGCGAAAAAATTTAATTTAAAATTTAAGATTGCGAAAATACACCATTTTCCATGCTCATTTGCAATCCAGAGAGTCACTTTCTTCGCTTCTTTTGAAAGTCGATCCTTTGCTTTCAGTTATCTTTTTAAAATATACCTTGAATTCAACGCATTTTAAATTAAATGTTTGCAACCGCATTTAGTTTGAATTATACAAAGGTTTTTTGTTTTAAATATAAATTAATTAAAACATTTTATTTGTTTTCCACGATTGTAATTTATAACTTTTAAAATGGAATAATTGTAGCTCAAACATAAAAAAGTATAGACTAATTTCAAATTTAAAGAGGTTCTATCACATATATTGAACTATTAAAACCTCTGACCTTTTTTAAGGTTTTAAAACTCTTTTAAAAACTTTTTTAAACCATTTTGGTTGTGATTTCTTAATAAAATAATAAGTGCCATTTAGTCTCCAGAACAGCAATTTCAAAAATATTTAAAACCTTAATAGTTGAGATATTTTAAATTTGTAGTCTTTAGTATATTGAATAACTTCAAATTTAAAGCTATTTATATATGTCATCTGAATTTTTCAATGGAAAGTGTTCGATAATTTTAGATTGAAACCTCTCAAATTATTTAGTTACAAATTAAAATCGTACGACTTCAAGTTTTATTAATTTTTTTTTATCATTTGTCACCCCCACAAATTATTATTATTATTTTTTTGTAAGAAAATAACGCCTGATTTTTGTAAAAATTAGCAAATATATATTAAAGGTTCACTCAAGGGATTGTGTTTTTCATAGAAAACATTGAAATGTGTTTTTTTTCACGTTTATAAAATTATAATTGAAGGTCATTCGGGGTAATTTTCTGTGAAAAATATTGCCTTACTAAGAATATTTCTCAAATTAATAGAATGGATTTCTTCGCCCGAAATACAAACGTAAATTGTACTATAGTAAAAACAACTGGAAAAATTTATACGAAAGCCAAATTTGGTAAAGAAAACAAACCTTTGTCGACCTATAAATACTAATTTTATTCCCCGAAAGATTTTTCAAAAATCTCTTCGAACCACTTTTATTGCAACAATTTAATTGAAGAAAAATATTTTTTATAAAAATAAAAATAGTACAATTTTTAGATACAATTCTCAAAATGAAAAAACTGTGTGCCAAAATACAATACAAAATACAATCCGACTATTTTTTCGAAAGTTATCCGATATACATACAACCACAACATCAATAACAACGACGACGTAGACGCCAGAGAGACAGACAGATACCGACGTAAAAACTTGTTTTTCTGACTCAAGGAGCCTCAAAACGTCGAAATTCCATGAAATTCGCGAAAGTCATTTTTCGCATAAAACTCTTCTCATTATGGATGAGAATGTAATAAAATAATCATGGGGCCTTGAAAAGGTAGCGTTTTTCGACTCTTGACTTTTTTCCATATCAAGCCCAATTCAATTCGACGAGTCTTTCGTAAGTTATCCGGTATACAGACAACAACGACGACGCCAGACAGACAAACAGACCCCGAACTAAAAACTTGTTGTTCTGACTCAAGGGGCCCCAAAACCTTGACATTTGATAAAATTCGAAAAATTCATTTTTCATAAAAAACTAATACCTTCTCATTTTGTATGGGAATGTTTCAAAGGCTTTACATTAATTCCAATTTTTCACGAGGTTTGACATCGAATAAACTGCTCATTGCAGCTTTAAATTATTTATATCCTAAAGCTGAAAAAAATGTATTGCCGAATCATAAGTTATTTCATTTAAAACGTTTAAAATTAAATAATTTGAATTGACAGGTTATACTTGAAGAATATTCGAAATATTACAAATACTGAAATTTTGAATTTTAAATTTATAAACTAGTTTCTTTTAATAATAATTATTTTATTCTTACGTTTCTAGCAGAAAATAATTACACTGCAATTTTAATTGTTTTCATTTCAAATAAAACCTTTTAATTTCAAAGACTTTGAAGTTATGATCCAATTTTCGATGCTGAATAATTTTTAATGGAATAATTATTTAATTGCTATCATACTTCTAATTTGAAATAAAATTGTGGGATAGTAAAGTATTTCCTTGCAAAATAGTTATGCTGAAGTTTAAACGCTTCCTTTTATATTTTGACATTGTCGACTTCTGAAAAGTTTCAAACCAAAAACTTTAGAACTATAAGTCCTAGTTACTTTCCTGAGTTTTTTGTTGAATTTAACTAATTATTATAAAAACAAGGGAATTTTAAAAAAATTTTCCAGCTTATTTGAATGCTCTCCATTGTTGAAGCCAAGAAACAACCCAAATATATCTGTATTCCATTCAATTAAAATGTAAAATTTAACGACAGTTTCATTTTTATTGAACTAAAATGTACTTAAATTTAACACCATTTAACACCATTCAAAATCTACAATTTTAACTGAAATTTACTTAAATTTAACTAAATTTTACTTAAATTTTGAGTTTAACAAACATGTATTCACTTTTTGAAATGATCTAAATTGTATTTAATCTTTAATTTTAGTTTTACAAAATAATTTTTAAAATTGCACTACAATAAATCTTAAAGTACAAATAGAATTGTTTCAAAACTTATTTACTTAGTATCTAGAAAATTTCTCTTTGAAAAGAAACCAGGCGAGAAATTAATTTAACTAAACTTTATTAAATTCTTAAATTCACCTAAAACTCATTTAAATGTTGAATTTAGCTAAATTTTATTTCAATTTTAAATTCAACTAAATTTGATTTGATTTTGAATTTAAATGAATTTTATTTAATTTTTTAATTTATCTTAATTTCATTTAAATTTGAAGTTTAGTTTTTAAAAATAATTTTAGAAATTTAACTAAAATTCTAAAGTGCGAAAATAATTTTTTTACATTATTTATTGTCTCGAAAATTTTAAATTATAATAAATAGAATATTTTTAGGCTCTCTTTAATTTGAATGTAATTAGGTAAATCAGTGTTCATAACATTTTTAGCGTACAGGCCGTATAGAGCCAGCCAACCGACTCAACTATAGCTAAGATTGCTATAGTGATAGCGAAGGCGAACGCGAGAACGAGAAACACAAAATCACGTTCGGTTTGGAATTCAACAACTTTCGGTGTGCGCCCTGGCCCCACCTCGCCCGCTGACGTGCTAGGAGGACGCGGTTGCCATAGAAACGGTCAAAAGTTGAAGAGGGCAGCACCTCGATATAGTCGAAAATGTAGTTAGATATATATATCGGCCGTCCCCACCACTGACCCATGCCGTATCTAGGACCTAATATCTTTGATATAGACAATATATAGAATGAAAATTATAAGTAATAATTTTAGAAATAGTGGGAATTATATGAAACCGTAATATAAATTATTCATCGACTTTTATTTTTGGTATTTATTAAAATAACCATGCTTTGCAAAGTTATAAATGAAAAAATGTTTTTATTGATCATATTTACTTTCAATCCGAATGGTTCTTGTCTGAGCTAAGTAACCATTAGTGCGCCTCGAGGGGCCTACTGAGAGTTGCTTACAGCGCTCCAAGTGGCCGTTGTCGATGGGTGCTATAGCCGTGGAGCGGTGGGTATAGGGAAACTGACAATTTTCGCCGGACGCGCCGTCTATATTTATCGCGGGTAACTAAACCCGCACCGCATCTACGTTTATAATATCTTTGGTGAGTCGTTTCCCTAGCGAAATGTAAGTTGTACATGCTGCGCGCGCTCTGTTGTCAAGTCAACATGTTTAATTACCAATAAATGATGTTTTATACTGTTTTTAACCAAAGTGGTATTGATTCTAACTACCTAAATATACAGTGATAGGCCTGTGTAAAATCTGAATATTAAGTTGGTAAAAGGCCTATAATATCTCTATCAGCTTTGAAATGAAATGAAGAGATTGAGATTTTAATATTTACGTTATATCAAGTATAAAATATAAATTATATAAATATAAATACTATCATATATATTAATATATACGTATATTATTGACTGAAAGTCCTCTCTTATATCAAAAGTTCAACTACTTTGCTAAAATTTTTTTTTTATTTTAAGGTTGATCTCTTTTGTTGAAAATGCATTTTTGAAACTGACAATTAATCTATACAATTTTTGGTTAAAAAATCATGTATTTTGTTAAAAATTCTTCTGTGAAAAATTCGACTGTTCACTTAAAGTTGAACTACTTAGTAAAAAAATAATTTTTTTCTTATTAAGCATTCATAATTATAGTTGAAAATTCAACTATTTGCCTTATATTGTCTTTTTTTGTAGATCATTAATTTTCTTAGTCGAAAATTCATCTGATTGGTTGACAATTTAACAACTATGTTGAAAATTTCATTTCTTGTGTTAAAAATTATTTATCTTTATCTGAAAATTTAACTATTATAGGATTAATTAAAAATTAATCGTATATATTGGTTAAGTTGGAAAATTGTTTTCTTGATAGAACATTCATTTTCTTGGTCAAAAATTCACCTTTTTCCTTGAAAATTTAACAATTTTGTTGAAAATCATTGACCAATCATTTGATAGAAAATTAATTTATTTGTGTTTTAACTAACACAATGTACAGGACAAATTTTAAACCAAAAATGGAATAGTTCAATTTCCCGATAAAAACGATTAATTTTTTATCAATCCTAGAATAGTTACATTTCAGACTAAAATAAATAATTTTTAACCGAAAAAATAAATGTACAACAAAGTTGTTAAATGATAAATTTTCAACCAAAAAGATTTAATTTCTACCAAATAAGTTCAATTTTCAACAAAATACATGAACTTTCAACGAAATTATTTCATTTTAAAGTCAAAAAGAGTATTATCTACAAAAAAGCGGAATCTTTAACAAAAAAGTTACTTTGAAGGCAAATCGTTGAATTTTCACCTATAATTATGAATCCTTAATCCGAAAAAATTAATTTTATTACTAAGTACTTCAACTTTAAGTGAATAATGCAATTTTCCACCCAAACATTATGATATTAATTTTTCACAATATAGTTGCATTTAAAACAAAACGACTTTGCAACCAAAATACATAATTTCTTAACGAAAAATGGCATAGTTTAATTGTCAGTTTCAAAAATGTATTTTAAACGAAATAGATGAACGTTCAAATAAAAATGTTAACAAAGTAATTATAGTTAATGTGTTTTGTTGAGAATTGGCCTTGTTTGGTAGAAATTCAATCTTTTTGGTTGAAAATGTATTATTTAACAACTTTGTTGAAAATTTATTTTTTCGGTTAAAAATTATTTATTTTAATCTGAAAATGTAACTATTCTAGGATTGATTAAAAATTAATCGTTTTTATCTCGAAATTGAACTATTCCATTTTTTGTTGCAACTTTATCCTGTACATTGTATTAGTTAAAACACCAATTATTTGATAGAAAATTAATTTATCATGTTAAAAAGTAAACTTTTGGGTTGAAAATTGATATATTTTATTAATTAGATTTTTTTCCTGAAATTAAAAAAACTGTAAAACAAAAAAATTGCCTTGAAATCGTATTGATTCTGTTTTTTTTTTTTAATTTTCTAAAATCTTTTCCAATACTCACTCAAAATTAATTTTTCAAAATAAAAAATCATTTTCAATTTTCTTAGCAATCACAACAATTTTTTTTATTCTTTTTAAATATTTTACAATTCTCAAAAAGTTTAATTTTTTTAAATCTGCAAAAATCCACATCGTGTTTCCAATTATTTGAAATAATTTCAAGTTTGAAATTAATTTTGAATCTTTTTTAAAATTAAAATTGTAGCGTTAAACTTAAAAATTAGCTCATTACAAATTTAACAATTCAAGGCTTTCTATTTCGAATTATTCTGTTCAAATTTGTATAGTTTTTAACAGTTGTTTGTAAGGGATTGTTTTAAATGAACTGTCAAATATTGCTGATAATTAACGAAATTTACTTTTTTTAATTAAAAAATTTCAAATTGAATGGGTTAAAAAGAAATTTTTTTTAGACTAAAATAATATTTGAAGTCATAATTGAAAATAATTTTATAAACTAATATCTATTAATTCTTTCATTTTGAACGGATTCAGCATCATCTTGTGAAATCAATTATTTTTCAATTTTGAATACCTTACATTAAATTTAAAACATTTTATTTTAAAATTCTTTCAATTAAAAAAAATCATAATCGAAAACCCTCAAATTAATTTTCTATCAAACAACTGGTGTTTTAACTAATACAATGTACCAAATAAAGTTTCAACCAAAAATGGAATAGTTCAATTTCCAGATTAAAATTGTGATAAAAAATTGAATTGAACAAGAAAAAAAACTATTTTTTAACAAAATTGTGAAATTTTCAAGGTAAAAGGTGAATTTTTGACCAAGAAGATTAATGTTCTATAAACAAACGATTTTCCAACTTAACTAATATATACGATTAATTTTTAATTAATCCTATAATAGTTACATTTTTAGATAAAGATAAATCATTTTTAACACAAAAATTACTTTTCAACATAGTTGTTAAATTGTCAACCAATCAGATAAAAATATTTACAGTTGATAATTCAATCGAAAAATATAATTTTTAATCAAAAAGTATAAATTTTCCATAAAACAATATAATTTCTACAAAGAAAGAAGAATTTTTAACAAAATACATGATTTTTTAACCAAAAATGGTATAGATTAATTGTCAGTTTCAAAAATGTATTTTCAACGAAAGAGATCAACCTTCAAATAAAAAAATAAAAATTTAAACAAAGTAGTTGGACTTTTGATATAAGAGAGGACTTTTTTTACAAAATAGATAGATTTTCAACAAAATAATTAATTTTTCAATTAAATAATTGAATTTTTATCCAAACGGGATGAATTCCAAAATCGCCAATTTCTTTAATTTCTTTCAAATGCGGATAAAGGTATAGATAAAACTATTATAATATAACATAATTATAATATTACCATATAATAGTATTTATATTTATATAATTTATATTTTATACTTGAAATAACGTAACATCAAAATATACGCTTACGAAGAGGCGCGCGAAGAATTCAAATTATGAGAATCGCCAGCATCGAAATCTGGAAATATTAAAATCTCAATCTCTTCATTTTATTTCAAAGCAGATAGAGATATAAATAAAACCGCCGAAGTGTTCCGACCGGCAATTGTACACCTTTGAGTTTTCAAATTCAGAAGAGGAGAAATGGTTAGCGCGCGCAACTCAGTCATTTAAATCGTCTCCTACTATATTCACACGGACATAGACCTGTGATAGCATTGGATTACGTCTCGTTTCAGATCTGGGATCACTATAATTTAAGAATTTGTTGGTTACTTTTTTGTTACGTTTCCCTCTTATATTTATAACAATTTATGATAAATTATATTTATTTATGAAATAAACACCAATCGTAAGTAAGCAAAGCTACAAGAACACATAAGATACTCTATAGCCCGGTTAACAGTAGAGAGCCCGCGAACTGCTGGTCGGAGAGCGCCTATTTAACTATTAAAAAAATAAGATATAGAATGAAATAATCTGTATATACTCTTTGAGTTTTTGTAAAGGGATGTTCAAAGATTATTTAGGAACTTTGGCAAACTCAAAATTTTTATTTTTTAATACTGGTTTTCCGGCTCGAAAATGACCTTAGAAAAATGCTTTCGGGTCGAAAAAAGAATGTTTGAGAATATGTGTGAGAATATGAAACAAAATCCTATCGGAAATTTGTTTAAAACGAATGCGACGTTTTCGCCTTGTCTAAATGGGTGGCAACCTAGAACATTATTGTATGTATTAAATTGTTTGATTGATGTTCTAAATTTGTTTGGAGAATAAAAAATGTCATTCAGTCTAAATCATTCATATTTATGTGAGCTAATTTGGAAAAATCCTGATAGTAACAAATCTTATGTCGATATGATTTTAAATGATTTGAAAACTAAGTATCCATTTTCTGGAAATAAGGAAAAAAGTACTAAAAAATTACTTCACTAAATAATTTATTCCAAAATATAAATTAAAGTGAAAGGAAGCTTGTCGCAAACAAGATATTTTTATATAAAAACACTATGAATTTTTTAAGAAAGCTGTAAATATTTCATTTTTAAAATAAGAGAATGTTTTATTCATCACATGTTGTGCAAGAAATTGCCAACATTACTAAGATATCAGCAGGCCGACCTCGTACATCTTTTGAAAAAGGGTGCTCAAAAACAAAAAATAAATTTGCCAAAGAACTCGCTTCAGGTCATTCCAAAGAGGAATTAGAATTAGCGCTAAAGCTCAAAGAAACTCCAATGCAAAAGAAATAAAATACAATAAGAACTAATTATACTAATAAAGTATTAGCAATGTACATGGATCTACAGCTAACTCAACATAAATATGAAAAATTAAGAAAACTCACTCTCAATATTAATGGACACAAATTATAGCCTCCTTATTCTGAAGTCGTTAGTGCCATGAAAGCGTGTTACCCTGAGCACATGACCTGCTCTAATAGTGGAGCAAACGTTCACTTGATATATTTGCTTGAACACACATTAACACGAATTATGGTGACTTTCGTTGAAGAAATATTAAAAAGTGCAAAGAAAAGTTTAATATTTTTGGGCAAGTAGGGAATGGATGGAGCTTCAGGACAGCAAACAACCAGGGAAACGTGGAATTTTACTGATCGTTCTATTGACTTATCCTCAAGTGATGACGATTGTGTTGTTCAAACAAATGGCATTGGTCAATCAGATGAAGCCGTTTACATTTGCAATCTTGTTCCTCTTGAACTAAGAATTGTTGATCATAAAATACTGTGGGTTAACCAAAAGCCTTCATCCGTATTTTACACTCGTCCGATAAATTCGAAATTCATTAAAGAGACCAATGAAATAACAGAAAAAAATTACAAAACTACTAGAGAATTGATAAACTAAATTAAAAACTACAACTTTAAATTTCGTGAAATTTCATTTGAAGTGGTATTTAATTTAAAATGTACTAAGGTTGATAGTAAAACATGCAATGTTTTAAGTAAGCATCATGCTACTAACTGCTGCAACATTTGTGGTGTAAGCCTTACAAAAACAAATAAGATCGATAATGTTTTGAATCTTTCATGCAATGAAGACTTTTATCAATGGAGATTTTCCATATTACAATGCTGGATAAGATTCATGGAATAAGTATTGAATATCAGTTACAATTTAGATTTTAAGAAATCGCAGGCAAGAGGTCTTGATAAGGAATTAAAACAGAAAGAAAAACGTTTATTCAGCAGTCTCTAAAGACCAATTGCAGTTTAGCGGTAGATGTAATTAAGCAATATGCAGGCACACCAAACACAGGAAATGTAGCACGTAGTTTCTTTTACCAGCGAAAAGAAGTATCCTAAATCATCGTATAGATGAAGATATATTAACCACATTTTACGTAGTTCTACCACTTATATCTTCCACTTAAGAAATTGATATAAGTAAATTAGAAAATTATTGCTTAGCCACGGCTAAAAAATGTGTAGAACTTTACCCTTGGTACTATGTGCCACCTTCTGTACATTAGGTGCTTATACACGGGTGCTATATAATAAGAACATTTGATAAACCGATTGGATACTTTTTAGAAGAAGCTCAAGAAAGTAACAATAAAATATTCCACAAAGCTCGAGCAGCTTGCGAGAAACAGAAAAAAGTAAAACTAAAGAACTTATACCTGCAGCTAAAAAATTCATCAAAATATAAAATAATCATATTCTTTCCGTTATTAAATAAATTTCACTATATTTATTATTCTTCATCTGTTATTAACATTTACTACACTTTGCGAATACAAGACTATACAAAATTATATGTTTCAAAGTGAATGCAAAAGTGATAAAAGAAAAAAAAGAAAAAATGATTAAAAAAAAAACAACCTCTTTGAAGACTGCTACCTTGACGTAGTAAAGAGGCTTAATTCTTGTTATTCTAAGAAAAATAAATGCAGTCAGTCGAGAATTGAGAACTAGTAATATACATAACAAGTATGGGTTTTAGCTAAGATATGAGGTTAGATTTTTAAGGATTTCACTTAAAGCTTTTCGGAATATATAGTATTATTCAAGAAATGATCGTGTCTCGTGAATAAAATATCCAAAACATGCATTTTCAGCTAAAGTTGTATGTATTTGAGGTTATATTTTAAGCATTTGTTTCCGTGAACTTGAACTGGAACAATGCAGATTTAGAAAGTACATGGTCAAAAACAAACTTTTCGAGGAATAATCGTCTCTTGTGAAGAAAATATAAGTTATATGCATTTTTAGGTCACCTTTAATATATTTGAGGTTGGAATTGGAAAAGTTTGAGGTTAGTTCTTTATGAATTTGAATTTAAGCAATGCACAGTTAAAAAATATACGCTCGAAACTATTTGTTTCAAGAAATTATATTTTCCTGCGAATAAAATTATACAGTTATATGTATTTTATCTCATATTTAATGAATTTGACATTAAATTTTAAAGGTTTGAGGTTAGATATCTATGAATTAAAATTTAAAAAAAGCAGAGTTAGAAAACATATATCCAATAATATATTTCAAGCAATTATCTTTGTCTCGTTAAAGAAATTGTCCATCTTATACATTTGAGCTCGAGTTAAATCGATTTAAGGTAAGGTTTGTGAGCCTGGGGTCAGTTATTATAGGTTCTTTTTTTTTTAATTTGATCAAAATCCTGACATGCTGGAGTCATTCTAAAGATGGATTCGTATTTAGTGACCCAAAAAACATTTAGTACACCTAATCAACTCTATGTAGACTCCCGAAAATATTTTGTAGTCCTGCGATATTTTCGAACAATTTCCACTAATGTTGAGGTAAGTCGTTTAATGGTTAATTAAAAAAAGTACATGGGTAGTCGATCACTGGAAATGTTAAATATAACATTTTTAGAACAGAATAAAATTTTTTTAAATATTCGATTAAAATCGTCGCTTGGTTCGATTTTTCCCCCATATTCATTACTGTGCTGTGTGGGATATAAAATTGCAGAACAGAAGAATTAATATGCAATGTCTTCTGAATATGCATGATCTTGCTTTTACGATATCGAGGGCCGAGAGCTTGTATTTCGCCCATGCAAAAACTGCGAACCAGTAGAGGTTATCCATATAAACTACATTAGTGACCTTATGCAAGTGATGATTTATGTGGCCATAGAGGTATCGAGAAGAATTATGTAGTGCGAGAAATAGTGACAGAAGTGTTATGCAAAAGAGTAGAGAGGCGTCAATCTTTCTATGCAGTTTACTATGTGCAGATGGATCTTAAAGTTTTTTAACAGACAGATGATAAGCCTACGGAGGTTAAATCGAAGACCATCTGGTCCTGTAGCGGAAATGTTCTTTGGGGTTTCCTTTAATTGTATTCGGACCTCATAAATGTTTGGTCCTCGCCGAGTTTTAGCGCATTTCTGACAAAACAGGGAGATCACTCAAGGGGCGGGATGCGTCAATGAGAAACTGTTGATTCTCCGTGACTCACCTTTCCCTCTTCTGTATTCTGCTCCTTTCGTCAGATAACATCCGTATTTTGTCCGCAATATGCTGCAGGTTTGTTCTAGCAGCTTTGACGTTTACTGTGTGATTGTAGATCCTCAGTGTCTGGGCGAATTTTTTGTCCCTTCCCGTAAACGGCCTACTGGGTCTTGTAAAGCTAATGCAAGCGTCTTTTGGTCTTTTCATCCATCGAAGGTTTTAGCCTTTGATTTGAATCAGCCAAAGTTCTCGCCGCAATATAAGCTGAACAACTGATGCTTTAGAGGTTGGACTCCTCCGAGATATCATCACGAATGTTTCGAGGAATAATCGTCTCTTGTGAAGAAAATATACGTTATATGCATTTTTAGGTCACCTTTAAAATATTTAAAGTTAGGATTTGAAAAGTTTGATGTTAGTTCTTTATGAATTTGAATTTAAGCAATGCACTGTTAAAAAATATACACTCGAAACTATTTGTTTCAAGAAATTATCTTCTCCTGCGAATAAAATTATACAGTTGTATGCATTTTACCTCATATTTAATGAATTTGAGTCAATGAGAAACTGCTGATGCTCAGTGACTCACCTTTCCCTCTGCTGTATTCTCCTTCTTTTGTCAGATAAGATCCGTATTTTGTCTAAAATATGCTGCAGGTTTGTGCCAGCAGCTTTGACGTTTACTGTCTGATTGTAGATCCTCAGTGTCTGGGCGAATTTTCGTTCCCTTCCCGTCAACGGCCTACTCGGTCTTGTAAAGCTAATGCAAGCGTCTTTTGGTCTTTTTATCCATCGAAGGTTTTAGCCTTTGAGTTGAATCAGCCAAAGTTCTCGCCGTAATATAAACTGAAAAACTGATGCTTTAGAGGTTGGATTCCTCCGAGATATTATCATGAATGTAGGCATCAATTTCAGCCAGATGTTGGGGCTCTAGGTGTTTCAGGCACGACAGAGTGTGTAGGATTCGAATTCTATCTCTGTGAGAGTAACAAAATTACGAATTTTAACGGATTCAGTTTTCCATAAATTCCATTGCACGTATGTATAAAAGCGCAATGCATGCTGTAACAAAATTTTGAATTAAACCTGCCCAGAACCTGCCTCAGTCTTGATTCGCAATTTTGCCACAATAAGTTCGTTTTATGCTAACCTACTTAATCGGCTTGTCTATGAGTGAATTTCCAACGGTCGTTCAGTAACTGCATTTCCGGGTACCTCTGTGGTTATAATCTATAGGTTTTTACTCATGCCAACCTCCGGCAAGACACATTTTGGCCAGCCACAATTGCAGTGAGTCAAACTTGTGACAAATCATATTTTTGGAAATTCACATTTAATTAAATTAAATGTGCAGCAATTCACATTTGCGACAAAACACAATGTGGCAAGTAACCTTTGTAGCATGTCACACTGCGGCAAGTCATATTTATGGCTAGTCACATTTTCCGTAAAACACATTGCAGCAGTTCTCATTTGGTAAAATTGGAAGTCCATAAAAAATTAGCAAGAGCGTGGGGAAAATGTACTGCCAGGGGAGGACACCCCTTTGATTGGCAGCAGAAATAATTTAAGTCACCCTCATACTTTTTGCTCATTTTTGTAGCCTTTTAATTTTTTCAGATGCTTATATAGTTTCCGGGGTACCCACTTACTGAACTAGCGATATAAAAACTTCGACTCTTAAAAATATTGATTTAAAAATCTGTATTGAAATTAATTTAATTCTTACGTACAAATTGTAATTGTAAGCACAAATTTGTCCTAATAATGCGTATCCAGAAGGGTTTCAAGATTTTTTTTCTCAGAAAATACGAAAATGTTGAGATCAAATTTCGAATAGATGCCCGGGTACCCAGTCACTGACAGGACGCATGAAAATTAATCCATTGTTTCATGTTGCAGAACTAATTTTACAGTTCGATTGGTTATCCAGTAGTGCCCCTATTTCTGGTGACCAGCATAAATTTATTCCGTTTACTTCCATTAAGAATCCGCATCAGATATTCGAACTTCAAAATTTTTGAGGAGTGTGAACTATATATATATTTTTCACGACACTTTTGATTGTTTTAATAAGACTTACTGAATAAGTGAACTTTTCAAAAATAAAAAATAGTGTGCAAATTAATCCGAAGTAAGCGATCCGGTAAACATTGAATTAAAATAATTTCACTTAAGTGAATTTTTATGCACCCTCAAATTTTATATATTCTTATCTACTCAGGTTTTACGATGGCGTCTGACGTTGTCGTTATCGTCTGTAAACCAGATAACTGTGGAAAGACTCATCGGATTAGGCTGTAATTTTGCACACAGTTTAAGGGAACAAAAAGAAAGATCGAGTTGGTTAGCCAGAATTTTTTGACAAATTTGTTATTATTAATTTTTTGATATTTTCGAATTGTGACTATTTTTATGCTCTGATTTCTTTGAATTAAGTGTAAATTGTTCATACGAAAGTAGATTCTGTATCGATCTCGAATACAATAAAAGTCTGAGACTAAGCCTGTCTTAGGGCTTGTGGTGGTGGGGAACAAACTCGATAGATTTCCGCTCAGGAAGTAAACAGTCATGGGCATATGAACCGTTTGCCGTGGATTTTACTGCGTGGTAAAAAATATTAAAAAAAATCGTTTTCCCAATAAGGCGACAAGGATGAATTAAATATTTAATGGAAATCAGGAAGAAAGTGTATTGCCACACGTTAAAATAAATGTACTTCCTAACACCCGCGCCGGAATTTGCGAACGACATGCTCGTTAAGGAGAATCTAAGTTGGTGTTTTCTCGATTGTTGACGTCACAGTGAAGTAAAGTGGCATTTAGTCCTCTAGAGAGCTAATTAATTCCATTCGTATCTCCCATCTACCCCTTCCTTCTGCAAATGAGCATCGCAACTTCGATTCCTCTGAACGAGCAGAGCCGCTCGTTTCGGGAAAGCATCGTGTGCAACGAGCGGGATGCGCCGATTACTAACTAGCATGATTTGTCATGCTCGCTACTCTCTCGAGGCAATCTTCATACTTGTTGATAACTGTTGGAACGTAGTGACGCATTTACACAGGTAAGCCGTTAGGTTGCAGCGCCTTAGCGCAACGCTCTTGTTTGGTTACGCCTGAGTGACCCCTGCACACCCCTCGCAGCTCCTTTTAGTTCTACCAGCGACGCGGCTTCAATTCTTAGATGAACTATATCAGGGGGCTCTTTCTCAGAGTTTTACTGTAATAACAAATTTAATTTGTGAGAAAACAAAACAAGATTCATAAGAAAATTAAAAAAAAGAGGTTTATTTAACAACATCTTTTCCTAAATTTTATCTGCAAAGCTAGAAACCACTTTACGCTGGGATGCGTATTTAAAAAATTTTGAATAACAAAATTAGATTCATTTTTGAAAGGAGGCTCACTTTTTTAAATTATAAAAACAAGACAATGAGAGAGAGGGGGAGGGGGAGAGAGAGGGGGAGAGAGAGGGGATAAAGCGGGATCCTGCGGAATGACCTGAGGTATTGCTATGGAATCAGACGAATTCTAAATTTTATTCAGACTGGCGCGGAATCATACTCATTGAAGTAGAGATTCATTCAATGCCATTCGGAATGATTTTTTGGGATCAGACGGATTCAGGCCGAATAAAAATTTCTTTCAAATTTCACGGACTTCAACTTTTAACCCAGGGGTACTCGACATAGGTAATATGCTGAGCTCCAGGACATTAAAATTCTCCCGCCGAAATCACGGCAAGCAATCAACGCTTCAACGGCGCACCTCAAATAAGACTTTAGTCGAGATGCTACGTGGATGGAAAGAGTGATTATAGGCACCTCCTAAAATCTTAATTTGACTTCTCATCTGGAGTGGAACTCTGCAATACTTATTTTGGGAAGTTTTTATTCTCAATTCCCCAGCATGACTAATGGGAGCTGTTTAGCACAGGTCCGAAAAATCTTTTGCTAATGTGAAGATAAATTTGGTTTCCAAGCTGTCACCAATAGGTATCACACTGTTGGTTGGCCAGTATGTTACATATGGAGAATTAAATATACTACTAGGGTAGCTAGCACCAAAAGTAGCCCCTATAGAGGTCCAGTACGTCACACGACCCGCTGCGCCGTCGCGCCAGCTTCATCAATCACCACCCGAGCCACGAGGAGAAGGCCAGTAAAGCAAGGAACAGAGTACTTCTTGTATAGTGTTGTAGAGTACTTCCACATTTTCAGTTTAGAGTTTCCTTCAAGAAAAATGTAATGGCATGTGGTTGAATTGCGGTTCGATGACTGGGCCTACTTAAAGAGTCTTGCAATCTACGGATTTTGTGATGATTATTCACTAAATTGATTTTTTGATCTCTGTATTTTTATTTGATTTTTATTCTATCTGATGGATTTGTTTTGAATTTGCCGCCTGAATTTTGACCATACTCTTTGATTGACTTAATAAGCCTGGGTAACGTAAGTCATTTGATATGCGCTGAGTGTGTAAAGTAGGACTTCAAGATAGTTAATTTAGTTCTACAAAAATGTCGAGTAGTATCTAAGCGGAGTTTCGAAATTAATCCGGTACACTGAGCCATACTCTTGACTAGATTTTTGTTTGAGGTTTAGATATAATCTAGTTTGAGTATTTTGCGAATATTAAGTTTTTGAAGATTTAGTGTGTATAAAGTTATTGATATTTTCAGATATTGAATTTTTTAGATTTTTCGGGTATTATGTTTTGAAGTTAGGCTGTTTTTTAAGTGGCCATGGAAGGCCGGGCACCCGCATTATCGAAATAAGAGTTTTGAGCTTTGACATCAGGTAAGCACGGTAACGAGGGTGCTTGTTAGCTATTATTTTATTAAATAGTAGTAAAAATCTCACAACGTATTATCAAATGTTATGTTTATACACTCAAATTTTGATTGAAGAACCCCTGGTTCGAGAATTCCTAGAACAGATCATCCCTCAGTTTCGTGGTTGAGAGATGAGCCCACATGATAGTGATGGGACGTCGACGTCGAAACAAAGAAAACATCGATATTTTGCTTTTGATTATCGATGTTATAACATGACTATCGCCTTATCGATGTCGATGTGTAAATATCGATACAAAGTTTCGATGTCGATATTTTTCAGTAAAAGGAATCTATTGATAGGCATCCTTGAGGCTGCTCAAGTTTACTTATAACCTCAAAGTTCCATTTATGCTTTTTACTTAACAAATATTAGTATTAAAAAGTTTTTGACTTCTTGGTAATGTTTTTTTTAAATAAAAAGAAATAATACCAGCTTTTTATTATAACTTCTAATTACATTAAAGCACCTGATGCATATGCGCGATATTTTATAAATTTCTAATCGATATTTCTTAACGATATGAATGTTTTTTTCACGATATTTCGATGTTTAGAACATCGATGTTTTCATTCGATGTCCCATCACCAGCCCACGCGGTCGAGAGAATGTTGCTCTACCATGCGTAATCACCACTAGCGTATCGACAAAGGTGTAGTAAACGGTAACTCACGCGCGTCTGGTGCTTAATAGGTTCCACGCGCTGAACTGTTAACGTTTAGATTCCTTCGATTGAGGATCAAGGCCATCATTACAAGCCATACCCAAAATCTTTTTTCAATCGGGATTTGAGTGTATTCAGTAATACAGAGGCACTTTTTGTAACACATCTTTGCGTTTCGGTATTTTTGCGTTTGGATCTAAAAATTTGAAGTCATTCTGAGTTTCTCCATTATTAAAAAGAAACTATAATGGAGGTCCTTAATGGCAACCCAGTTTACCGTTTTGGCATTCAACCATGCTTGACTATGTACAGGATGGGATAATAATATATATAATAAAATATATGATCATGTAATATGGATATTAAAAAATACTATTTATAGTATATTCTAGGAAATCTAACTGTATTTTGGAATTATATAATGTTGAGTTACATGGAAACAAATTCGCTTTGAATAAGAAAAATACTAGTTCGAATACGGCTTATGCAATATTTCCTTGGCCCAAGAAAATATAATATATAAATATCAAAAAATACTGTATCGTTCTTATTCAGACAAAATTTTCTTCATTTAATGCTAATTTATTTTCAGTGTATATCATTATGAGCTAAAGAGATTTTTTGTTTCAAAAGTACTTAAAAGTTAATGTACAGGAAATGCATTTAGATAAAACAGGCTAGGTGATGAATATTTTTTATTTGATGTAAAGCTGTTCTAAAATGAAATTGGATTTTGCCATCAAGCTTTTATGATCAATATCACTTCAATCATAGAATATCAAAGACTCAAGCAATTTTTTCTGATCAACTAATTACGTTTCCTGATTTATTCCTATTTCATTGAGACTATTATTTTCCTCTGAAATTTTATTGAAATTTCTGTCTTTTTACGTTTTCATTTGGCACTGTATCGATCGTTCGCGCGAGGACCGATATTAAGTGAAATGTTAAAAAAAAGGAACAGGCAGGGCGGTATGAATCATTTATGTTTGATCTGAACGTATTCCAACAGCGACGCAACTAGCACTTTGAGAGGAAAGCCCTGAAGTTGTTTGTCACGCTTGACTGAGCACAATTGTTGGGAAATATCGGTAAATAATTATATTAATCGATATCTATATTTATTGATAAATAACGCATCCCTTCGCAATCCTAACCTGATCTTATCTCAAAGTCTCGCAAATTTAACTGAAATTCAAATTTAGGAAAAATTAAAACACACTTACATTATTGTAAGTGAATTTAAGCGGACTTTATTTTTATCGAGCAAGATTAATTTGTTCATCAATATATATTGTGTCCCCTTCAAAGTAACTTGCTTTAGATATAATACACTTGTAACAACGCTTTTTCCAATCCTCGAAGCATTCCTGATATGCGCTGTTTGGTATGTCATTGAGCTCCATCAGCGATGCGGTCTTTATCTCCTTAATTGTGGCAGAACGACAACCTTGCATGGTTTTTTTCAGTTTTAGGAACAGGAAAAAGTCGCAGTGCGTCATGTCCAGCGAGTACAGTGGCTGAGGCATATTTTTGTGTTTTTTTTTTACCAAAAAATCACGAACAAGCAAGGATGTATAAGCAGGTGCATTATCGTGATGCAAAAGTCAGCAATTGCTTCGCCACAAATCCGGACGTTTTTTCGTATTGGTTCACGCAAACGGCGCATAAGTTTAAAGGTAATATTCCTGATTGACCGTACAACCTACTAGAAAGAACTCATGCCGCACCACGCCATTGTAATAGAAGAAAACAGGAAAAACTTCACATTTGACCGAACTTAGCGTGCTTTTTTCGGTCTTGGGGATTCAGGATGTTTCCACTGAGACGATTCAATTTTAGTTTCGACGTCAAAATCATATACCCATTCCAGTGGGCACAAAGTTTGGCGACCTCTTTACGACATCGTTACGACATCTTTACGATAACTTTACGACATCCTATGTCCATGTCGTTAAGGTGTCTTTACGATATCGTAAATAAGTCGTATGATCTGACGATGTCTTTACGATTTCGCAAAGACACTGAAACGACATGGGCATAGGATGTCCTAAAGATTTCGTAAAGATGTCACGATGTCCTAAAGACGTCGCTAAATTTTGTGCCCACTGGGATGTTTCGTCACCTGTTATGACCGTCTTGAGCAAATCTGGATCGTCGTTGACGTAATTCAGCCGCTCCTGAGCGATGTTCATGCGTCGCACAGTGGGAGGAAATTCACTTTTTTCGTTCCAAAATGTTCAAAGCCTTCAATTTTGGTCCGATTTTTAATTTTTGTTTTTAAAATTAAAGCTCATTAAATACTCAAGAGCTTTACGCTCTAAACTTTTGTCTCTTCTAGTTGTTTACTAATAATTTTTCACTCAAAGTATGGAAAAACTGAAATTTTTTACGCTTTATTAACTGATTAGGTAAACTTTATATCCTCTTAAATAAATGTTTAGGGACTCATAGAATACAAATAATTTGCTCATTAGTCCATTTATTTGTTATAGACACATTTTATGAACAAATTAGCAAATAGTCTTATTATCGGAGAAAAAAATTTTCTATTTACTAAAAGTGCTTCATATTAATGTAGGAATGATATATAATTACAAGAATAATGAAAAAGTTTATAATAACCATTGTTATAAACAATTCTTATGGGAAAATATTAAAATTTTAGATTTTTTCAAATTATGATTTCCTTCAATCGCCAGAACGACTTCAGGTATTTCTTAAAATTATAAATATTTAATAATATTTGATAAAATATAACAATTTAAATTTTTATGAACAAATTAAATAAACAAATTCAAAATTTTGGCCCTTTCGCATAGAAATTTGTTTGTTTTTGCACTGGAAATGTTTTAAGCTATTGGATGAATGACTGCTAGTCACAAAAATATTTGAAAAGTTAGTAATAATAATTGTTATTGTTAACTTTTCAAATATTTTAATACAAAAATATTAGAAAAGTTACTATAAACATTGTTATTGTTAATTATTATTTACCCAATCTCATGGACTCATGGCCAAAAGAAATGATAAAAATGAGAAATTATTGGGAGGAACCGCAGACACTCTTAATCCAATAAATTTTCATAGGCACATTGATTTGGTTTTATATTTTTTGTATTCCTAAAAACCCCTTCGGATTGGAAAACGATATGAAGGGATTATCTCGTCACTTCATTCCTAGTGAATTTACAGACTCAAAGGAAGCGAGTAATTTCAAGTTTGTCGAGAGCCTACCTAATGGAGAATCACAGTCCTCGACTCTTCGGCAAAAAGAGTCCAAAATGGCCGCGTTTTATCGGTTTTATTACTGCGGGGGTTTTCTCCCTTTAGTTTGGTCCCCACTCTTCAGCTTTCGAGCGCTTCTCGCACTTTGACTGAATTACAGAAACGATTAAGGCGCTTCCTCAGGCTCGAAAATTAGACCACGTATCACTCGATCAAGCTTTTCTCCTACAATGCTGAATTGTATGATTTCATATTTCAACCACAGAAAGATGCCTAAATACAGGCTGGTACAGAGAGCTTGTTTCGAAAAATGGCCTGGTTCTTGTTTTATTGCAATTAATTGAAAATGTAATGCATTTTGTGCATCTGGAAGTAGCAAACGGCCACCATGAGTGTACCTATGGATCATTTCCGAATGAAACTAGAGTGTTATTTTTTCGACGATACTTAAAAAGTCGTAAAACCCAGGATCGAGCTTAAGATTTGATTGAGTGACTGTCATGCCTCACTCAACCTTCCCATTGTTAGAGAAAGGAACCGGTTGAGAGAAATACAAATCATTAAAATATTAAGGAATTTAATTTCAATATTCTGCATTAGATACATTAGATAACGACGAGACGATTAAAAAAAAAAGAAAAAAGAAAATCGGTTTATCCGTTCAATTTCTGTTGAGAGTTTTCGTAACTTATCCTCTCTTCTCAGTTTCTACGACAAAAAGTATGGAAGAAGGGTGCTACGTATTTTTGAATCAGGAAAATGTGGAATTGCAAGTTATTTCATTTTCAAGATTCCACTTGAAGGGTATGCAATTCGCAGCCTTTTCTTTTTTTAAACATTGTTCATTTCTGTATTTTTAGATATTTTCCATTTAGCCGTATTTTTATTTCGAACCTTCTTTCAGAATAATTCCATTTTCAAGGATTACAATTGAGACTGTTTTTTTTCATTTTGACTGCGGAGAATGAAGGTGTCCTTATTTAGATTTTCCAAAACTTTCTTTAATAAATGTTTAAGTTACATCGCAATTTTTTTAATTTAATACAACTTTACAACCATACAATTTCAGATGCTTTTACTTTGAAATATTCAACTTAATTTTCAATTTCAAATGGTCAAATTTGAATCCTTTTGCACTTAAATTCATAATTAATTTTAAATCATGTATTTTTCAAAGCTCTTAGCGGACAATATTCCATTTGTCAAGTATTATATAACATTTATTTTCTTATTACTATTTTACGGGTCATTGCTCACGAACTAATAATAGACAACGTAGTCACCGTAAGTTCTTTCAAAACATATTAATCACAGGAATTAAAAAAATATCACCGAAACATAGCAAAAGCAAACAACCTCGAATAACCTAATAAACATACTTTATTTTAAAAAGCTGTTTCACTTGCACTTTTTCCGTGCATGAGAAGATGCCAAAGTGGCACTTGCAATTATAACATAAAAAAAAGTTTGTTTTTCACCGCAAGTACTCACATTTTCCAAATGAATAGTTTTACTTTTTACTGAATAGTTGAATTTCCTAAAAAAATAGTTAGGTTAGCAACCAAAAGTCTGTGTTTTCAACAATAAAGTCATATTTATCAATACGACGATCCAGCAAAAGCCTCGTGCACCCTAAGAACACGGAGTGACCCAAGGACAACCGCCTTCTGCATTTTTCCCGCAAGTGTTCTAGCATATTGTTGACACGCAGGGATGCTTTTGAGGCCATTAGCAAGTGAAAGCTTGGCACCTCCAAGAGCGCCGATGATAAGGACGATCAGTTTAACAGAATATTCCGGGTACAATCGTTGCAACTCCCTTATAAGGTCTCAATACCTCTTTTTCTTTTCATTCTCCTTGGCTATGATGTTTTTATCAGCTGGTGCCAAAAATTCGATAACGAACATGGTTCGCTTCCCGAAGTCAAGAAGAACCTTTTCAGGCCTCGAGTGAGCAACAGAAACAATTGTCGAGAATATAAAGTTCCAGTATCTGCGGCATTTCCCATTCTCGACAGTTAACTCAATTTCCTTAGGAGCATTTAGAGGAGCGATATTAAGGTGAATGCCGTAGGAGTGACCGAGATGGTAATAAAGCACTCTT
>NC_046661.1:110971720-110972738 GCF_010883055.1 Belonocnema kinseyi | reverse complement strand
GGCTTTAACCCCTTCAAATAAAAGTATTTGATGACAGCACGATTTTCCAGCTTTTCCATTTTTAAGAAAAACACATAGGCGTCTTGTTCAGTGTGCTCTGAAGATATCAACTATCCCACGTTTTGTTGAGAATTCGTCTGTTTACATCATATATATATATATATATCAAGTCGGGGTCACTTCGGTTCGGTTTTGATTCCCCTAGAATCAAACCGAAGGGCCTATGACAAAGCCACCGAACGCGTCCTCGGGTTGCGGATAGAGGATCCCTGTACCAAGGGTTTCTGCTGAATATGGTTACAAAAATAAATAGGCAGTCGCGGACAATTGTCCAGGGGTGGTCCCGAAGGAATTAACCCCCAAGCGCAGGTGTGAAAACCGTGCCGAAAGCTGAATGGCAACTGGGTGAGGTGTCTAGAACGGTGACTCTGAGATACCGGCCAATCCCTCAGAGTACGCAGCCTTATCCTTGCATGCGGGGCTCTACCAGGATGGACGAAGCCCTTTCCCTAGCTTCTCGTGGGAACAACAATGACAGCACCAAACATAGTTGTAGTAAGTGCGGTTCAAAACAACAGAACGCGCAGGGCTCCCGACAATGGGTCGGCCAACAATTCCGACCAATCTAGAGCTGGGGGAGCCAATAAAAATGGATTCAATACGATGGATCGGCGGGATCTCGCGACCTTTGGGTGGACGGAGCAACTGCATCTAGCTCTGAGGATTGTCGAACGATATACTAAGGAAATTGGAATGGAATTTGGGTTAGACAACTGCGCCAAGGTCCGTTCCGCGACTGTACATCTCACGCCGTCAAGGGGGTCGCGGAATATTGAGTCTTGAATGTCTACACAACAGGATTATTCTGGGTACAGCACATAGAGTTGTAAATGGAAGAGACCCTCTTCTTAAAATAGTGAGGAATCACGAAGAAGTGGGCAAAGGAGCATTTCTGTACAAAGCAGCGGAGGAGGCTGCTGAAACACTCGGACTTGACTTCAGTATTAGGGGTGAGCAA
>NC_046661.1:110934818-110971620 GCF_010883055.1 Belonocnema kinseyi | reverse complement strand
CAGCCTTGGAGGAGATTATGTTGAGAAATAAAAAAAAAAAATTCTTAAAAACGTTGTTTTTCTTGGTCAGGCCGGAAACTTATCAATCCACCCTCGTATTGCCCAAAAAATCGAATATTCACAAAACCGTATTTATTGTAACAAGAGTTCAACATTCAACCAAATAGTTGAATTTTGAAATAAAAAGATGAAAATATTCAACCAAAAATAATTTTGTAACTAAGAAGATCCATTTACTACCAAAAAATACAAATTTTCGACAGAAGACGTGCTTTTTCAACGATATACTTGTATTTTCAACTGAAAACGATAATTTTTCAAAAACTCGAATTTTCAAATAAAATGCGAGTTCAAAAAACAAATTTTCAGCCAAAGCTTAAGCCAATTTTTAATAAATAAATATCTTCAACGAAAGATATGAAAGTTAAACTAAACTGGTGATTTACCAACGAAATAATGAATTTTAAACCACATAGCTTAATTTTCAACCTGAAATATAAATTTATTAACAAAAAGATTCATTATAAACAAAATACATTAATTTTCCAATACAAAAGATTAATTGTCAATCAATAGGTATAATAAATCATTTTTCCGTTACAAAAATTAAATGATAAATGTAAATGTTTTCGGTTGAAAATGATGGAAAAGGAATTTCTAATGGAAAGGCTGCGAATTGTAAATCCTTCAAGTGTTATCTTGAAAATTAAATAACTTGCAATTTCACATTTTTCCGATTCAAGAATACGTAGCATCCTTCTTCCATATTTTTTGTCGTAGAATCTAAGAAGTGAGGATAAGTTACGAAAACTCTCAACAGAAATTGAACGGATAAACCAATTTTCTTCTTTCTATTTTTAATCATCTCGTTGTTATATAATGCATCTAATGCAGAATATTGAAATTAAATTCTTTAATATTTTAATGATTTTTTCTTTTTTTAACCGGTTCCTTTCTCTGACAATGGGAAGGTTGAGTGAGGCATGACAGTCACTCAATCAAATCTTAAGCTCGATCCTGGGTTTTACGACGTTTTAAGTATCATCGAAAAAATAACACTCTAGTTTCATTCGGAAATAATCTGGCCTAAACTTCTTTGACCATGGGTACACCCATAGTGGCCGTTCGCTACTTCGCAGGCACACACAATACATTACATTTTCAATTAATTGCAATAAAACAAGAACCAGACCATTTTTCGAAAGAAGCTCTCTGTACCAGCCTGTATTTAGGCATTCTTTTGTTCTTGAAATACGAAATCATATAATTCAGAATTGCAGGAGAAAAGCTTGATCGAGTAATACATGGGCTAATTTTCGAGCCTGAGGAAGCGCCTCCATCGTTTCCGTAATTCAGTCAAAGCGCGAGAAGCTCTCGAAAGCTCAAGAGTGGGGACCAACCTAGAGGGAGTAAAACCCCCGCATTAATGAAACCGAGGAAACGCGGCCATTTGGGACTCTTGTCGCCGAAGAGTCGAGGACTGTGGTTCTCCATTAGGTAGGCTCTCGACAAACTTAAAATTACTCGCTTCCTTTGAGTCTGTGAATTCACTAGGAAGGAGGTGACGAGATAATCCCTTCATATCGTTTCCCAATTCAAAGGGGTTTTTGGGAATAAAAAAAATATAAAACCAAATCAATGTGCCTATGAAAATTTATTGGATTAAGAGTGTCTGCGGTTCCTCCTAATAATTTCTCATTTGTATAATTTATTTTGGCCATGAGTCCGTGAATTCAATAATGAGCAAGAGAATTTGTTGAATTTTGTAAAGCATGGTAAAAGGAGCCGATAAAATCGTGGGTATCGTCTTTCTTAAAAATGGAGCTGTTTTGCTTCTTAGTCGTAAAGTAAATTACTTCAGATTGGGTCAATTTAAAGTTCTCATTTTACGAGCATAAATGAATATTTGCGCAATTCGTGCAATGTTTGTTTTGATAAACGCAGCCTGTAACCTTCGTGTCCCTGAACTGTGAAAATTTCTAATAACTCGCCTTTGAGCTTTCTAGAAAGAGATCGTGAATTCATGGTATTCAGGACGCCATTCCTATCAAATCTCGTCATTTTCCGGGAATGTTAAAAGTCCATGGGAATTTTCCCTCGGCGTAGGTAAATTCAATTTTGCATAAAATAAATCTATATACTTAAGCTGAAAAAAATGGTTTAGCTAGATTTCGTTTTCCAAGAAAATATAGCTATGTCACCTAAATTTCTAGCTGTTTTAGCTAAATTTTCCATCTAGAAATTATCTAGGTAAATTAACTAGATAATTTATAGACTCGATTAACGATTCGATTCTGTTAATCATAAGTATTCTTTTCGGTCACTGTTTGGACCCTTATGGTACCTTAATAGCCAAAGAAAAACATTGATTGAGCCTGTATAAAAACATAGCAATAATATAGAAAATATTATATAAAAACAAGAAATTAATGATTAGACAAAATTTAAAAACAAATAATTTTCAAAATAAAAGAAGGGTTTTCCCATAAAAGCAGGCCCTCAATTTTAAATCAGTATTATAAGAGATAAATATAATGTCAGTTAAAATACGAAAAGGTCAATATGAATAAGATAGAAACATACTTGGTGTAAGTTAAAAATCGAAGAGTGAATTCAGATTTAAAAAATCCACAGAAACACAATAGAAAAAATATATGTTCGAATTTTTCAATTTAGTGTTAATATGTGAAGGAATCAAACTGGATCTCCTGCAGCGTTAAAGAAAAATTCGTTCATTAGTCGGAGAGGGTAAGACTGGACGGGGATATATTTGTTTGTATTTCAGAACATCACTGCACTTTTATAAGGCCGTCAGCAGCTATTTTCACTTATCAGCATCAGTATAGATTTTATTCGATGTCTGCAAACTAAAGAAAAAACTAAAAATTGATTATTGTTTATTAAGGAAGTTTTTTGGAATCTGAGATTGATTCACTTAAAATTAACGGAAATATCCATTTTACAAGAAAGCAGGCCATGCCGACAGCGGCTACCATGTTGCCTGATGGCCAGCGAACCGTTGCGCTTGCCTCGACACGATCCAGAATCAACTTCATATGGGAGAAAAGTTTCGCTATCCGCGAGATTATCCAAGTTAGTTGCACAAATATGCATAATTTAAGTCGAAATTAATGGGCCCCTATAAAGTTGATTTTATATAATGTCGGGGACAGCGAATCATTTTGCTGTGCCGACCATGCGGTTTGCTGAAAAGGGGGCAGTTTTTATATGTTAAAGTTGGTTGAACAAATTAGAACAAATTAAAACAAAAATAATTCGCCCATATAAACTGGATTTTGTAAAATGTCGGGGCCAGCGAAACGTTTTGCTAGCACGGCAATGCTGTTTTTCGCACGGGTGGTAGTTTTTAGGGATTGAAGTTGGTTGCACACATTTTAACAATTTAAGACGAAAATAATGCACCCATATAAAGTTGATTTTGTATAATTTACGGGCTAGGGAACCGTTTCGATGACCATCCAATAGTGCTTGCCGAATAGGGGGTAGTTTTTAGCGGTTGAATTTGGTTGCACAAATTTTAATAAATTAATACAAAAATAATGCACTCATATAAATTAGATTTTGGATACTGTCGGGGCTAGGGAAACGTTTTGCTGGCCCCGCCATAGTTTTTGCCGCATGAGGGGTAGCTTTTAGGGGTTGAAGTTAGTTGCAAAAATTTGAGCAATTAAAGACGAAAGTAATGGGTTCCTAATAGTGGTCTTATGGGTAATGATTCTGATTATACTGTCTTTGGGGATAAGAATTGAAGGAAATTGATACTGGTTTGGAGGAAAGTACTTAATCGGAGGGTATTGATTAGTGGGGTATTGAGATGAAGGAGGATAATTTTAGGACGTACTGAAATAGATGTGGTTAATAGGGGTCGGTTCTGTTTGAGGTGCGATTGTAGAATTAGGTAAATATTCATTGTTGTTAATGTCCTTGGGCCCAGGCTGATTTTGGCCCTTCTGGGTGGGATTTGGGCGAAATCGCTTTGTCACAGGACTCCGGTAAGGTGACTTCGATTTACGGGCTGTATTGCACATATTTGTGATGCAGCGGTTAAAGTCTTTCTAATCGAAATTCTATTATCCTCCTGATATTTCGTGACGATACCTCAAACAATTAATATAACAATGGTAATGAGTAGATTTCAGATTTTCATATATGAATCAGAAAGGAATTTTCCAAACAAAATGAGCATTTGTAATAAAAATTTTCACTAAATTATAACATTTAAATTTAAACAAAAACTCACGATAAACATCATTCAGGCCATGTTGAGCAAAGTCTCGTTCGAGCTTCGATAGCAAATAGACGTGTTTGATTACCGCTCATGTTCGATATGAGAAGTGTGGTAAAGGGGAGCCTCGGACTCCCTGGTGACAAGGTATTTTCGTGCACCTGTGGTGAACCTTTCTTTTCGGAGGGGTTAACAAGTGAAGGTCAATATCGACAAAAAATAAAGAACTGCAAGTGCGGGAAGGTATACTGCCGTAAGACTTTTATGGTCGTGGAAGTGGGTCCGGATGGGCCGAAAATTAATCTGATTACCTACTTTGACGAAGAGCATAATGCAAAAATATTATTTAGCTCTAATACGTGTAGGGACTGTGGTAAACAATAAAAATTCGAGGTGTTTTACAAAATGAATTTACGCAGTCGGAAACCTTGAAATGTGAGTGTGACGGAACTTCAGAAGAACAAGTTTTTCGCATCGAATGTGCTGTGCAAAATAGGTCAGTGCTGGGAACAGAACAGGACAAAAGACGACGGGTTGACTTGCTGGAGGGTGACTGAAAATTCAACAGATGAATCTAAAAGAAACAGGAGGTAAAGGGACCGATCATTATAAATGAAACAGAAATTTCGAACAAATTTTCGGCCATTTGAAAAACTGAAGCATCAGGCGGCGATAACGATTATATAATTGACTTGCTTCTAGAAAGCAAAAACAATAACAGAATGGTGACAGCTCAGCAAGGTGAAAAGACAGAGACCACCGATTGTGGTATGAGTGCGAGCAGTGGCAGACTCGTCTCACTGCCCCGCATCACAATAATAAGCAACCAACTCTTACAAGGTGGTGGAATTAAGAAATTAACAAAACTAGCAACATCAAAAAAATGTTAAATGCGAATAAATAAAGATGCTGGTCGTGCATAATTAAAAGCCGGCGATGTGGATGGACACAAAAAAGTAATAGATGTGCTTGTGAAGAGTGAAGTAGAATTCTTCACGCACGGAATCAAAGCTGAGAGTAAGTCGAATAAAAATTTGGTTATTAAATACTTATACTCTGATGGCTTTAATGAGAACAAAATCATATATGACATTAAAAACAGATATGGATTTGAGCCAAAAAGAGCAATCCAATTTGAAAGCAAACGCTCCTTACTCCTAATTTTTGATAAAACTATTCCAACATCGGACATCAAAGGCATTACAAATATCCTTTGTCAGAAAGTTAAAGTGGTCAATTATAAAACCAAAAGCACGGCTGTCACACAGTGCAAAAATTGCTACGGCTTCGGACATGTGAAGGCCCACTGCGAAAGGAAACAAATTTTACCAACGACTGCAAAAAAATACTAAAGGAATAATAACTGAGGTTTGCTCCAACTGCCTACAAGAAGGACATGGAGCAAACAAATTAATTTGCCCACTGTTCCAGTCGAAAATCAAGCGAAATCAACAAAGGAGGGAGAATTTCAACGAAAACAACAAATCCAACCGAGTAAGTCAGGCTAAAAATGTGGTAGTAGAACGGCAGAAACCGAAGGAAAGAAATACTCAACCGAACCGTGCGAGCGTGGTTAAAACTGTTTCGTACGCCCAAGTACGATGCCATCGATGCTATCTTTCATGCATTAGACGAAATAGTGATTAAAATGGATTTCGAGCCAGTAAGTCATTGTCAACAATCAGCAAAAATGTATACTGATCTCTTTGACAATAAAACTAGCTATCAAGAAAAAGTCTTGACTACTCACAAATTGTTAAGAACTATTATCAATGACAGGTCTTAAGATTTTGCACTGTAACACACAGGCGAAAGCCAAGCTGTTGCATCTAGTAGCAAGAAAACAAGCCAGACATAATAATTCTATATGAAGTCAGGTTTAAAGCCAAAAACAACAATCAGGGGTTTTCTAAGATTTCTGTCAAATTTGACAGATATCTTGGGACAAACTTATACGTTGCAAACCACATAAAATGGAATGGCAAGGTAATAAACAAATTCAATGGAAAAAATATAAGCGAGTACATTGAAATCTGTGGCATTACCGTTTTCACAGCAAACAAGGAATAATTTGATCTGTTTGGAATCTATACACTGATAAGAGGTAGAAATTAAACAGTAGAAAAAATACTTAAATATTTGAAATCAAAACCCAACACACTTTTGGTGGGCGATTTTAACGCAAGACACCCAGTCATGGATTCTAATACCACAAATCGAAGAGGCAAAATTATAAATGAGGCAGTGAGTTGGGGCTCAAATCTCTGGCGCTGCGCTGAGCCATCGAGGCCGCTCCACCGGGGCTCGGGGAGCCTTGACTTTTGCACTCGCCACAACCAAAAATGTAAACGCACATGTCAAACAACTAAAAGATATTGGAGCAGATCATCGACCATGGCTTCTAAAATTGGACGTACACTCCGAAAAAGTCATAACACTGAGACGAGATCTGAAAAATTTTAAATATAAAGAATACAACTCACTTGCAGATCTACTGAGTACTGAATTTACCGAATACGAAATCAACACCAATGACGACAGTGAAAAAGCAATTGAAAATCTTGAAAATACTATTAAACAAGCTCTTGATCAACTTGCACCTCTGGCAGAAGCTTCAAGTAATATCTGTATACTACTAACGGAAATCCAGTAACTTACTAGGAGGAAAAATAAATTACGAAATCTCAACGCTAGATTTATTTCAGGGAGAATTGAAACGGAGTGTGGAAAGGCCATAAAAGGTGTAGGATCCTCGCTAGCAGATTGGAATGGAAAACTTTGGACAGAAACACTTAACAATACCGACGATCATAGACGAAAACTGTGGGTGATACAAACATCGCTTCAAAAACCGACACAGTTTTACCTATCTTTCCTGGGACAAATACAGTAGAAGAAACGATTGACAAGCTCGTAGATTCAGCAATAGTAAAGAATCAGTGATCGCAAGTGATCACAAATGAAATCATTAACATAACATTTCAAACTCTGAAAGAAACCGACGTCGTTGTGGTAGGAAAAATCATGCGAACATTTAAAAATAACAAAGGGCCAGGCCCAGACGGGATTAAAAAATATGGGCCCGCTCACCAAAAACAGATTGGTAAACATTTTTAGCTGGTGCCTAAACATAGGCTATTTTCCACAAAAATGGAAATTGGTTCATTGCATCCTTTTACACAAGAAAGGCAAGGATACTTCTAAGCCCGAATCATACAGACCAATAACTTTGCTTAAAATCATGGGGAAAGTTCTAGAAAAAACTCATTCTGGTCAGGATAGAAAAAGAAATTGAGAAAGTGATCCCTCTATTCCAGCACGGCTTTTGCAAGGGAAAGGGCACACAGATCCAAGCACTGAGAACCCTTATTCACATAACAGAAGGAATAGAAAACGGCAGCTCAATTTCGGTTACCAGCACAGACCTTACAAAAGCTTTAGATTCCATGAACCTCAGAGAACTTCTTATTAAGATGGACAAACTGCAAATGCCGACAAATATTATAAAAATAATCGGAAACTACCTTCAAAACAGGACGGTAGCAGGGAAAAACCTTGACACAATCGCCAGAATATATCAAGTGCCACACGGTGTACCACAGGGATCAGTGCTTGGACCAGTTATTTTGAACTTGTATATGGCCGACTTACCAACTAAATTATTTTCACGCAGAAAAGACATGCTCAAAAGCCAGGAGAGTAGCCTCTCTGCTCAAACCAATCATTAGTTGACACAGCCATATGGATAAAGGAGTTAAATTTCTCATAATTAATACATGTACTCGACCAATACTCGAATACAGAAACACGCAAGTCGCAAACAGACTAAGCAAAATCTCAATCCAAAAACTTGAGGTCGCGCTTAAAAAAATTATAAAAACAACTGGACAGCTTCCATATTCATTCCCAACACAAGAACTTTGGGAGATGATTGACCAGACACCCTTTTCGCAAGTGGCTGTTCGAACTTCAAGGAAAGTTCACAAAGAAACAGCAGGAAAAAGGTTATGGAGAGATCATCGAAAAGAAGACCTCGGTAAAATGGGATCGTGTCAGTATCGACACACTACCCACTGACTAAATTTAGGATTATAGGTAATATAAAATAAGAAACACATCAGTGTCCCCTGGAAAAGACAATAGAACAAGTACACAAAATTGGATAGAATCTTTATATATTATATTGATGAGCCTAGGTTTCAACATAGGGTTTGCTCAACACTCTCGAGCGAGTCCTGCACCCAACACTAGTTTAAGTACACATACTCATGCAATACAAATTATACAGAATAAAGAACTTTATTATTATTTATTATTATTATTATGTTGATTAAAATCAAATTAAGGCCCATTCCAGCAGTGTTCCCAATCTTGGGAACCTTTTAAACTGCGCTTGCGTCGCGCTGACGAGGCGCCGGCAACCTGATTGGTCACTGTTTGCGCGCTGAGTTTGGATTATATAAATATTCAGATTTCATATTTATGATTTATCATTATTGGAAAAAGCATCAAAAGTAATTCCTTAATCCTAAATTAGAATTTTTGAGTAACCGTTAAAAAAATAATGCGATTTCCATGCAAAAAACATCATTAATTCCAACTTCAAAAAAAAGATTTTTTCTTAAATTTAGCATTTTAAATGTTTAAAAATGTTAATGAAAAGGTAATGAAAAGTTTTAGTTTTAAGCAAAAAATATTAGTTTCAATATTATAAGTATGATTTGATTATCTGTATACAATATTAAATATTTTATAATATTTATAAAATAATTAATTAGTCACAGTACACATAACAGAATACACGCTGGAGAATTATATTTTATTCTTCTTCAATTAAATTACTTTAAATTCAAAATCACTTTCTTGTAATCCAGGCCTTCTTCAAGTTATTAAAAAATGTATGATATAACATTTACCAGTGCAGTAATTAATTGTTCTCAATTCATTTTTGGTCATTTTAGCAGTTTTATTTTGAATGACATTGTCATTCAAAGGTTAAGGTCGGAGACCCAGGAGGCTCCTACAGTCTCATCTTCAAAACCACCTGAAGATGGCCGTTGTTCCCGAGAGCTTCACGCAAGGAAAGTTCAGTATGGAGCAAGCAGCGGTAGTAGAAGCAACCTTCAAGAAAACGATAGCCGGGGTAAAACATGGCGACACTATTCCGAGGTTTGAGGACTGCCGGGTGATGTGCTGTCCGTTTTCTGCGCGGATAAGATGTCTAGGACATGGCTAATCGGGGCAGTTGGGGGTTTGAGGCCTTGGGAGGGTGCGGTAATCAAGATCATTGATTGCAAGGACGCATCTATCCTCAGGAGGATGAATGTTCAACACCCCACATTAAAGGTGGAGAATTGGGCCATAATCGGCGTGAAGAGAGACACCAAATCAACCCAGTTGACCTTGAGTATGGACTTTTCAGTCGTCGAGCACGTAAAAAAGGTCGATTGGAGACCTTATCTGAGGTTGAGAAGGATCCCGATGAAGATCCTGTCTAAGCGTAATAACGCTAAGGGGGTAGTAGAAGAGCAGCCGCCGTCGATACAGACGAAGGATGGTGCTGCTTTATAATGAAGAGCGCCGAATCTGCACGTTTGGAATTTATCCAAATAAATCCTCACTACTGTAAAGCTGCATCTGCCCTCCTAATCAGACGTGTTACAGTGGAACATACGGCTTTCGCACTAATCCAACAGCCTTGGTGCTGCAAGGCGAAGGTGAAAGGCATAAGCCAGAAATAATACTCTATTGTATACAATAGATCTGAGGATATTTCCCGGATAGCCATATATGCTAGGAGGCATATCGACTTTGTCAGCTTACCGAGGTTCAGTAATAGAGACCTGGTAACGATTAAAGTCGAACATCTAAGAGGAGGAAAACGACAGCCTCTAGTGATTTGTTTAACATACCTGCTAATTGACTCTTTATTCCGGCCACCATCAGAGGAACTAAGACGCTTGGCGGACTATTGCAACTCGAAAGGATGGTCGATGATCCTTGGTTGTGATGCAAACGCGCATCATACGATATGGAGCAGTAAGAACATCAACAGTAGAGGTGAGTACCTTTTAGATTTCCTTTTAACTGCCGATTTGACTATATTGAATCGCGGATGTACGCCAACCTTTGGGACAGCTAGATGTCAGGAGGTTATTGACATAACTTTTTGCTCTGTATACATTAGCGAAGCAGTCAGTGATTGGCATGTATCGCCTGAGACATCCATGTTAGATCACAGACATATATGTTGTTCGCTGATAGCTGACGTATCTGATTCAATCGGGTATAGGAACCCAAGAGCAATCGACTGGTATGGGTACAGGGAAGCTCTCGGAGAGGCCTTGGCAAGCATGCCAAGGTGGAATAATAATCTTCAGGATCTGAAAAGAGAAATCAGAAGGCTATTTAATAGATCTAGGAAAAATGGTACATGGGAATTGTATAAGTATATGACAGCAAAATACAATAAAGAGATACAATCGGCCAAAAGATTCTTATAGAGAAGGCATTGTCAGGGCATTCAAAATGTAACTGATACGGCTAGACTTCAGGGAATCTTAAACCGAAACCCAAAATATAAATTGAAGGCATTAACACTGCCAACATGGGACGTAACAGAATCGGCTAGCGAAATCCTAGAACACCTCATGAAGGTGCACTTTCCTGGTTCCGGATTCATACAAGGCCTCTGGAGCGGACGGTATTTTTCCGGCGTTGATCCAAAAGGGTTTGGATGTACCGATAAGACCGCTGTGTAAAATCTTTAGGGCATGAATAGCTATGGGAAATACCCCTACAGCATGGAGGAAGGTCAGAGCGATTTTTATACCAAAGCTGAGGAGGGACTCGTACTATGAGGCTAAGTCATTCAGACCAATTAGTCTAACTTCCTTTATGTTGAAAACATTAGAAAAATCAGTAGATTTTCATTTGAAGGAGAAAATCTTACCAGGCAGACCTCTTCATAGTAATCAGTTTGCGTCGTAGAAAGGTAAATCAACTGTTTGCGCACTTCATGAATTTACCTTCCGCATTCTGAAAGCGGGAAGAGAAGGGCATGTAGCAATAGCAGCGTTTTCAGACATAGAGTGTGCTTTCAGTAAAACCTTAACGAATACTATATTCAATTCTGCGGAGAATCATGGTATAGGTTTCACAGTTAATAGGTAGTTGTGATCTATGCTATGCAACAGGATTGTCTAATCTTCACTCCGTTTGAGCAGCGTGAGCGCGAAGATCAAAAAGGGGCGTCTACAGGGAGGAGTATTGTCATCCACACTATCGGCACTTGTCATTGACGATTCAATGAGAAGATTAAATGAGTTGGGCTTCTACACGCAGGGATATGTAGTTGATCTTGTTAGCCTGATAACAGGAAAGCATGAAGGGACTGTAGTGGAGCTCATGTAGAGTGCTCTCCACATTGTCGAGGGTTAGTGCAACGACCATGACTTATCTATTCATCCAGATAAAACTGAACTTTTGGCATTCACAAGACGCAGGAAACTACCTCATCTCGTGAATTTTAAGTTGTAAGACAAGAAAGTCGAATTCTCCACATCAGCTAAGTCTAGGTGTCATTTTCGACCCTAAATTAACCTGGAAGCTACATGTTGATGCTATAGTTAAAAAGTTCAGAGCAGCCTTCTGGGTTTACAGAGGCGCAATTGGGAAAACTTGGGAATTAAAGCCCAAGGTAGTGTAATGTTTATATACGGTAATCATTAGACTTATTATAACCTATGCCTCATTGATCTGGGTGCCAATAACCAGTCTGATAAATTCTAGTAATTGGCTGGAGAGCCTACAAAGGGTCTTTTGCCTGGCGATTGCTGGATAAATGAGAACCACTCTAACAGGAGCATTGAATTGATCGTAAACTGAGAGTAAAGCCAAATAACCAGCAAGTCACTGCAGTACCTCATTTGGAGATATGACTAACTACTGGTCGGGTGTTTGGGGAAAAATCAACACATGCCATTTGGACACTGCGTGGTTAAAACTGAAGGAAGCAAGGGCGAGCTATAGCCCTGAAATGCAAATGACAAACATCACAGCATTAGATGTTTCAGCTCCAGGTATGCGTATATGTTACCAAAAAAATCAGACGCTCAAAATCCATCTGAATTTCGACCGATAGCCTGTCTTCTAACAATTTATAAATGTCTTACAGCTATCATTGCAGATAAGGTATATTCTCATTGCGACGAAAATGACATTCTTACAGAAGAACAAAGAGAATGTTGCAAAAACTCGCGAGGTTGTAAAGATCTAGTCACCATAGACGCTGTTGCCATGATTCAAACTTGTAAGCATCAAAGGAACTTACACATGGCATTTATTAAATACAAGCAAGCGTTTCTTTCCGTGCCATATGGCTATTTGCTTAAAGTCTTAAAATTTTACAAATCTGCCTACACATTATTGACTTTTTAAACCATGCATTTAATCAGAGAGGAATTAGGGACCGCAAAGTTAGAGAACGAGTTAGAAAATGACATCGAGGCAATGGCTGCAGGCGAAGCGTATAAATATCTAGGTATTTTTGAATCTAAGGGTATTCAGCATACGATAGTTGAGACAAGCCTAACGACTGCCTTCCCTACGAGATTTAGATTGATTTTGAAGAGTTTTCTTAACTCAGCAAACAAAATCAGGGCAATCAACACATATGTCATCCCTGTCCTCACGTACTCCTTTGGGTTCATGAAAAGGTCTAACGCCGACCTTGAAAAGTTTAACAAAATTTTTCGCGTAGAAATGACGAAGCACCGAATGTACCACAGAAATTCAGCGGTCGAAAGGGTTGTTCTACTACGACATTTAGGGGGTAGAGGCGTTGTAGATGTAAAAAAACTGTGTGAGTCACAAGTTATACAGTTGCAAGGCTATTTTAACAGCAAACCAAATGTTGCGCTTTACAGTAGCATTTGCTAAGTGGTTTGTCCTCAGATTTGTCCTCAGATGAAGTCTTAAATATCTGGGCAGAAACCATAGAGGAATTAGAAATACAATGAAGGCAGAAAGCCATCCATGGCGAGCACCCCAAAACGTTAGATCGAAATGAAGTGGATAGTGAGGCATCCAATATTTTGCTCAGAAAGGGTTTTCTGTATTTAGAGACGGAAGGATTCGTCATTGCGATACAAGACAAGGTTCACAGCACCAGGAATTATCGCAAAAAAGTGTTAAATTAGGACGTGGATGACTGGTGCCGATTATGTGGAAATACCACTGAATCCATCGAGCATATTATTGATGAATGTCGCGTAATGGCTCAGAGAGAATATACGCACAGACATAATGATGTAGTGGGCATTATACATCAATAACTTGCCCTAAACCTAGAACTATTAAAAGAATGGATGCCTTTTTATAGATTCATTTCAATGCCCGTTCCAGAAAGCGAACTATCCAAAGCGTTACTATCCAAACGGATCATTACGTCCGGGTCAATCGGCCTGACATCGTGATGCGAGAAAAAAAAGTTGGAAGAGTTTGCATCATCGACATTGCTTGTCCGCTAACTGAAATTTGCAGTAAACCTATACTACCAAGATCTACAAGTATAGCGAGTTAAGGCATGAGGTAAAGACCATATGGAGGAATGTGAATCATGCATCTATTCATCCCATCGTGATTTCGGCTACATGCAATGTGCACGCAAGATGCACTAAACATCTTGTACATCTAGGAGTCAGTAGAGCTTTGGCAGCTGCTCAGAAGGCGGTTTTATTAAACTCCTGTCGCATTGTAAGAAACTTTCAAACAAATATTACTCTCAACGTGCGTTCATTGTAGCATAAATTCTAGTGAATAGTAAGTTTGTACTATCCCAAGGGAAATACTGTTCAACAAATACGAATTATTTAAATAATTCTCAAATATGTTGAAAATACCGTATTTGGCATGTATTTGATAGAAAACTGTTATTTTCCATTTTTTAGGCATCTTCCTGGTACAATGAAGGGTTATTGGGGTCGTCAAAATTAAAAGTTATTCAGTGGAAATTACTTGTGTCCATTTATTTGAAAATTGACCTTTCCCATTTTAAGTCCATATCAACTTCAAAAGCCTGAGGACGCGGGTTAACATTAAAGAAATTACGGAATTTCTTTTTCCGGAAAACCACACACACACACACATACCTCCACCTGAACTGCACTTGATGCTTGGAGCTGTAAATACAATAGTTAACAAGATGCTCACAAAATTCGAGGAGGAAACTACTAATTGGATAACAAGATGTTATGTGCAGAAAGAAGTAACCCATGGTGGGACTGCATTTGTCGGAAACTCGTGCAAAATTTTGTTAGAGAAATTAGATGATTTGCGAGTAGTTTGTCCCCTGGGCTGTTTAAAGTACGTGCAAGCACTTCAAAGTTTTATAGCTGTAGTCCATGATTGCTTTAGTAACGTTCTTAGATCGAGTTATAAAAAGAGTAATGAAGAATTTCGTAAAAATTACTTAGATTTGGACGTTCCTGTAACACCGAAAATTCATGCTATAATTTTCCATGTACCCAAATTTTGTGAGAAAATGAATAGAGGACTAGCATTTTATAGTTCACAAGCTGTTGAATCTGTCCATCATGACTTCAACGAATTTTGGATAAAATACAGAGTAACTCACACTCATCCTAATTATGCAAGAAAAATTGTTTAAAGCTATCTGTGATTATAATAGTCAGCACATATGAAAATAATATGATATAAGTAGCATTAATTATCTTATAAATATAACTCATAATGTAATTTCAAATACAGTGACATTTTATTTCGATAAATTGCAAAAATTACCATTTTTTATATCGTGAAGTCATAAATCTGTGTATACGTTTCATTTTATTTCACGTTTACATATGTCTCTAATATGTATTTAATAATTTGGCAATAGCTAGCTATCAAGAACAATGTAGTAGTAGAAAAATGACATTATCGTATTAGAAAATATGTATTATACATGTCTAATAATTTTATAACGAATAAAATAAATGCGCAGCTATATAATGAGCTCTCACACGACGAAAAATTCGTTCATGGTAAAAAGATTCAGCTGCTTGTGTATAGTAGTCCCACATTGGGTTCCCCTACTTTTACTGTAACGCCTTATTTTGTCAATTATTCCAAAGGTGGCCAGCGAATTTTTTTAAATTTCATATTTTTGCACTTTATAGGTACCCGATCAACAAAAATTGCAGAAAAATGTGGAGATTTGGAGATTTTCATTCAAATCGAATTTTGATCACCGTAAATGGACAATCAAGGATAACTAGATCAATACGCGTTACGACAGTTTTTTTTTTCAAGAAGACTCGTTCACTGCACTGCTAAAACTGCATAATGACAGCTTTTACTACAAGACTCAGATTGATTCTGAAGAGTTTTCTTCACTCGGAAAACAAGATCAAGTCAAAAACACATATACCATCCTTGTCCTCACGTACTTTTTTTGGCTCATCAAATGGTCGAACGTCGACTCTGGAATTTAACAATCCGTTGGGTGCTTGCAGCAGCTAAGAATTTGGTTTTATTTATTACCTGTCTTATTGTAAGAAAATTTCTAAACCATCCTGAAACTAGTAACTGAAAACTTATGGGGTGACAGATGGAAGCTCTAAGAAAGTACCCGCAAAAAGTAAAAGACGAATGCCAAACTAGACCAGACTTCTAATGTTGTATCCACAACATCATTGCAAAAAAATTTAAACATGGCATTGTATTTTTTTATAACATCATCATCTCATTAGGCACTTGACTTATGCCGTGGATGATCACGAAAAACCGTGCTTATCCGAGAACAAGTTTTAAAAAAGTAATGATAATGAAACATCGAACACATAATTAATGGATATGCGATGCTTGACTTGCAAGAATACACGCACAGGCAGAAAATTATTTTGCTCAGATCATTTACCAGCATGTTGTCCTGAACACTGACTTACTAGAGAAATTTGAGTCTTACTACAAATATAGCTCAGTTGAAATACTAGAGAACGAACCCAATCACCTAGTCTTGACACAATCGTCCAGATGCCCTCTAGTTAGAGTTCTCCTGAACATTTGGATTTTTATCCGATACACTAAAAAAATCTAGAAATATTCGGAGCTTTTGGCGCGTGCACAGTGATAGCGGCTAAAATCGCCTTATGTGGCAATCCCGCGTACACGACAAATGACTGCAATAATCATATTTTTTATTTTTGACCTTTTAATTTTTGACCTTCCTGTTCTGTATATTTTTGTGTGTTCATGTGCATATAAATGTGCGTGTTTGATGTCTGTAACTCTTTCGCCGTCCGTTACATCAATTAATGTTTTTAATCGCTGGTATTACCGACTGACATTGAAAATAAATTTTTTAAGAAACAAGGATCCCTACAAAAGAACTCCAGTGAATATACCCGCGGATTGTGATAAATGCGATCATGTTTAGTAGCGGACTAGTGGTTGAGGAGTACCTATGGAAGGAAGGTGAGTCAATATAGAAGGCAATTTGAAAAAGAATTAATTTTTTGTCATATCAGTTATTAAATAATTATAATTAAAATAAAAAATTATATATCATTCATTAAGCTTTAAAAACGCAAGATACAGGGAAGCAGTAAGAGACTTGGTTTCAGCTCTTCGATATGAACAACTTTATTTTTTTTTATTATTCTTAGCTTGTCTCGAGCTTTTAAAAAAATGAACAATTTTAAATCACATAAAAAGAAATTAAATCTTTTTCCTTCAAAATTTATTTATTATTCCCTGAAAGACTCAAGATCTAAGTTTAAGGTAAGTGAAATAATTGAACTGATTATAATTCTCATATATATATATAATATTAATCATTATTATTGAAAGACGAATCAATTTTTGTTCATAAAAATTTTTAAATACTATAAAAATCTTATGAATAAATTTTAAATCAATGTTTTTGGTAAATGATCACAAATCATTCAATTGCAATTGAAATAATAATTGAAGAAAGAATAAGTTATTTTCACAAAGAAAGAGCAGATTGAACTATAGTAATAATGTTTTATTTATTAATACATATTTTGGTTATCACATTTATTATCATATTATTATTTTTTTCATTAAAGTACATTTACATAGTTTCCCCCAAGAAAATAATACAGATTCTACCCACAGCGGCTGCGCCCGTCTTTTAAATATCTGCACTAGTATTCACCTACAATTTTTTTGTAGAACATGAGGAAAATCGCAGAAGACCCCATGTATAGTACAGCTAACTTAAGTTTTATTGTGATATAGAGACTAACGTGCTTGTTTTTCGTTTAATTTCGTTTATACATATATTTGCATTAAACTAGACCACAGTGTCGGTTTATTATAATAGGTTTTAAGTAAATTGTAGGAAGATCAGAAGTCGTCATATATCATATATGCATTATCCTTTGGCTCTCTCCTCTCTTCAGTCGCTTGGTTTGTTTTGCCTTGATCTGAAAATAAAGCAATGTTCAATATTTAAACATTAGCATAATTAATTGCGCGTTATGCAATCGATTCATTTTTCGATAAACGGGAAAAAATAATTATCATGCAAAATAAAGTTCTAAAATAACTATTTATTTTTCAACCTAATTTGTTTTCAAGGTTATGTGAATATAATCCCTATATTTTTTGAGAAAATTTAATAAGGTTATTCAAAATTTCCGATCTGTCGAAAATGTATCTACAAAATTTGTGAGCAAGTTTTTTAATTCGCAGAATTTTACCAAATTGTTTCAGAAAAATGAAATACAGTTTAAAAGATATTGGAACTATTCCACTTTTGGTTGAAATTTATCTTTTTTTTTTGTTTCAAACTAAATTTTTGTATATTTTTAAATATGACTATTCAATTTTCAGTTGAAATTGAAATTTTTTATTTGAAAATTGAACTATTTGTTAGGCAATTAATATATCTTTCTGATTCGTCATTTTTGTTGGAAAATCAATCTTTTCTTTTAAAAATTAATCTACTTTTAGAAAAATGCAATGTGTTTACTTGACCAGGTCGAATTTTTGTTGCAATTTCCCATCAGTAGCAGCACCTTTGAATTTTTTTTTTTAGTTAATATTTTTCATAGGATTTTCACGCTCGTTTTCGTACATTTAATGTGTACACTTCAACTACATTTTTTCAAATATCGTAAATACTATAACGTAAATCGAAAACTGTGATTAAAACTACTGAGGAATTACAGCCATAAATTGTAACTGAAATTTTTTTCGATTTGTTTTTAAAGAAGGTTCTCAAAGCAGCTACGGCTTTGACGATTACATTCTTATTACGAAACTCGCACTTCGCGCTTGATAATTCGTGTCCAATTCAAAAACTTCATTAAGATAATTTGTAAATTATGTTAAAATCTATTAAAAACAATGCTTTAAACTTATGGATATCTTTTAAAAACTATACTTTGATTTTTGTTCAAATGATCCAACTTTTAGAATTTTTGTCTGATTAGGAAATTTCATGATAATAGTTTCGAATAACATATATTATATATCTAGTAGAAATTTGGATTGATGTTTCTTAATCTATAAAAACATTTCTCTCTTGTTTTGAAAATTTTCAAAATGTTGAAAAGCATATAAATATTTGAATTTTTATCGAATTAAAAAATGTCATTGAGATAATTCGCAAGTCTTTTTGACGTGTACTAGAAAATTTGACAAATATTTCTAAATATTGCATTTTTAAAATAGTAAAATTTGCTACCAGAGAGATGAATTTTTAACCAAAAAGAATCAGTTTTCCTCCCAAAAGATCAGTTATCTTAAAAAAAAATATCAATGCATAACAAGTATTTAAACTTTGAAGGTAGGAGATTAATTTTCCAGCAAAGAAGGTAATTTTCTGTTGATTTGAAAAAAAATAAATCGGCTCTTACTCAAAGAAAAGTTTTTTTTATTCAAACGAAGTTTTTTTAACATGTAGAAAAATATTAATTTGTTCTTAGTCCGAGAAAACTGTCTTTAATTCAAACAATACTTTTTGTTTTAATAGAAAGTTTTATTTAATTTAAAATTATTTTCTTTATTTTTAGATTTTATAAGTGGGGGAAGCAGGAGTCTGATAATAGGGTAATAGGGGAGATAGTAACAGGTGGCTGGGAAAACTGAGTGATGGGTGGAGGGGAATATGGAGAGGGGAAGTAGGGGATGGAAGGGAAAGGAAGGGTGGTGAGGATATGTGAGGGGTGTTTGGTGGAGAATTTGGAGAGAGGCAGTATGAGAGGGGAAATAAGAGATGCGAGAAGCAGTATGCGGTAAAAGTTTAAGGGTTGAGTAGTAGGAAAGGGTGGGTAACTTAGGGGAGTGTGGAGCATAATTAGGAGAGGGTTAATATAATAGGAAATGGAGTGTCAAAGACTGAAGAATTATATGGGAATTATAGTAGGGGCAGTGTGGAGAGAGAAATTAGGAATTGAAGAAAAGTATTTGAATGAAAAGGACAGTAGGATATTGAAGAGAACGTAGAATAGTAAAGAATAAGAAAGGGGTGGTTGGACAGAATTTGTGAGAGGGGCAGTATAAGAGGGGATGTGAGGGATGTTAGGAGAAGTGAGAAATAGAGGGTATAAATGAGATAGTAAAAAAGGAAAGGGTGGAGGATAATAGAGAAAGGGTCAGTAAAATAGGAGAGCATGTGAGCTAGAGAGTGAGGCAACTGAGGTGTGGATGGATGGGAATTAGGACTGGGCACACTTATAAGAGCGAAGTTAGAGATTGAAGGGGAGAAGTAGAGTAAGGTAAGTAGGATAGGGAAATAACGAGAAGTACGGCGATTGATAGTACAGTGCGGTAGGGAGAAAACTGTAATTAAAAAAAAAAATGAAATTCGTATATATGTGAAACATTACACTAACCTTATTCACCAATTTTTTTCTTAAAATGATTCAGAGCTGTTGTCTTTTCGCCACTCGTCCCACATTGCAGCGCTAGATCGATAATTTTACTGCCGGCATCTTCAAGATCTTTTTTCTTGGATTTCTGATTTTCTAGAAGATTGTCTAATACTGTAAATTTGTCGTCCATGTCCTTTTGCCAAGTTTTCTCGTTTTTTTTGTCACATGCTTTAGCCAATCTCTTTTTACTTATACCAAAAAATTGTTCTAAAGCATCTTCTGATTTCATCGTGTTATGCGCGGGATCATCTTTACTAAGGCTTTCTGAGAATCCTGAAAATTAAAAAGAAAATATTATAAGAGTGATAGAAGCGTTTGTTAATCTATTTAGAAATCAAGCTTTCAAATTAGGGGTCATCGACGAATAAGGTAAGATGATTTGGGGAGTAAGGGGTTCTTAACAACTTGATTTTTTCTTATGAGCAGGTAGGGAGAATAGAGTTATTACGTAGGTACATTTTTTACTTAGAACAATCAAAAGGTTTTATAACTTGAAAGTATGCTCAGCGGAAATTCGATCCATTCAAATAAAAGTACTGCGTCTTTAAGAAAATAGTTGACGTCTTAACCAAAAAGATGACTTTTGAATAAAGTATATGAATTTTCAACCAATAAGTTGCACTTTCAACTGAAAATATAAATTTATCAATCGAAAATGGACTAGGTCAGTTTTAAAATCAGGAAATCAGTTTTCAACAGCAGCAAAAAGGCGATTTAAAAAATGTTAAAGCTTTTAGTCATAGAAATGAACTTTCAGCCATAAAGATTTATTCTTTATCAAGAAAGTAGAATTTGAAAGAAAATAAATAAATTTTATATCATAAAGTTTCTTTTCTACCCAAACAGTCGAATTTTCACCGAATGAATACATTTTTAAGTAGCAGATTTTTTTGAAGATGAATTTTCAACCAAAAAAATATATATTTTTTACTGAAAAAAAATTTTTCTAACAGAGAAATGTATTTTTAGCAAAAGGATAAATTTGTGACCAAAAGAATTAATCTTTGAACAATCAGAGATGAAAATTGTTGACCACATACTTGAATTCTAAACAATAACAAAACTTAAAATATCAACTAATAATGGACTTGTTAGATTTTTAAACAAAAATGAAATAGGTATATATTTAGTTAAAAAAATTAATGTGCAAAAAAATAAACAGGAAAATAATTCTTTTCCAAACTAAAGAAAACAATTTGTAACTAGAATGATGAATCTTCAACAAAAAATAATTTTTAAAGAAATTAGTTAACTTCGCACTCGATTTTGCCCACAATGTAAAATTTTGTACATTATGCTCAACACTTTTATGTCGAATACAATACATTTTTTATGTACCTCTGCCTGGGATTGGGTATTTAGATTAAAAAAAATAAAGTACAAATTCTATTTATCATGATTACTTTATAACTTGTTTCTTATTTTGTGTTAAACTTTATTCTTATCTGTGCTGAAACATGTATCATTTTAATAAATTTATATAATTTTAATTAATTATATCCATGGAACCACGCTTCCTATCAATAAAAATCAATGAATAACCCCTTTAAATGTCAGCGTGTTTACATACTATAACGGCAATAATGACAACAACGACACGGCGCCAGATAGACACCGACGTAAAACTATTTTTTCTGACTCAGGGTGTCTCAAAACGTCGACATTTGATGGAATCCGCAAAAGCCATCTTTCACTAAAGCAATTACCTTCTCATTAGGATGAGAATTAAAAAAAAATATTTTTCACGAAATACTTTAGTTTCCAACCTACTGAATTAATTTGTAACTAAAATGATCAATCTTTATCCAAAAGTAACTTATTCACCAAATATTTGAATTTTCAAGAAAAAAGAAAATTTAAAACTATTATGATTACTTTTATACCAATAAGGTGAATTTTCAGCCAAGTGAATAAAGTTTAAACTCAAAAAGAGAAATTGCAGCAAAAACTAAAATATTTAAAAATTAGCTTGAAAAATAAATTGCAATAAAAAAAATAGATTTTAAACTGAAAAAGATACATTTTTAAACAAAAATGAAAAAGTTCGGTTTCACGTTTAGAACCTTAATTTTCAATAACAAGAAAAAACAAAGTTCAACAACAAGAGAAAACAAATTTTCAACAAAATGCATACGTTTATAACAGAATAGTTGAAATCTTAGCTGAAAGATGTATATTTCCAAACAAAAATAGAATGATAATCTATATTCACTTAGGAAATTAATTTTTAACAACAACAAAAAATGACTTTCGAACAAAATACATCAATCCTCAATCAAATAATGTAATTTTTAACTACAATGTTGAAATTTTACGTAAAAAATTAATTTTTTACTAAATATTTGAGTTTTCAGGGAAAAAGGGATTTAAAATGTAAATATAAATATATATATATAATTAAATAAATAAATCAATAAATAAATAATTAAATATATAATTAGAAAAAGGGTTGAACAGCCACCACAGGGTCACAGTGGGAGCAACCGTCATCTAAAAATGATACCTACATACACGCACACTTTAATTACCTTTTTCTTATATATTTATAACATACAAAAAGTGATTTAAAAATATAATTTTTAACAAAATTTAATTTTTCAACCAAAAATGGAATAGTAACATTTTCAGTGGAAGAATGAATTTTCAAGAACAAAAGAACGATTTTTTTAACAAAATGGTTAAATTTTCAACCAATGAAATGAATTTTTAACTGAAATTAATTAGCTACCTAAAAGTTGAATTTTCATCGAAATATATGCATTACCAACGAAATACTTATATTTAAACTAAAGGTGATAAACGTTTAACCAAAAATGGTATAGTTAAGTCTTTTTATAAAGAAATTAATTTTTAACCAAGAAGAGTAACTTTCAACCAAAAATACGTATCTTGGACAAGATATATGGGTTTTCAATACATAGTAGATCTTAAACTAAAAAAGGTTCAAATTAATTAATTTAATTAATTTAATTTCTCCACTTATACTCACCAACAGAAAGTGCCACCAAGGCAAGGATTAGGAACTTCATCATGGAAGTACGTAAAAATATACCCAAAAAAATCGGAAAGTCAGACTTGGCAAAAAAACTCAGTTGCACTTTTTTCTTAGTTCTGATATCGAGACACTCATTTTGGGCCATTTATATACTGATATTTTGAGGAAAATACCTTGAAAAAAGGAAAACATGATGAAAATGATAAAGTTGTCTCCATTTGATGTTGATTGATGCTTAGTAGAAAACAGGTATATGAAACGCATTTGTTTTTATCAGGGTCTTGTTTGCCAGGCTTAAAGCTGTTCCCGAATAACATGTTTTTGAACTAAAATTAAAAATTCCACGCATTTTGCAATTCAATAGTTTTTAACATCAAAAACTTTTTTCATCCACAGAAAAAAATGTTTAAAACTTATGAATCGTTCCTTGAACTGCATTTTTTTCAACTGAAAGTACACTTAAAAGAAGCGAATGCTAGTTAAATCATGCAATCCTCATTCAATTGCTATCTATCTTCTCGGCAAAGTCTCTCCACTCGACTTCCCCTCACATCCGCTACCTAAGCCCGCGCACGCTGTGACCAGACTTGTCAACGGGACGGCCCTTTGTCCTCATGAGGAATAAAATGCAAAACATAAAATTCTTTAAATTTTGAAATTAGCAATTTAAAATTATTATATTCGGAATCTATGTTTTTTTTGCAGTTCCAACAATATGTAACTTTTAATGAAAATATTAAAACGAGAATAAGTTGTCGCAGATTTAATTTATGTTTTGACACTAGCTGGCTAGCATTATGGAATTTTCCGTAAATTTGAATTTCCTTCAAAGTGCCGCAATTCTTCGAATTATGACAGATCGAAAAGTGTCATAACACTTTTGGTAGAGCTGTCATTAATAAGTCCAGAACTCCGATAACAACTCTTAGAACGTTCAACATTTTGAAATTATTAAGATTTTGGATTTTCTTAAAATAGCCATAGTTTTTCGAATTTTGACTTGATCAAAAAGTTTTGTAACACTTTTTTCTAGAGTGCTTATGAAAAAGTCCAGAACTCCGATCAGAACACTTGGAACTCTCAACATTTTGAAATTCCAGAACTTCGGATTTTCGAAAATTACAGTACTTCTTAGAATTTTGAAGTGATCGAAAAATGTTATAAAACTTTTTTATAAAGCTGTTATTAATAAGTCCAGAACTCAGTTCAGTACTCTTAGAACTCTTAACATTTTTAAATTTCAAAATTTTGGATTTCCTTAAAAGTGCCATACTTCCTCGAATTTGGACATGATCGAAAAGTTATAAAACACTTTTTTGTAGAGCTGTCATTAATAAGTTCAGAACTCCGATCAGAACTCTTAGAACTCTCAAAATTTTGAAATTCCAAAATTTTGCATTTTCTTAAAAGTGCCATAGTTCTTCGATTTTCGACTTTATCTAAAAGGTCTATAACGCTTTTTTGTAGAGCCGCCATAAAGAAGTCCAGAATTTCGAACAGAATTCTTAGGACTTTCAACATTTTTGATTTTCTAAAAGTGCCGTACTTCTTAGAATTTTGACTTGATCGAACATTTTTATGATACTTTCTTCTAGAGCTCTCATAAAGAAATCCAGAATTTTAATTAATATCTTAAAACTCTCAAAATAGTTAAAGTTCAAAATTTTGTGTATTTCTTAAAGGGTTTTGCATTTTCTAAAAGTGCCATAGTTCTTCGAATTTTGACTTGAACAAAGAGTTTTATAACACTTTTTTGTAGAGCTCCCACGAAGAAGTCCAGACCTCTGATCAGAACTCTCAGAACTCTCAACATTGTGGAATTTCAAAATTTTTCATTTTCTTAAAAGTGCCATAGTTCTTCGAATTTTTACTTGATCGAAAAGTTTTATAACACTTTTTTCTATATCTCGCATGAAGAATTTCAGAATTCTGAACATTTTAGAATTCCAAAATTTTTGATTTTGTTAAAAGTGACGTAGGTTTTCGAATTTTAACTTGATCGAAAAGTCTTATCGGCCTTTTGTAGAACTCCTGTTGGTAGGTATAGAACTCTAAAGAGAACTTTTTGATTATTTAAACGAGAAATTCTAAAACATTTCGCATTTTCGAAAATGTTATTCGATAGTTTTCTGGTTTATTCGGAAAAAAGTTAATTTTTTAAAAAGTGGGGGACTAGCTACGTATTTTGCATAGTTTGACCGAAAACTGTAATTTTTAGATTTTCCGTTGATTGTTATGTTGTAAAAATTTGAATTTTTGATTTTTCAAGAAAATTCTAAAAGTTGTTATGATAATCTTGTAGGGTATTCAAAAAGAAACATTTTTGTTCTTTTGACTTTTTTCATATCGTGCGTTATTTGGCTTAAAATGGTCATCTTCGTGTTTTAAATACTCGTATGACAATATTAAACATCGCTACTGTAATATGAATAAGTGTAATAAAACCTCGGTTTTCCCTATATTGGAACGATAGTATGCTAAATTGTAATTCATTTTTTCATTCATTCTAACAAAGGTCTCTCAATGTAGCTTTTCTTTTTCGAAAAATATAGTTTGTTGCCTTTCTTGCTCTAATTTGTTCAAATTTAATTAATTATCAGTGAAATTTTACGAATTTGCTCATCTAAAAGTGGGCCATTGAAAATTAGTAAAAAATTACTATTCGTTTCGTTTAGATAGTTACTGATTCAATAGTGACAAACAACTAATTGCCTGGTAAAAATATATAAAATTATTTAGGATTGTATGTTCCTATTATAAAAAGGAAATGTATTTCGGCCAACTGCATGCCCAGTCCCTAAACACTATTGGTAGAGGGTATGTACCAGATTGTCACGTGACCAATTATTTTGCATGAACTTACGTATAAAATGATAACACTGATCAATTTTCCATATCAGATAGAAGCAGAGGAAAACAATATGAACGTTTGTCTGGTATGGAAAATTAATTCAAATGGTTACTTAATGAGCAAGTTCGTTTAAAAGAACTGGTCATGGTCAGTGTAGTACATGCTCTTAATTCATTAGCCCATTTTCATCTAATGTAAATCACAGTATAATCAACCAATCAGCTGTCGAGAGAAAGATAGTTAGAAATTTAGAATATAAGTAGGTGTGTTTAGGTCGAACAATAAATTAGGTGAAATTCAATGTTAGTTTCTCTAAACGTAAAGGAAAGGAAAGAAAGTGTTTTCAACATCCAGAAAAAAATTGAGAAATCTCGAAAACGGCAAGAGATACGCGAAAACTGACAAATTTTTTGGGATTTCCTAAAGGGGGATGGTCTTCGGCCCTCCAAACCTACAGCAGTAAACAGATTTTAGAAATTAAAAAAGGACCCAAATTTTGAACTACGATTATGAAAACGGTCAGAAATACATGAGAACTAACAAAACTTCAAGAATTTTCAAGAGAGTGATTTTTTCGACCAAGACAAACTAACCCAATAAAAGGATTTTCTAACTAAAAAAATAAAGTTAAATAAAATTTTTGAGTTTTCCTGAAAACCTTCAGCGATACGTGAAAACTAATTCCAATTTAAAGACTTTGCAGAGGAATTTTGTTTTCAAACAACTTAAAATTACCCAAAAAACAGATTTTCAACATTTAAAATAACAAACAAGGTATTAAATTATGTTGAAAACGATCAGAGATCAAAGATTTAAAAATTAAGAAACAAATTTTAAACTTTGATTTATCTCGAAAACAATGGGATAGACGTGAAAATATTCTAAAGTTTCAGGATTTGATGAAGATTGATGAAAATTTGAAAAAATTCACAAAATTTTTAGAATATTGTAAATCAGGATGGTCTTCGGGCACCCTGAATTAGCACAGTAGAAAAATGTACACAAGAAAAATTTTGATTCATCTTGATAATGGTCAGACATAGGCTAAAACTTAAAAAAATACTAATAAATAACAGTTAGTATTATTATTGATCAAATTTGATACATTTTAAGCTTTCCAGCAAGGGGATTCGTTCGCATTAAAAATAATTGAAAGGCGATTTCTGATTGATTCGGATTGAAGTTGATTTTCGGGCAACAATTAAGGAGGATTGCAAAGAATTTTGGAATGAGCATCGGATTCATCGGATTCGTTTCTGATTACCTGGAATTAAAGATTAAAGATTGGATTGAGAAGTAGTGAAAGTTTGTTTCTGATTAGTGTGTGATTCATTCGAATTGGTTTCAGATTTACACTTATTCATTCGGACTGGTGTCGAATTTAGTCTGATTTATTCCGACAGAATTCAAAAAGTCCGAGGAAATCAAATGTATTTAAGGATTGAAGAATGGATTCATTATGAGGTTCGGATTGAAGTTAGTGCTGATAAATGATTGGAGAAGGAGTGATAAGGGAAGCTCAGATCCATTCGGATTTAATTTGGTATTGGTCATCTTTACACCGTCCGGCGGAAACAGCGTGAAATAAGTGTTGTCAAATAATAAAATTCAAATACGCCTGCTTATCGAAACTGTCGGTAATGTAAGTCATCAAAATCACAGTACTACGCGCGTGTAGCTAACCTTCCGCTCGTCGGTGTAAAGCCGACAATTCAAAGATGAATTAAGAAGGGTTGAAGAGGATTGAGAACTTGATTCGCATTGTTTCGAATTAATTCGAATTGGTTCGAGCTACGAAAAATATTTGAAAGCTAATTAAAAAATATTTGAAATTACGGAAACACGCGCGCATTTAATCTCATAAAATCTTTGACATTGTTTTAAAATCTTTAAAACTATAGTGTTGGAATTAATTTTTCAAAATAAAACATCACTTTAAATTTTTCCTGGCATTTAAAAAAATATTTGTATTATTATTTTGAAACCTTTCATAGCCCTTAAAAAGCTTTTGCAAGTTTTGTTCGGAAATCTTTGAAAATCTACATTTGGTCTTCATTTTTTTAAAGCTTTTTAAATTCGAAATTATTTTTGAAATTTTCACAAAACTTTGAAAAAGTTTATAATAAATAAAGGTTATAAGAAATATGTAAATCTGTTTTGGTTGAACATTAATCGTATTTTGTTGTTGTTGAAATATTAACTATTTTGTTAAACATTTTTTGGTTTGTTTTTGTAGAAAATTTATGTATTTTTTTAGATATGAAACTAGTTAGTTAAAAATTTATCTTTATTAATTGAAGATTCATCATTTTAGCTGAAATTAATTTTTTAGTTGTTGCAAATTGAACTATTTGTTTAAAAATTAGTTAAAAGTTTGTGTCAAATAAATAATTTTTTTTACTGAAGATGTGACTTTTCCAATTGTGATTGGAAATTGATCTTTTTGCTAAATATTTGATTTTTAGTACAAAATTAATTTTCCTATTTTAAATGTTGTCATTTCAGCTAAAAATTCATCTTTCAGCTTAAAACTTTAACATTTTGGATTAACCACTTAGCAATGGAAACAATAATATAATATTATATAATATAATATAATCCTGTAAATATTTTTATAGTAATATTATTATATTTTAATTATAATAATGTAATAATAAAATATTAATAATGTATTGATTGTTATATTAATTATTATAAGAATTAACATTATGGAATAATTTGAAGTGTATGATACAAAACAACGAAAAGATCAAAGTAGGCCATAAAAAAAAATGTCACCTTCATTTTCTAAAATCTTGTTTTTATTCATGAAAATGGGTTATCGTCGACACTGCATTACCTTGCACCGATAGAATCTGGAACAAAGAGTTTCCGTATGAAATACTTCTGCTAATGGAAAAAATAAATGATTAAATACGAAATAAGACCTGAATTAAGAAAGACGTTCATTAAATTAATGTATTAATTATAATTTTTTATTTTATAATTGAACGATTTTTCAATTTTTTATATTCGGGCGTTTTATAATTCAAAAATTTTCATGTGAATTATTATATTTCGAGTATTTTATTATTTTGGTGTTTATTAATTAATCGTTAATTTAGTGGGTCGATTGGAAACTCCCGAAATATAAATAAAAAAATTTGTAAATAATAAATTTTTTCATTATTGTTAAAATTTAAGACCACACAAACGTCTCTTAGTACTTCATCTTTAGTGAATGTATTATTTATTATTTTACTATTTAACGATCATTTAATTTTTATATTATGGAATATTATAATTAAAAAATTTCCCTCTGTAATTTCGAATATTTTCTTTTACTGCAATGTCGTTCATTAATCATTAATTGAATGGGTCGACTGGAAAATCCCGAAAAATAAATGTCCGGCACTTTAAAATTCCTGAAGAAAAAAAAATTTGAACCACAAAATGTCCGGAATTATAAAATTCAGGACAAAAAATGACCAAATTGTAGAATTGTAGTTATAAATTTATAAAGCAATACTTTAAAAAATCCCCTTTCGAAATGTACTTTTAAATTGAGAGATATTTCTGCTATCATTCTAAATTTAAAAAATAATTTGAAAAAGTAAATTTATTATCAAAAAATTTCAAATGCAAAAATTACCCATTTCTTTCAAACAAACACTTTTAAATTTATAGAATTTTTTTAGATCTTAAAAATGTTGTCGCCTTTTCTTTAATTATTTTTAATCCACCTTGTATTCTTTTAAAAGTATCTTCGATTCGTATTAATTTGATCTATTTTTTCGTATTATCTTGATTTTTTTCTTAATTCACTTCAAATCTAATGAATTCAATTTATTTTGATAATATTTCTAAATAGTTGAAATTAACTTAATTTTTTAAACAAATTCGCAGTGAATTTTGACATATCTCATTGAATTCTTTTCAAATTTACGGTCTCTCTCTAAATCTATTTGCATTTTATTTATTTTTTCTAAAATATTTTGTTTAATTCACTCAATTTCTGAACTTAATTTTTTACTTTTCTGGTCAGAAAGTAGACTTTTTGTCATACATTCATTTCATTTTAAAAGCTTGTTTGAAAATTGCGCTAATTCATTAAAAAATGTATTTCTTTTCTATTAAAAATAAGTCCTTTTAACTGAAAATGGAACTATTCCGTTTTTACTTAAAAATTTATCGTGTTTTTGTGGTTGGAAATTCAACTTTTTCGTTCGAAAATACTTCATCTTCGTTGAACATAAATTTTTTCTTTGAAAATCGAACTATTTTATTGGAAACTGGTTCTTTTGTGTTTAGAATTTTATCTGATTTGATAAAAATTTAGCTACTACGTTAAAAATACCCCTTTTTGGTTAAACATTCATAATTTTTAAAGAGAATTCATTCATTTGGTTGAAAATGTAACTATTTTGTTGAACCTTTTTTTTGTGTAGAAAATTCAGACTTGTTATAAATTCGACTACTTTGTTAATAATTAAGTTTCTATGTTTTATATATAAGGTAATATGATTATCTAAACTTGGTTTTAGTTTTTCGAAGGAAACAATTTTGTTCTTTCGGCTTTATTCTTATCTCGTTTCGATTTTGTAGAAAAATGCAAATTATTATTTTCCATAAAAAGAAATCAAAATTTCTCTGCCTCAATATGTATTTATCTAAGTATAAAATAATTGAAATAATTTAACTTATTTTAATTATTATATTAACGTATAAATAATATTCATTATATATTATTATATTAATTATCATAACTACAATTATTGAGTAAACTGAATTAATTATAGACGAAGAAAAAATGAATCTAGGCCATCAAAAATAATTTCACCTTCGGTTTCTAAAAATATGATGTTGTTTTCTAGAATCCGGAGTTTATGCACGAAAATTTCTTATCAGCGAATATGAATTACCTTGTATCAAAAGAATGCGGAACAAATGGTTTCCACATTAAATTTAAACACTCTAAAATTCCTGAAAAAGAAAATATTTTAAATAGGAATTTTTCGAAATTAAAAAATATCTGACTCTAGAAATTTAAAAAAAATATAAACAATTATAAAGAAATGTTTTTTTATCAGTATAATTTACTTATTGAAAGTATAGTAATGTTTGAAAGTATTATTAATTCAATTCAAATTGCGAGTAATTAACAAATGAAATGATAATAGTATTTGTTAAATGAATACATTTATTTTAATGATCATTCTCATTTTTTTAATATTGCTTAAATTCGTCATAATAATGCATTTGAAAAAATGTCTCTATGCAAGCTTTTTTCAATGTAAATAGTAGTTTTTATAAATTATTGGTCTTGTAAAAAAAGCTTGTTCTTGTGTTATTCTTTTGCATTGAGAGATACATTTTTTTAGTCACTGATATTCTTATATATTTAGCTTAGATTTATATCGATTTTATTGATTTTTTTTTCAATTCAGTGGATTCAAATTTTTAGAAACTTATACTGAAATTATGTAAACTCATCTGGAGTCATGATGTATTTCATCGAATTCTTTTGCTAAAAATATATTCAAAAGTACATAAAGTACATACTTTTTTAATATATTTTTTCAAATTTCGCATGAAACTCTATCCATATTACTCCAGAGTAAAATGTTAAGGGAGCATTTAGGACCATTAATTGGGATAGAATTGCGAATTTTTGTGTTATGAACTAACATAGTTCCTAGTCTGAGTAGTAACGTGCTTCTATAACAATGTAACTTATAAGAAAACAACGCACAACCAATAAATATTATTATTGATTTGAAACTACTGAAATTATGATGTTACTTCTAATTTAAATTAGAATTTAAAACAGTATTTAGTTGAAAAAAATGGAACCGTTTAACTCTTTAATGTTACTTGGGTAAAATTGCTTCAAATGATGAATTTTTAAAACGTTATTGATTCATTTTTTAATTTAGAGCTTTAGAAATGATAACCAGGAAATATATTTGTTTGAGGGCCTCCGCTCCCTGCACATATATTTACAATTCCATCTTTAGTCTAACTTAACTACTACTTATATTCTACTCTTTCGCATTACGTAGGATAAGCAATCGTAACAGTAGTAACATTAATTCTTAAAATGAGCGACCTTCCAGGGCTTCCGTTTCCTCTTAACATAAAAAAATGCATTTTCCAATTTCAAAGTGTATATAATTTAAGAGTTTAAAAATTCTATAGACCGCTTAAAAGAGACGGAGGCAATTCGTATTATCAATTATTTATTAATTTTTATCTATATAAATATATAATTTTCTAAGATTCTTGAAAAAATTCAAAAAGGTTTTTGAATATTTCAGATATGTTTAAGAACAATCTAAAAGATTTTATAGACATTTTTTCCATTACAGGAATTTAATATCTGTTGAATTTTCTTTAACTAAATAATTTTGTAAATTAAAAAATTATCAATTTTTTTTCATTTATCTTAAGAAATTCTTGTGGTAATTCAAAATAATAAATAATAAAAAATCTACATTTTGTTTGAAATAAAAAAAAAATTTCCAATTAAAAAAAAAATTTCTTCTTTGACCATAAAATTTAGAAACCTTTTAAATGTTTGAAAATTTCTTTAAATATTCCATGAGAATTAATTAAAACAATAAACATAATTTAAAATTCTGCTAGAAATCTTCAGAATTGTTTTACTCTCTAAAAAGCTTTCAAAATTCTGAAGATTAAAATTATTTTCCAATCTTTATCCGTTGAAACAATTCGTGTTTCCTAAAATTTGTTAAAAATATGAAAAAATTTACAAAATTGTTCTGATAATTTCCATATTCTTTTTCAACATATTTAGAAATTTAAAAAATTTAAAGTTAATCTTTAAAATAGAATATACATCATATTAAACTTCTCAATTTAAATAGGTCATTTACAATTAAAAGTTCCTCTTTTATCAAAATTGCTTCGAAAAATTAAGAAAGGAACTTTACTTTTTAAATTACTTTTATTCGTTATAAATTCAAATCTTGCGATTTTAAATTATTCAGATTAGAAATAGTGTGCTTTTGGAAATTAGACTTATCATTCTGATATTATTACACTAATTAATCAAAGTTGCAATATATGAAGGAGTAGAAAAAAATGGTAAACCATCATATTTCTTAAGTTAAAAAAATTGGTTTCATTTAATTGCGACTGATTTAAAATGAAGGTGTAATTTTCAAAATTCAAATGACATAAAGTTTGCCTGTAAGAACAACACATATTGTGCTAATTTAATTACACAAGTTAAAAAAAAGTTAAAAAATATCATAGACAATCTAATATTTTCTCAATCACAAATTATGAGAATCTAAGAGCATGAAATTCTTACCAATATGATTAAATTACTCAACAAATCGGACAACTTTTAGAGCCAAATACAGGGCGTTGAAACTGAAAGTGGTATAATTAAATTAACAGTTGAAACAATAATTTATAGAAGAACAAAAGATTTTTTAGCAAAATAGTTAAACTTTACAAAAAATTAATCGATTTTCAATAAAAAATTTTTTTTCGACACAAGAGTTCAACTTTCAAGCAAGAGGCTTAATTGTAAAACAAAAGGATATATTCTTAATGAAAAATATGTATTGGCTACTAAAGAAGACCAATTTTCAACAAAAGATATAAATTTTCTAATAAATAGTTGAGTTTTAAACTAAATAATTATTTTTCAAACCAGAAATAAAATTTTTCAAATAAAGGAGATGAATTTAGCAAAAGTATAATAAAAGAATTTCAATGAAAAAGAGTAAACTTTTAACCAGAAATATTTTAAATTTTTTAATGTTTTCTAGTAATTCAGTTCGAATTTAAGCGAGCCAAGTAATAAAATTAGTCTTCTTGCTTAAGGAATCATCTTTTGGATTGAATGTGCAAATCTGTTGTTCAAATTTTTTTTAAATATTCGTCATTTTAGTTTGTAATTAACAAGGTGCATCCGATCCAAAACGAAAATGTATAAAAATCAATCTGAGGAGTAGTTTCAGAAATCGTAAAATTTAAGATAAGAACTTAAATATTTATGGAGCATTTTTAGTTAGTTTTGAAGATTTTTTTTTGTTTCTCGCATATTGTAGAGAGAAAATATTTAAATTCTTTACTTAGTAAAAGTATATTACACTCTTTAGAAGCATATAATATATATTAGTTCAAAACTTGTAAAAAATATGAATAGTGATAAATAGAGCAGTTGAGAAAAAGAAGGCGATTAAGTGAGATTTTCAGCTTTATTAAAAAAATTAGAAGCTGAACGCGATATTTGTAAAAAGACTACGTCACCTCCGGCAAGCTTTTTCATTAAGTTTGTATTTTTCTTCAAAACGATAACATTGAATCATTTACACTCTCCCTGTGTTTTACCTTGCTTTATCCACGTTTCGTATCTAGATTCGACGAAAATATTTCCTTAATTTTAAATAAATTTTAATTAAGAGCATATCATTGTACTACGTAATTTATTTCTAACATATAATTCATTGTAATTATATTTAATATTATTCGTGACATTGTAATTAATTTAAATTTAAATTTATACAACGGATATTTAAGAAGAACTTCACTACTTCATAAATAAAATTAGTTCCATTAAAACGTCGCAGATAGAAGGGAATCGTTCAGGAAATAAAACCATCCACTATTAACTAAAATTGAATGAAAATATATATTTTTGTCTTATGTGAAAGGAAAACTTTAATGTTTAAAGGCTATGTAATTGAAAATGATTTCCATTAATACATATGAGAACCGTGTTTCTAATTTTTAATGAACTACGTTTTACTTCAGGAATCCGGAATTTCAAAATAAATTTGAAGATATTTAAAAAGTAATCTCAATTCCTGAAAATCAATTTTCTTGTTCAAAAAAGATCTCTGTTTCCATGATTTAAAACATGGTTGTCACCTAGATTTTCAGGAGGAATTTGAAACCTATTTGTGAAGTATAATTGATCAATATCTCAATCCTCATCGAATTAAATTGAAGCGTATTTGTACGAAAATATTGATTTTTGTAAACTAACAAAAAAACATATATATATATAAATATAGCAGGTAGATTATATAATTGTTATAAAATAGTTTTGTAATAATACAATATTTCCTATAATTCAGTTTTATCATACTTTTACGTTACATCCACCAAGGTGACATATTTACAAGTAATCTACTTGAAAAATGATGAAATGGGACTTATTCACACGCATAATTTATTTAACCTCTTTTATTCGCCCCTCGAGTCTAGGTTCGACGGAAATATTTGTTTAATTTTTAATAAATTTTTAACAACAGTAGCTTATTTTATTCCGTAATTTATTCTTAACGTTTCTATTCGTTTCACTTTTATTTAATAGGTAGTATTCAGGAATGTCAATAATCAGGTGGTAAAGAATCGCCCAGGGAATAAGATAATCCATTGTGCATTAAAATTGAACAAAAATGTCGACTTTTGTTTAAGGGGCCATCCATAAACCATGAAATCGGGTTTTCGCTCATTTTCGACGCCCCTTCGCCCCACTTGTGACTGACCATTATGAGGGACCATATTTAAATTACTTAACAGCTCAAGGGGAAGGGAGAGGTCGAGATACTTTATCACGATTTGTTACGGAAGGGCAGCGGGGAGGGGTCCTTTATTCCTGTAGGTAATTGTAGGAAATTTTCAAATGAAAAAATCTTTCCGCTGGATGTAGCTAAGATTTGCTGCGAGTGCGCAAATAACTTGTAATAATATTCAGTTAATGGCATTCTATAATAAAAATGTTTAAGCAATTTCTGTTGTTTATTCATTTTATACTTATCAATATTATCTATAACCAGTATTTTGTGCATTGTAAAATATATTTCTTTTTACGACATTTATGATAAATTAATTGAATAACGTTTTATCGCTAAACACTCTCAGAAATTTACTCTAAACCAATAAAGGAATACAGATCCTTTAATGGTTAAAGTGCGAGTCGTTTAGCTAAGAATCGTTTCAACGATTAACGACTCTAACGCGTAGAAGGCGCAAATTCGGATATATACTTATATATATATATGATAACGGAATGAAATTATTAGAATTGATATCAATTGGTGGAATTAATTATAATCATAAGTTATTTAATATCGCGGATGCAATGAATAAGGAATTGTAATATTGTAAACTATTATATATAATTAAGAATTTGTCATAAGGACAACCGCAGGATTTCGCCGGGAGCGGGTGCTAATCTGAAAAATTGCACCCGCTTCTAGCGAAATCGCGGTAAAATTTCAGCCACAACCACGTCTCACAACCGTGAGATAGGTGGTAACAGTCTGTAGAGGAATCAATACGACGATCCAGCAAAAGCCTTGTGCACCCTAAGAACACGGAGCGACCCAAGGACAACCGCCTTCTGCATTTTTCACGCAAGTGTTCTAGCATATTGTTGACACGCAGGGATGCTTTTTAGGTTATTAGAAAGTGAAAGCTTGGCACCTCCAAGAGCGCCGATGATTAGGACGATCAATTTAACAGAATATTCCGGGTACAATCGTTGCAACTCCCTTATAAGGTCTCAATACCTCTTTTTCTTTTCATTCTCTTTGGCTATGATGTTTTTATCAGCTGGTGCCGAAAATTCGATAACGAACATGGTTCGCTTCCCGAAGTCAAGAAGAACCTTTTCAGGCCTCGAGTGAGCAACAGAAACAATTGTCGAGAATATAAAGTTCCAGTATATGCGGCACTTCCCATTCTCGACAGTTAACTCAATTTCCTTAGGAGCATTTAGAGGAGCGATATTAAGGTGAATGCCGTAGGAGTGACCGAGATGGTAATAAAGCACTCTT